>NW_023276807.1:99329441-99629441 GCF_003668045.3 Cricetulus griseus
CTGTAGATCTGCTGAACTTGTGTGTTCGTGTTCTAGAAACTTCTGTGTTTGTAGCTTACAGTGGCACTAATAAATATTGAGTCACAAATTAAAAAAACTGCTGTAGCCACTCATTCTTCCCTCTGTAGTCTGAATAGGGCAGATGCCCAGAAATCTAGGAGCGTAACTCCTGTCGCCTATATACACCCCTTCCTATGCTCTAACTGGAGTCTCCCATCTCCTGTCTCCCCTTTTGCCAGCTCCCTCCTCATTTTGGATTAAGTACGCCTTTCTTTTTCAAAAGCTCATGCCATCTCTCGAATAATACTTAGGTGGCATGTAAGTGTTCAACATGTCTGGCCTCAGTGTTCTTCGACAAATGGAGCAGGATATTAGAGGAAAAGCGCGTCTGTGCTTATTCATACAGCGAGCAAGTCAAGAAGAAATCATAGGCCAGGCATGGAGGTGACAAAGGTCATGCCATGTGTCATGCCATTTTCCTCACTCTGTCTGTGTTTGTTTAGACACTTCTCAGCTCTCACCTCCACAATCTTTGTCTTGACCACACACTCGATATTTCCATGACTTGACCATGGTCCATATAGGTTAAGCAGAATAATTCAGACTTATACACACTTAACATGAAACACCTGAAGGAGGGATGTCAAAAATAATTGTCATGTTAGGTCTACAATAACTGCTATGTCCCCCCCAGACACTCATGTTTCCAGGTTACTCTGACCTTCACCTAATTTAAATGAAAATGATGGTCTTTGTGGGTTTTGCCTTCAAAAACACTTTAAAACCTTCAGCACCAAGAGATTTTGAGGCATGAGCCCTCTCTTAGGCACTGGCTACTACAGGACTCATACACTCTCATTGCCTTAAGTGGCTTTGTGTATAGTTTTGAGGAGAATATCTCAGGGTATTGGCACACACCCTCAGACCCTTCACCAGTAAGAAAGGTGCACACAGATCTCTGTCAGTTCAACTCCAGCCTGGTCTAATAGTGTGTTCTAGGACACAGCCAGGGCTGCATAGAAAGATCCTACCATAATTTAGAACGCACAAACACACACACACACACACACACACACACACAGAGGCACTAAAAAAAAAACAGACACACACAGGCACATAGGCACACACACACACACACACACACACACACACACACACACAACACCTTTACACAAGAAAAAAACACCTGAAAACTTAAACAATTCAAACAACACAAACACTAGAGGATTGATACACTTATAATGACTCTAATACCATAATCTTATCAGCAGGTTAGACCAACCTGTGCGGTAAAAACAATCACTAAGCCTGGCATAGTGGCCAAGGGCTTAAATCTAACATTTAGTTTAACCCCTTGAGCCAGGCTGAGTTCAGAGCATGTGAGTTCTGAGTTCAGAGCTAGCCTGCTCTGTATCTTTGTTCCAGGACGGCCAAGGATACTTTTCAGGTCTGGAGACACGGTTTTATAGTTAGGAACCCTGGCTGTTCTATAAGACTGCCACCTGGGTTCTGTTCCCAGCACTCTCACATTGGCTTACCTAATGCCCGGAGCTCCATTACCACAGCATCCAACACCCTCCCTTGGCCTACACGGGCAACAGGCTAGCATGCTGTGCACAGACATAATGCAGGGAAACCTCCATTCTCAGAAAAAAAAAAAACAATTTAAAGTTTTCAAATTTTTACAAAAAAAAAAACAAACTCCATTGGAGATAAAATGTAATTAACAGATGTTTACCAATGCTCCTACTCTATAGAGTAGGCATAGAAATTTTTCTCAGCAGATCATGGCACTTTCTCCAAAATATACTTAATGTGGGGTTATAAAACAAAACGTCACAAATACAAACAAAGCAGATTTTTTGGCATATCTCTCCCTCTTTTGATAGCTAACAATCACAACAGTAGTGATGAACGGTATGAGGTCTGCACCAGAAGACTACTGAGACACAGGTTAAAGCCAAAACAATGTTTGATTAGCCAGCCAGGGACTACACTGGGTGTTTGGGATCCCAGTGTAGCTCCTGTCTTTCTGCGGGTAGGCTTTGGAGCATACAAAACATATTTCGGGGTGACATACATCAGTGAAAGAGAACAGTTAGCCATAAGCAGAACTACAGAAGTACAAAAGGGTACTAAGTGTGGTAGTTTCAAAGAAAAATGCCCCCAAAGGGAGTGGTACTATTAGGAGGTGTGACCTGGTTGGAGCAAGTGGGTTGGTATGGGGTCAGGCTTTCAGGTCCCTTGGTCAAGCCTCACTAAGTGTAATATTTAGTCCAATTCAAGTTGCCTGCAAGATGTAGAACTCTCAGTTCCAACACCACATCTGCCTGGATGCCTCCATGTTCTTGCTTCATGTTACTAGAGTGAAGCTCTGAAACTGTAAGCAAGCCACCCCAATTAAAGGTTTCGTGATAAGAGTTGCTGTGGTAATCTCTGCTGTGGTGGAACAGGCTGTTAATCCCAGCACTAGGGAGGCAGAGGCAGATGGATGTCTGTCAGTTCAAGACCAGCCTGGTCTACAGAACTCGTTCCAGGACATGACACGCAGAGCTGTTACACACAACCCCTGTCTTTATTTAAAAAAAAAAAAAAAAAAAAAAAACAGAAAAAGAAAGAAGAAAGCTGTGGTCATGGAGTCTCTTTACAGGCAGGAAAATACATTGAAAATCCCTAAGAAAATCCTTGTAGGGATTTCCCAGAAGTACAGATTTTGACGGATTAGATCCTTGTTCTCTTTATGGCATGTTTTGCTTCTTTGTAGGCGCTCATTTTCCAGGTCTAAATGGTACCTCTATCTGGTTATCTCTCAGTTATGCTATGGTAGGCAACTGTTATTATAAACGGGATATTAATCACATTGAAACAAGTAATCCAAAACTATGCTGATTCCGGGAGAGGACACAAATAATTTTCTGTCTTCTTATTTGTTGGTTTCCTAATTAAATCAGGCAATTGGGAGGGATCTTTGAGGTGGGCGACACACCTTCTTGAATGCGGAGCTTTGGGCTGGTAGCCCCACCTCTAATGTGGACCACACCTTCTGCTGGAGCCCTATAAAGCAAGTGTCTCCTTCTGCCTGCTTGCTCTCTGCTGCTGGTCAAGTCCCCTCCTGCACTGGCATTAGAGCCTGCTTGTTTGGCATTCCAGCACACGCTGACAAACACCTGACAACCATAGCCACCCTTGTGGACTGAACACATACTGGATCCTTGGACCTGGAATTCCAAGGTAGCCACCGTTGAAGAAGCTGGACCCCAGCCTGTAAGTCATTCTGATACATTTCCTTTCTCTGGATAGGGAGACATCCGATCTGGGAGTTCTGTTGCTCTAGAGAACCCTGTCAAATGCACTAACCAACACTCTTTCTGTTCAGGGAAGAAGGAAATTCTGCCTCTCACTGCAACATGAGCAGGGAATCAGAAAGCCGAGACCCAAACCCTTCGCAGCCACGTGCAGAAAGACAGACCAGCTTAGAAAGGACATCAGACGAGGAGATACAACCGAGAGGAAACGGAGAGGAGGAACTGGCTTCCCATTGCAGGGTGAACTGTGAAGAGAGCACAGGTATGGGGCATTCCCAAGAGGCAGAGGCAGGGGGAGGGCAGGATCACAGCCACAGATTGGACAGGATTTACACGGATTGGTAGGAAGTCGAGTGGCGGTGCTGGGGAGGGTTGGCGGTTCGGGGAGACAACCACTGGACAGTGCTCATCTCAAGCAGATTTGGATAAGTCCCTATGTCTTGGTAGCGGCAGAAAATTCTGAGTTCTCGGGAGGAATTCCATACCTGGTGGGTCAGTCACAGATGAGGGGAGTGTTTGAGACAAGGCAGCCTGTCACCTACAGTCTCTCCGGCTTTAGATTGAGAGCCAAATGAAAGTGAGGGTGCAGTCCAGTGAATCAGAGAGCAGGATAATGAATGGTCAGGAAGGCTCTGACTCTGCTAGGGTGAGGATGGCCATGGGTGAGCTCAGAGATCTTGCCTGGCCCCAAGAGCTCTTAGGCTTCCAGGTCCCTAGACTTGCTGGCTCTGGGCAGCCAATTTTTGGGGTCGTGCTCAACTTCTTGTGTGTCCAGCTTCTGTTTGGGGTGTGTAGCTGAAAGCTTTCCCTGACACTCCCCTAATCCACACATTCAATTTTCAGCTCCCAAGATGGAAAACCCAAGGAAGAGAAAACACAGTTCCAAGGACTCCGGGAAGGTCGGAAGGGGTAAGTGCTTCCTTTCCCCAAAGGGTCAACCCCATCTACCTTACACAAGGCAGGGGCAAGAAGCTGGCTTGGTGCCTCTGAGCACCGAGGAGAGGCCAGCTTCTCAGAGCATGTGTGATCTCAGTACAGACGCTGAGGGGCATGGGGAGGAACGGAACAGCCAGCAAAGCCCTGCTACTGAAGGTTCTAGAGCAGGTTCTGGGACAAGAGTGTATGGGAACTTCTTTCCTGGTGGTTCTCTCATGCTCATGGCATTCCACAGGGAATGAGGAGGCCTCCCCCTCGGAAAAGAGACAGAAGACCACAGCCAAGGAGGCCAAGCCAAAAGCCAGTGGCCACCCAGAATTAGCCTGCCCAGAAGTTCAGCACACAGGACCACCACCACTTCGAAAGAGTCTGGTGCTCTTCCTTCGGGATACGTCGGAGGCGGTTTACAGAGACATAGTCCAGTTGCAGGCCCAGCGGCAGCATTTCCCGCTACCTCAGGAGAAGCTCTCTCAGCTCACAGAAGTGTCGGGCTCTCTGACTGCCATGATTCAGACCTTCTACAGCATGGCCACCCAGGCTGCCTATGCCTTCCCTGCTCAGGGCTGGCTTGTCCCACCCCAAGTATCTCACCCCGAGAGGCCGGCTGGGAGTGAATCACAGAGTTCTTCAGTGGACGCAGGAGAGAAGATCACACATCTTGACAGCCCATCGGACAAGTCCTCACACTAGGACAAGAGACCCTCCTAAGCAGAGGGGACACTGCTGGGACAACAAAGGACCGCTTCAACTGCCTGTGTACCACGGCCTGGACCTGGCACACACTGTGTACACACTAACAAACAGTGGTGACAAGAGGAACTGCAATTTTTACTCAGGACCGTGATCAGTGTTTCACTGACCATGGGATTCAAGGGCTGCGTTTGTACTGGACACCTGCTTCCTATGCATTTGCAATGGACACTTGCTTTCTCTGTAGATCTGCTGAACTTGTGTGTTCGTGTTCTAGAAACTTCTGTGTTTGTAGCTTACAGTGGCACTAATAAATATTGAGTCACAAATTAAAAAAACTGCTGTAGCCACTCATTCTTCCCTCTGTAGTCTGAATAGGGCAGATGCCCAGAAATCTAGGAGTGTAACTCCTGTCGCCTATATACACCCCTTCCTATGCTCTAACTGGAGTCTCCCATCTCCTGTCTCCCCTTTTGCCAGCTCCCTCCTCATTTTGGATTAAGTACGCCTTTCTTTTTCAAAAGCTCATGCCATCTCTCGAATAATACTTAGGTGGCATGTAAGTGTTCAACACGTCTGGCCTCAGTGTTCTTCGACAAATGGAGCAGGATATTAGAGGAAAAGCGCGTCTGTGCTTATTCATACAGCGAGCAAGTCAAGAAGAAATCATAGGCCAGGCATGGAGGTGACAAAGGTCATGCCATGTGTCATGCCATTTTCCTCACTCTGTCTGTGTTTGTTTAGACACTTCTCAGCTCTCACCTCCACAATCTTTGTCTTGACCACACACTCGATATTTCCATGACTTGACCATGGTCCATATTGGTTAAGCAGAATAATTAAGACTTATACACACTTAACATGAAACACCTGAAGGAGGGATGTCAAAAATAATTGTCATGTTAGGTCTACAATAACTGCTATGTCCCCCCCAGACACTCATGTTTCCAGGTTACTCTGACCTTCACCTAATTTAAATGAAAATGATGGTCTTTGTGGGTTTTGCCTTCAAAAACACTTTAAAACCTTCAGCACCAAGAGATTTTGAGGCATGAGCCCTCTCTTAGGCACTGGCTACTACAGGACTCATACACTCTCATTGCCTTAAGTGGCTTTGTGTATAGTTTTGAGGAGAATATCTCAGGGTATTGGCACACACCCTCAGACCCTTCACCAGTAAGAAAGGTGCACACAGATCTCTGTCAGTTCAACTCCAGCCTGGTCTAATAGTGTGTTCTAGGACACAGCCAGGGCTGCATAGAAAGATCCTACCATAATTTAGAACGCACAAACACACACACACACACACACACAGAGGCACTAAAAAAAAAAACAGACACACACAGGCACATAGGCACACACACACACACACACACACACACACACACACACACACACACACCTTTACACAAGAAAAAAACACCTGAAAACTTAAACAATTCAAACAACACAAACACTAGAGGATTGATACACTTATAATGACTCTAATACCATAATCTTATCAGCAGGTTAGACCAACCTGTGCGGTAAAAACAATCACTAAGCCTGGCATAGTGGCCAAGGGCTTAAATCTAACATTTAGTTTAACCCCTTGAGCCAGGCTGAGTTCAGAGCATGTGAGTTCTGAGTTCAGAGCTAGCCTGCTCTGTATCTTTGTTCCAGGACGGCCAAGGATACTTTTCAGGTCTGGAGACACGGTTTTATAGTTAGGAACCCTGGCTGTTCTATAAGACTGCCACCTGGGTTCTGTTCCCAGCACTCTCACATTGGCTTACCTAATGCCCGGAGCTCCATTACCACAGCATCCAACACCCTCCCTTGGCCTACATGGGCAACAGGCTAGCATGCTGTGCACAGACATAATGCAGGGAAACCTCTATTCTCAGAAAAAAAAAAACAATTTAAAGTTTTCAAATTTTTACAAAAAAAAAAAAACAAACTCCATTGGAGATAAAATGTAATTAACAGATGTTTACCAATGCTCCTACTCTATAGAGTAGGCATAGAAATTTTTCTCAGCAGATCATGGCACTTTCTCCAAAATATACTTAATGTGGGGTTATAAAACAAAACGTCACAAATACAAACAAAGCAGATTTTTTGGCATATCTCTCCCTCTTTTGATAGCTAACAATCACAACAGTAGTGATGAACGGTATGAGGTCTGCACCAGAAGACTACTGAGACACAGGTTAAAGCCAAAACAATGTTTGATTAGCCAGCCAGGGACTACACTGGGTGTTTGGGATCCCAGTGTAGCTCCTGTCTTTCTCCGGGTAGGCTTTGGAGCATACAAAACATATTTCGGGGTGACATACATCAGTGAAAGAGAACAGTTAGCCATAAGCAGAACTACAGAAGTACAAAAGGGTACTAAGTGTGGTAGTTTCAAAGAAAAATGCCCCCAAAGGGAGTGGTACTATTAGGAGGTGTGACCTGGTTGGAGCAAGTGGGTTGGTATGGGGTCAGGCTTTCAGGTCCCTTGGTCAAGCCTCACTAAGTGTAATATTTAGTCCAATTCAAGTTTGCCTGCAAGATGTAGAACTCTCAGATCCAAAACCACATCTGCCTGGATGCCTCCATGTTCTTGCTTCATGTTACTAGACTGAAGCTCTGAAACTGTAAGCAAGCCACCCCAATTAAAGCTTTCTTCATAAGAGTTGCTGTGGTAATCTCTGCTGTGGTGGAACAGGCTGTTAATCCCAGCACTAGGGAGGCAGAGGCAGATGGATGTCTGTCAGTTCAAGACCAGCCTGGTCTACAGAACTCGTTCCAGGACATGACACGCAGAGCTGTTACACACAACCCCTGTCTTTATTTAAAAAAAAAAAAAAAAAAAAAACAGAAAAAGAAAGAAGAAAGCTGTGGTCATGGAGTCTCTTTACAGGCAGGAAAATACATTGAAAATCCCTAAGAAAATCCTTGTAGGGATTTCCCAGAAGTACAGATTTTGACGGATTAGATCCTTGTTCTCTTTGTGGCATGTTTTGCTTCTTTGTAGGCGCTCATTTTCCAGGTCTAAATGGTACCTCTATCTGGTTATCTCTCAGTTATGCTATGGTAGGCAACTGTTATTATAAACGGGATATTAATCACATTGAAACAAGTAATCCAAAACTATGCTGATTCCGGGAGAGGACACAAATAATTTTCTGTCTTCTTATTTGTTGGTTTCCTAATTAAATCAGGCAATTGGGAGGGATCTTTGAGGTGGGCGACACACCTTCTTGAATGCGGAGCTTTGGGCTGGTAGCCCCACCTCTAATGTGGACCACACCTTCTGCTGGAGCCCTATAAAGCAAGTGTCTCCTTCTGCCTGCTTGCTCTCTGCTGCTGGTCAAGTCCCCTCCTGCACTGGCATTAGAGCCTGCTTGTTTGGCATTCCAGCACACGCTGACAAACACCTGACAACCATAGCCACCCTTGTGGACTGAACACATACTGGATCCTTGGACCTGGAATTCCAAGGTAGCCACCGTTGAAGAAGCTGGACCCCAGCCTGTAAGTCATTCTGATACATTTCCTTTCTCTGGATAGGGAGACATCCGATCTGGGAGTTCTGTTGCTCTAGAGAACCCTGTCAAATGCACTAACCAACACTCTTTCTGTTCAGGGAAGAAGGAAATTCTGCCTCTCACTGCAACATGAGCAGGGAATCAGAAAGCCGAGACCCAAACCCTTCGCAGCCACGTGCAGAAAGACAGACCAGCTTAGAAAGGACATCAGACGAGGAGATACAACCGAGAGGAAACGGAGAGGAGGAACTGGCTTCCCATTGTAGGGTGAACTGTGAAGAGAGCACAGGTATGGGGCATTCCCAAGAGGCAGAGGCAGGGGGAGGGCAGGATCACAGCCACAGAGTGGACAGGATTTACACGGATTGGTAGGAAGTCGAGTGGCGGTGCTGGGGAGGGTTGGCGGTTCGGGGAGACAACCACTGGACAGTGCTCATCTCAAGCAGATTTGGATAAGTCCCTATGTCTTGGTAGCGGCAGAAAATTCTGAGTTCTCGGGAGGAATTCCATACCTGGTGGGTCAGTCACAGATGAGGGGAGTGTTTGAGACAAGGCAGCCTGTCACCTACAGTCTCTCCGGCTTTAGATTGAGAGCCAAATGAAAGTGAGGGTGCAGCCCAGTGAATCAGAGAGCAGGATAATGAATGGTCAGGAAGGCTCTGACTCTGCTAGGGTGAGGATGGCCATGGGTGAGCTCAGAGATCTTGCCTGGCCCCAAGAGCTCTTAGGCTTCCAGGTCCCTAGACTTGCTGGCTCTGGGCAGCCAATTTTTGGGGTCGTGCTCAGCTTCTTGTGTGTCCAGCTTCTGTTTGGGGTGTGTAGCTGAAAGCTTTCCCTGACACTCCCCTAATCCACACATTCAATTTTCAGCTCCCAAGATGGAAAACCCAAGGAAGAGAAAACACAGTTCCAAGGACTCCGGGAAGGTCGGAAGGGGTAAGTGCTTCCTTTCCCCAAAGGGTCAACCCCATCTACCTTACACAAGGCAGGGGCAAGAAGCTGGCTTGGTGCCTCTGAGCACCGAGGAGAGGCCAGCTTCTCAGAGCATGTGTGATCTCAGTACAGACGCTGAGGGGCATGGGGAGGAACGGAACAGCCAGCAAAGCCCTGCTACTGAAGGTTCTAGAGCAGGTTCTGGGACAAGAGTGTATGGGAACTTCTTTCCTGGTGGTTCTCTCATGCTCATGGCATTCCACAGGGAATGAGGAGGCCTCCCCCTCGGAAAAGAGACAGAAGACCACAGCCAAGGAGGCCAAGCCAAAAGCCAGTGGCCACCCAGAATTAGCCTGCCCAGAAGTTCAGCACACAGGACCACCACCACTTCGAAAGAGTCTGGTGCTCTTCCTTCGGGATACGTCGGAGGCGGTTTACAGAGACATAGTCCAGTTGCAGGCCCAGCAGCAGCATTTCCCGCTACCTCAGGAGAAGCTCTCTCAGCTCACAGAAGTGTCGGGCTCTCTGACTGCCATGATTCAGACCTTCTACAGCATGGCCACCCAGGCTGCCTATGCCTTCCCTGCTCAGGGCTGGCTTGTCCCACCCCAAGTATCTCACCCCGAGAGGCCGGCTGGGAGTGAATCACAGAGTTCTTCAGTGGACGCAGGAGAGAAGATCACACATCTTGACAGCCCATCGGACAAGTCCTCACACTAGGACAAGAGACCCTCCTAAGCAGAGGGGACACTGCTGGGACAACAAAGGACCGCTTCAACTGCCTGTGTACCACGGCCTGGACCTGGCACACACTGTGTACACACTAACAAACAGTGGTGACAAGAGGAACTGCAATTTTTACTCAGGACCGTGATCAGTGTTTCACTGACCATGGGATTCAAGGGCTGCGTTTGTACTGGACACCTGCTTCCTCTGCATTTGCAATGGACACTTGCTTTCTCTGTAGATCTGCTGAACTTGTGTGTTCGTGTTCTAGAAACTTCTGTGTTTGTAGCTTACAGTGGCACTAATAAATATTGAGTCACAAATTAAAAAAACTGCTGTAGCCACTCATTCTTCCCTCTGTAGTCTGAATAGGGCAGATGCCCAGAAATCTAGGAGCGTAACTCCTGTCGCCTATATACACCCCTTCCTATGCTCTAACTGGAGTCTCCCATCTCCTGTCTCCCCTTTTGCCAGCTCCCTCCTCATTTTGGATTAAGTACAACTTTCTTTTTCAAAAGCTCATGCCATCTCTCGAATAATACTTAGGTGGCATGTAAGTGTTCAACACGTCTGGCCTCAGTGTTCTTCGACAAATGGAGCAGGATATTAGAGGAAAAGCTGGTCTGTGCTTATTCATACAGCGAGCAAGTCAAGAAGAAATCATAGGCCAGGCATGGAGGTGACAAAGGTCATGCCATGTGTCATGCCATTTTCCTCACTCTGTCTGTGTTTGTTTAGACACTTCTCAGCTCTCACCTCCACAATCTTTGTCTTGACCACACACTCGATATTTCCATGACTTGACCATGGTCCATATTGGTTAAGCAGAATAATTAAGACTTATACACACTTAACATGAAACACCTGAAGGAGGGATGTCAAAAATAATTGTCATGTTAGGTCTACAATAACTGCTATGTCCCCCCCAGACACTCATGTTTCCAGGTTACTCTGACCTTCACCTAATTTAAATGAAAATGATGGTCTTTGTGGGTTTTGCCTTCAAAAACACTTTAAAACCTTCAGCACCAAGAGATTTTGAGGCATGAGCCCTCTCTTAGGCACTGGCTACTACAGGACTCATACACTCTCATTGCCTTAAGTGGCTTTGTGTATAGTTTTGAGGAGAATATCTCAGGGTATTGGCACACACCCTCAGACCCTTCACCAGTAAGAAAGGTGCACACAGATCTCTGTCAGTTCAACTCCAGCCTGGTCTAATAGTGTGTTCTAGGACACAGCCAGGGCTGCATAGAAAGATCCTACCATAATTTAGAACGCACACACACACACACAGAGGCACTAAAAAAAAAAACACAACAGGCACATAGGCACACACACACACACACACACACACACACACACACACACACACACACCTTTACACAAGAAAAAAACACCTGAAAACTTAAACAATTCAAACAACACAAACACTAGAGGATTGATACACTTATAATGACTCTAATACCATAATCTTATCAGCAGGTTAGACCAACCTGTGCGGTAAAAACAATCACTAAGCCTGGCATAGTGGCCAAGGGCTTAAATCTAACATTTAGTTTAACCCCTTGAGCCAGGCTGAGTTCAGAGCATGTGAGTTCTGAGTTCAGAGCTAGCCTGCTCTGTATCTTTGTTCCAGGACGGCCAAGGATACTTTTCAGGTCTGGAGACACGGTTTTATAGTTAGGAACCCTGGCTGTTCTATAAGACTGCCACCTGGGTTCTGTTCCCAGCACTCTCACATTGGCTTACCTAATGCCCGGAGCTCCATTACCACAGCATCCAACACCCTCCCTTGGCCTACATGGGCAACAGGCTAGCATGCTGTGCACAGACATAATGCAGGGAAACCTCTATTCTCAGAAAAAAAAAAAACAATTTAAAGTTTTCAAATTTTTACAAAAAAAAAAAAACAAACTCCATTGGAGATAAAATGTAATTAACAGATGTTTACCAATGCTCCTACTCTATAGAGTAGGCATAGAAATTTTTCTCAGCAGATCATGGCACTTTCTCCAAAATATACTTAATGTGGGGTTATAAAACAAAACGTCACAAATACAAACAAAGCAGATTTTTTGGCATATCTCTCCCTCTTTTGATAGCTAACAATCACAACAGTAGTGATGAACGGTATGAGGTCTGCACCAGAAGACTACTGAGACACAGGTTAAAGCCAAAACAATGTTTGATTAGCCAGCCAGGGACTACACTGGGTGTTTGGGATCCCAGTGTAGCTCCTGTCTTTCTCCGGGTAGGCTTTGGAGCATACAAAACATATTTCGGGGTGACATACATCAGTGAAAGAGAACAGTTAGCCATAAGCAGAACTACAGAAGTACAAAAGGGTACTAAGTGTGGTAGTTTCAAAGAAAAATGCCCCCAAAGGGAGTGGTACTATTAGGAGGTGTGACCTGGTTGGAGCAAGTGGGTTGGTATGGGGTCAGGCTTTCAGGTCCCTTGGTCAAGCCTCACTAAGTGTAATATTTAGTCCAATTCAAGTTTGCCTGCAAGATGTAGAACTCTCAGTTCCAAAACCACATCTGCCTGGATGCCTCCATGTTCTTGCTTCATGTTACTAGACTGAAGCTCTGAAACTGTAAGCAAGCCACCCCAATTAAAGCTTTCTTCATAAGAGTTGCTGTGGTAATCTCTGCTGTGGTGGAACAGGCTGTTAATCCCAGCACTAGGGAGGCAGAGGCAGATGGATGTCTGTCAGTTCAAGACCAGCCTGGTCTACAGAACTCGTTCCAGGACATGACACGCAGAGCTGTTACACACAACCCCTGTCTTTATTTAAAAAAAAAAAAAAAAAAGAAAAAACAGAAAAAGAAAGAAGAAAGCTGTGGTCATGGAGTCTCTTTACAGGCAGGAAAATACATTGAAAATCCCTAAGAAAATCCTTGTAGGGATTTCCCAGAAGTACAGATTTTGACGGATTAGATCCTTGTTCTCTTTGTGGCATGTTTTGCTTCTTTGTAGGCGCTCATTTTCCAGGTCTAAATGGTACCTCTATCTGGTTATCTCTCAGTTATGCTATGGTAGGCAACTGTTATTATAAACGGGATATTAATCACATTGAAACAAGTAATCCAAAACTATGCTGATTCCGGGAGAGGACACAAATAATTTTCTGTCTTCTTATTTGTTGGTTTCCTAATTAAATCAGGCAATTGGGAGGGATCTTTGAGGTGGGCGACACACCTTCTTGAATGCGGAGCTTTGGGCTGGTAGCCCCACCTCTAATGTGGACCACACCTTCTGCTGGAGCCCTATAAAGCAAGTGTCTCCTTCTGCCTGCTTGCTCTCTGCTGCTGGTCAAGTCCCCTCCTGCACTGGCATTAGAGCCTGCTTGTTTGGCATTCCAGCACACGCTGACAAACACCTGACAACCATAGCCACCCTTGTGGACTGAACACATACTGGATACTTGGACCTGGAATTCCAAGGTAGCCACCGTTGAAGAAGCTGGACCCCAGCCTGTAAGTCATTCTGATACATTTCCTTTCTCTGGATAGGGAGACATCCGATCTGGGAGTTCTGTTGCTCTAGAGAACCCTGTCAAATGCACTAACCAACACTCTTTCTGTTCAGGGAAGAAGGAAATTCTGCCTCTCACTGCAACATGAGCAGGGAATCAGAAAGCCGAGACCCAAACCCTTCGCAGCCACGTGCAGAAAGACAGACCAGCTTAGAAAGGACATCAGACGAGGAGATACAACCGAGAGGAAACGGAGAGGAGGAACTGGCTTCCCACTGCAGGGTGAACTGTGAAGAGAGCACAGGTATGGGGCATTCCCAAGAGGCAGAGGCAGGGGGAGGGCAGGATCACAGCCACAGATTGGACAGGATTTACACGGATTGGTAGGAAGTCGAGTGGCGGTGCTGGGGAGGGTTGGCGGTTCGGGGAGACAACCACTGGACAGTGCTCATCTCAAGCAGATTTGGATAAGTCCCTATGTCTTGGTAGCGGCAGAAAATTCTGAGTTCTCGGGAGGAATTCCATACCTGGTGGGTCAGTCACAGATGAGGGGAGTGTTTGAGACAAGGCAGCCTGTCACCTACAGTCTCTCCGGCTTTAGATTGAGAGCCAAATGAAAGTGAGGGTGCAGTCCAGTGAATCAGAGAGCAGGATAATGAATGGTCAGGAAGGCTCTGACTCTGCTAGGGTGAGGATGGCCATGGGTGAGCTCAGAGATCTTGCCTGGCCCCAAGAGCTCTTAGGCTTCCAGGTCCCTAGACTTGCTGGCTCTGGGCAGCCAATTTTTGGGGTCGTGCTCAGCTTCTTGTGTGTCCAGCTTCTGTTTGGGGTGTGTAGCTGAAAGCTTTCCCTGACACTCCCCTAATCCACACATTCAAGTTTCAGCTCCCAAGATGGAAAACCCAAGGAAGAGAAAACACAGTTCCAAGGACTCCGGGAAGGTCGGAAGGGGTAAGTGCTTCCTTTCCCCAAAGGGTCAACCCCATCTACCTTACACAAGGCAGGGGCAAGAAGCTGGCTTGGTGCCTCTGAGCACCGAGGAGAGGCCAGCTTCTCAGAGCATGTGTGATCTCAGTACAGACGCTGAGGGGCATGGGGAGGAACGGAACAGCCAGCAAAGCCCTGCTACTGAAGGTTCTAGAGCAGGTTCTGGGACAAGAGTGTATGGGAACTTCTTTCCTGGTGGTTCTCTCATGCTCATGGCATTCCACAGGGAATGAGGAGGCCTCCCCCTCGGAAAAGAGACAGAAGACCACAGCCAAGGAGGCCAAGCCAAAAGCCAGTGGCCACCCAGAATTAGCCTGCCCAGAAGTTCAGCACACAGGACCACCACCACTTCGAAAGAGTCTGGTGCTCTTCCTTCGGGATACGTCGGAGGCGGTTTACAGAGACATAGTCCAGTTGCAGGCCCAGCAGCAGCATTTCCCGCTACCTCAGGAGAAGCTCTCTCAGCTCACAGAAGTGTCTGGCTCTCTGACTGCCATGATTCAGACCTTCTACAGCATGGCCACCCAGGCTGCCTATGCCTTCCCTGCTCAGGGCTGGCTTGTCCCACCCCAAGTATCTCACCCCGAGAGGCCGGCTGGGAGTGAATCACAGAGTTCTTCAGTGGACGCAGGAGAGAAGATCACACATCTTGACAGCCCATCGGACAAGTCCTCACACTAGGACAAGAGACCCTCCTAAGCAGAGGGGACACTGCTGGGACAACAAAGGACCGCTTCAACTGCCTGTGTACCACGGCCTGGACCTGGCACACACTGTGTACACACTAACAAACAGTGGTGACAAGAGGAACTGCAATTTTTACTCAGGACCGTGATCAGTGTTTCACTGACCATGGGATTCAAGGGCTGCGTTTGTACTGGACACCTGCTTCCTCTGCATTTGCAATGGACACTTGCTTTCTCTGTAGATCTGCTGAACTTGTGTGTTCGTGTTCTAGAAACTTCTGTGTTTGTAGCTTACAGTGGCACTAATAAATATTGAGTCACAAATTAAAAAAACTGCTGTAGCCACTCACTCTTCCCTCTGTAGTCTGAATAGGGCAGATGCCCAGAAATCTAGGAGCGTAACTCCTGTCGTCTATATACACCCCTTCCTATGCTCTAACTGGAGTCTCCCATCTCCTGTCTCCCCTTTTGCCAGCTCCCTCCTCATTTTGGATTAAGTACGCCTTTCTTTTTCAAAAGCTCATGCCATCTCTCGAATAATACTTAGGTGGCATGTAAGTGTTCAACACGTCTGGCCTCAGTGTTCTTCGATAAATGGAGCAGGATATTAGAGGAAAAGCGGGTCTGTGCTTATTCATACAGCGAGCAAGTCAAGAAGAAATCATAGGCCAGGCATGGAGGTGACAAAGGTCATGCCATGTGTCATGCCATTTTCCTCACTCTGTCTGTGTTTGTTTAGACACTTCTCAGCTCTCACCTCCACAATCTTTGTCTTGACCACACACTCGATATTCCCATGCACTTGACCATGGTCCATATAGGTTAAGCAGAATAATTCAGACTTATACACACTTAACATGAAACACCTGAAGGAGGGATGTCAAAAATAATTGTCATGTTAGGTCTACAATAACTGCTATGTCCCCCCCAGACACTCATGTTTCCAGGTTACTCTGACCTTCACCTAATTTAAATGAAAATGATGGTCTTTGTGGGTTTTGCCTTCAAAAACACTTTAAAACCTTCAGCACCAAGAGATTTTGAGGCATGAGCCCTCTCTTAGGCACTGGCTACTACAGGACTCATACACTCTCATTGCCTTAAGTGGCTTTGTGTATAGTTTTGAGGAGAATATCTCAGGGTATTGGCACACACCCTCAGACCCTTCACCAGTAAGAAAGGTGCACACAGATCTCTGTCAGTTCAACTCCAGCCTGGTCTAATAGTGTGTTCTAGGACACAGCCAGGGCTGCATAGAAAGATCCTACCATAATTTAGAACGCACAAACACACACACACACACACACACAGAGGCACTAAAAAAAAACAGACACACACAGGCACATAGGCACACACACACACACACACACACACACACACACACACACACACACACCTTTACACAAGAAAAAAACACCTGAAAACTTAAACAATTCAAACAACACAAACACTAGAGGATTGATACACTTATAATGACTCTAATACCATAATCTTATCAGCAGGTTAGACCAACCTGTGCGGTAACAAAAATCACTAAGCCTGGCATAGTGGCCAAGGGCTTAAATCTAACATTTAGTTTAACCCCTTGAGCCAGGCTGAGTTCAGAGCATGTGAGTTCTGAGTTCAGAGCTAGCCTGCTCTGTATCTTTGTTCCAGGACGGCCAAGGATACTTTTCAGGTCTGGAGACACGGTTTTATAGTTAAGAACCTGGCTGTGCTATAAGACTGCCACCTGGGTTCTGTTCCCAGCACTCTCACATTGGCTTACCTAAGGCCCGGAGCTCCATTACCACAGCATCCAACACCCTCCCTTGGCCTACACGGGCAACAGGCTAGCATGCTGTGCACAGACATAATGCAGGGAAACCTCCATTCTCAGAAAAAAAAAAAAACAATTTAAAGTTTTCAAATTTTTACAAAAAAAAAAACAAACTCCATTGGAGATAAAATGTAATTAACAGATGTTTACCAATGCTCCTACTCTATAGAGTAGGCATAGAAATTTTTCTCAGCAGATCATGGCACTTTCTCCAAAATATACTTAATGTGGGGTTATAAAACAAAACGTCACAAATACAAACAAAGCAGATTTTTTGGCATATCTCTCCCTCTTTTGATAGCTAACAATCACAACAGTAGTGATGAACGGTATGAGGTCTGCACCAGAAGACTACTGAGACACAGGTTAAAGCCAAAACAATGTTTGATTAGCCAGCCAGGGACTACACTGGGTGTTTGGGATCCCAGTGTAGCTCCTGTCTTTCTGCGGGTAGGCTTTGGAGCATACAAAACATATTTCGGGGTGACATACATCAGTGAAAGAGAACAGTTAGCCATAAGCAGAACTACAGAAGTACAAAAGGGTACTAAGTGTGGTAGTTTCAAAGAAAAATGCCCCCAAAGGGAGTGGTACTATTAGGAGGTGTGACCTGGTTGGAGCAAGTGGGTTGGTATGGGGTTAGGCTTTCAGGTCCCTTGGTCAAGCCTCACTAAGTGTAATATTTAGTCCAATTCAAGTTTGCCTGCAAGATGTAGATCTCTCAGTTCCAACACCACATCTGCCTGGATGCCTCCATGTTCTTGCTTCATGTTACTAGACTGAAGCTCTGAAACTGTAAGCAAGCCACCCCAATTAAAGCTTTCTTCATAAGAGTTGCTGTGGTAATCTCTGCTGTGGTGGAACAGGCTGTTAATCCCAGCACTAGGGAGGCAGAGGCAGATGGATGTCTGTCAGTTCAAGACCAGCCTGGTCTACAGAACTGGTTCCAGGACATGACACGCAGAGCTGTTACACACAACCCCTGTCTTTATTTAAAAAAAAAAAAAAAAACAGAAAAAGAAAGAAGAAAGCTGTGGTCATGGAGTCTCTTTACAGGCAGGAAAATACATTGAAAATCCCTAAGAAAATCCTTGTAGGGATTTCCCAGAAGTACAGATTTTGACGGATTAGATCCTTGTTCTCTTTATGGCATGTTTTGCTTCTTTGTAGGCGCTCATTTTCCAGGTCTAAATGGTACCTCTATCTGGTTATCTCTCAGTTATGCTATGGTAGGCAACTGTTATTATAAACGGGATATTAATCACATTGAAACAAGTAATCCAAAACTATGCTGATTCCGGGAGAGGACCCAAATAATTTTCTGTCTTCTTATTTGTTGGTTTCCTAATTAAATCAGGCAATTGGGAGGGATCTTTGAGGTGGGCGACACACCTTCTTGAATGCGGAGCTTTGGGCTGGTAGCCCCACCTCTAATGTGGACCACACCTTCTGCTGGAGCCCTATAAAGGAAGTGTCTCCTTCTGCCTGCTTGCTCTCTGCTGCTGGTCAAGTCCCCTCCTGCACTGGCATTAGAGCCTGCTTGTTTGGCATTCCAGCACACGCTGACAAACACCTGACAACCATAGCCACCCTTGTGGACTGAACACATACTGGATCCTTGGACCTGGAATTCCAAGGTAGCCACCGTTGAAGAAGCTGGACCCCAGCCTGTAAGTCATTCTGATACATTTCCTTTCTCTGGATAGGGAGACACCCGATCTGTGAGTTCTGTTGCTCTAGAGAACCCTGTCAAATGCACTAACCAACACTCTTTCTGTTCAGGGAAGAAGGAAATTCTGCCTCTCACTGCAACATGAGCAGGGAATCAGAAAGCCGAGACCCAAACCCTTCGCAGCCACGTGCAGAAAGACAGACCAGCTTAGAAAGGACATCAGACGAGGAGATACAACCGAGAGGAAACGGAGAGGAGGAACTGGCTTCCCACTGCAGGGTGAACTGTGAAGAGAGCACAGGTATGGGGCATTCCCAAGAGGCAGAGGCAGGGGGAGGGCAGGATCACAGCCACAGAGTGGACAGGATTTACACGGATTGGTAGGAAGTCGAGAGGCGGTGCTGGGGAGGGTTGGGGGTTCGGGGAGACAACCACTGGACAGTGCTCATCTCAAGCAGATTTGGATAAGTCCCTATGTCTTGGTAGCGGCAGAAAATTCTGAGTTCTCGGGAGGAATTCCATACCTGGTGGGTCAGTCACAGATGAGGGGAGTGTTTGAGACAAGGCAGCCTGTCACCTACAGTCTCTCCGGCTTTAGATTGAGAGCCAAATGAAAGTGAGGGTGCAGCCCAGTGAATCAGAGAGCAGGATAATGAATGGTCAGGAAGGCTCTGACTCTGCTAGGGTGAGGATGGCCATGGGTGAGCTCAGAGATCTTGCCTGGCCCCAAGAGCTCTTAGGCTTCCAGGTCCCTAGACTTGCTGGCTCTGGGCAGCCAATTTTTGGGGTCGTGCTCAGCTTCTTGTGTGTCCAGCTTCTGTTTGGGGTGTGTAGCTGAAAGCTTTCCCTGACACTCCCCTAATCCACACATTCAATTTTCAGCTCCCAAGATGGAAAACCCAAGGAAGAGAAAACACAGTTCCAAGGACTCCGGGAAGGTCGGAAGGGGTAAGTGCTTCCTTTCCCCAAAGGGTCAACCCCATCTACCTTACACAAGGCAGGGGCAAGAAGCTGGCTTGGTGCCTCTGAGCACCGAGGAGAGGCCAGCTTCTCAGAGCATGTGTGATCTCAGTACAGACGCTGAGGGGCATGGGGAGGAACGGAACAGCCAGCAAAGCCCTGCTACTGAAGGTTCTAGAGCAGGTTCTGGGACAAGAGTGTATGGGAACTTCTTTCCTGGTGGTTCTCTCATGCTCATGGCATTCCACAGGGAATGAGGAGGCCTCCCCCTCGGAAAAGAGACAGAAGACCACAGCCAAGGAGGCCAAGCCAAAAGCCAGTGGCCACCCAGAATTAGCCTGCCCAGAAGTTCAGCACACAGGACCACCACCACTTCGAAAGAGTCTGGTGCTCTTCCTTCGGGATACGTCGGAGGCGGTTTACAGAGACATAGTCCAGTTGCAGGCCCAGCGGCAGCATTTCCCGCTACCTCAGGAGAAGCTCTCTCAGCTCACAGAAGTGTCGGGCTCTCTGACTGCCATGATTCAGACCTTCTACAGCATGGCCACCCAGGCTGCCTATGCCTTCCCTGCTCAGGGCTGGCTTGTCCCACCCCAAGTATCTCACCCCGAGAGGCCGGCTGGGAGTGAATCACAGAGTTCTTCAGTGGACGCAGGAGAGAAGATCACACATCCTGACAGCCCATCGGACAAGTCCTCACACTAGGACAAGAGACCCTCCTAAGCAGAGGGGACACTGCTGGGACAACAAAGGACCGCTTCAACTGCCTGTGTACCACGGCCTGGACCTGGAACACACTGTGTACACACTAACAAACAGTGGTGACAAGAGGAATTGCAATTTTTACTCAGGACCGTGATCAGTGTTTCACTGACCATGGGATTCAAGGGCTGCGTTTGTACTGGACACCTGCTTCCTCTGCATTTGCAATGGACACTTGCTTTCTCTGTAGATCTGCTGAACTTGTGTGTTCGTGTTCTAGAAACTTCTGTGTTTGTAGCTTACAGTGGCACTAATAAATATTGAGTCACAAATTTAAAAAACTGCTGTAGCCACTCACTTTTCCCTCTGTAGTCTGAATAGGGCAGATGCCCAGAAATCTAGGAGCGTAACTCCTGTCGTCTATATACACCCCTTCCTATGCTCTAACTGGAGTCTCCCATCTCCTGTCTCCCCTTTTGCCAGCTCCCTCCTCATTTTGGATTAAGTACGCCTTTCTTTTTCAAAAGCTCATGCCATCTCTCGAATAATACTTAGGTGGCATGTAAGTGTTCAACACGTCTGGCCTCAGTGTTCTACGATAAATGGAGCAGGATATTAGAGGAAAAGCGGGTCTGTGCTTATTCATACAGCGAGCAAGTCAAGAAGAAGTCATAGGCCAGGCATGGAGGTGACAAAGGTCATGCCATGTGTCATGCCATTTTCCTCACTCTGTGTTTGTTTAGACACTTCTCAGCTCTCACCTCCACAATCTTTCTCTTGACCACACACTCCATATTCCCATGCACTTGACCATGGTCCATATAGGTTAAGCAGAATAATTCAGACTTATACACACTTAACATGAAACACCTGAAGGAGGGATGTCAAAAATAATTGTCATGTTAGGTCTACAATAACTGCTATGTCCCCCCCAGACACTCATGTTTCCAGGTTACTCTGACCTTCACCTAATTTAAATGAAAATGATGGTCTTTGTGGGTTTTGCCTTCAAAAACACTTTAAAACCTTCAGCACCAAGAGATTTTGAGGCATGAGCCCTCTCTTAGGCACTGGCTACTACAGGACTCATACACTCTCATTGCCTTAAGTGGCTTTGTGTATAGTTTTGAGGAGAATATCTCAGGGTATTGGCACACACCCTCAGACCCTTCACCAGTAAGAAAGGTGCACACAGATCTCTGTCAGTTCAACTCCAGCCTGGTCTAATAGTGTGTTCTAGGACACAGCCAGGGCTGCATAGAAAGATCCTACCATAATTTAGAACGCACACACACACACAGAGGCACTAAAAAAAAACACACACACACACAGGCACATAGGCACACACACACACACACACACACACACACACACACACACACACACACACGCACACACGCACACACACACACCTTTACACAAGAAAATAACACCTGAAAACTTAAACAATTCAAACAACACAAACACCTGAGGATTGATACACTTATAATGACTCTAATACCATAATCTTATCAGCAGGTTAGACCAACCTGTGCGGTAAAAAAAAAATCACTAAGCCTGGCATAGTGGCCAAGGGCTTAAATCTAACATTTAGCTTAACCCCTTGAGCCAGGCTGAGTTCAGAGCATGTGAGTTCTGAGTTCAGAGCTAGCCTGCTCTGTATCTTTGTTCCAGGACGGCCAAGGATACTTTTCAGGTCTGGAGACACGGTTTTATAGTTAAGAAACCTGGCTGTGCTATAAGACTGCCACCTGGGTTCTGTTCCCAGCACTCTCACATTGGCTTACCTAAGGCCCGGAGCTCCATTACCACAGCATCCAACCACCCTCCCTTGGCCTACACGGGCAACAGGCTAGCATGCTGTGCACAGACATAATGCAGGGAAACCTCCATTCTCAGAAAAAAAAAACTTTAAAGTTTTCAAATTTTTACAAAAAAAAAAAAAACCCAACAAACTCCATTGGAGATAAAATGTTATTAACAGATGTCTACCAATGCTCCTATTCTATAGAGTAGGCATAGAAAGTTTTCTCAGCAGATCATGGCACTTTCTCCAAAATATACTTAATGTGGGGTTATAAAACAAAATGTCACAAATACAAACAAAGCAGATTTTTTGGCATATCACTCCCTCTTTTGATAGCTAACAATCGCAACAGTAGTGATGAACGGTATGAGGTCTGCACCAGAAGACTACTGAGACACAGGTTAAAGCCAAAACAAAGTTTGATTAGCCAGCCAGGGACTACACTGGGTGTTTGGGATCCCAGTGTAGCTCCTGTCTTTCTCAGGGTAGGCTTTGGAGCATACAAAACATATCTCGGGGTGACATACATCAGTTAAAGAGAACAGTTAGCCATAAGCAGATCTGCAGAAGTACAAAAGGGTACTAAGTGTGGTAGTTTGAAAGAAAAATGCCCCCAAAGGGAGTGGTACTATTAGGAGGTGTGACCTGGTTGGAGCAAGTGGGTTGGTATGGGGTCAGGCTTTCAGGTCCCTTGGTCAAGCCTCACTAAGTGTAATATTTAGTCCAATTCAAGTTGCCTGCAAGATGTAGCACCCTCAGTTCCAACACCACATCTGCCTGGATGCCTCCATGTTCTTGCTTCATGTTACTAGACTGAAGCTCTGAAACTGTAAGCAAGCCACCCCAATTAAAGCTTTCTTCATAAGAGTTGCTGTGGTAATCTGTGCTGTGGTGGAACAGGCTGTTAATCCCAGCACTAGGGAGGCAGAGGCAGATGGATGTCTGTCAGTTCAAGACCAGCCTGGTCTACAGAACTGGTTCCAGGACATGACACGCAGAGCTGTTACACACAACCCCTGTCTTTATTTAAAAAAAAAAAAAAAAAAAAAAAACAGAAAAAGAAAGAAGAAAGCTGTGGTCATGGAGTCTCTTTACAGGCAGGAAAATACATTGAAAATCCCTAAGAAAATCCTTGTAGGGATTTCCCAGAAGTACAGATTTTGACGGATTAGATCCTTGTTCTCTTTGTGGCATGTTTTGCTTCTTTGTAGGCGCTCATTTTCCAGGTCTAAATGGTACCTCTATCTGGTTATCTCTCAGTTATGCTATGGTAGGCAACTGTTATTATAAACGGGATATTAATCACATTGAAACAAGTAATTCAAAACTATGCTGATTCCGGGAGAGGACCCAAATAATTTTCTGTCTTCTTATTTGTTGGTTTCCTAATTAAATCAGGCAATTGGGAGGGATCTTTGAGGTGGGCGACACACCTTCTTGAATGCGGAGCTTTGGGCTGGTAGCCCCACCTCTAATGTGGACCACACCTTCTGCTGGAGCCCTATAAAGGAAGTGTCTCCTTCTGCCTGCTTGCTCTCTGCTGCTGGTCAAGTCCCCTCCTGCACTGGCATTAGAGCCTGCTTGTTTGGCATTCCAGCACACGCTGACAAACACCTGACAACCATAGCCACCCTTGTGGACTGAACACATACTGGATCCTTGGACCTGGAATTCCAAGGTAGCCACCGTTGAAGAAGCTGGACCCCAGCCTGTAAGTCATTCTGATACATTTCCTTTCTCTGGATAGGGAGACACCCGATCTGTGAGTTCTGTTGCTCTAGAGAACCCTGTCAAATGCACTAACCAACACTCTTTCTGTTCAGGGAAGAAGGAAATTCTGCCTCTCACTGCAACATGAGCAGGGAATCAGAAAGCCGAGACCCAAACCCTTCGCAGCCACGTGCAGAAAGACAGACCAGCTTAGAAAGGACATCAGACGAGGAGATACAACCGAGAGGAAACGGAGAGGAGGAACTGGCTTCCCACTGCAGGGTGAACTGTGAAGAGAGCACAGGTATGGGGCATTCCCAAGAGGCAGAGGCAGGGGGAGGGCAGGATCACAGCCACAGAGTGGACAGGATTTACACGGATTGGTAGGAAGTCGAGTGGCGGTGCTGGGGAGGGTTGGGGGTTCGGGGAGACAACCACTGGACAGTGCTCATCTCAAGCAGATTTGGATAAGTCCCTATGTCTTGGTAGCGGCAGAAAATTCTGAGTTCTCGGGAGGAATTCCATACCTGGTGGGTCAGTCACAGATGAGGGGAGTGTTTGAGACAAGGCAGCCTGTCCCCTAAAGTCTCTCCGGCTTTAGATTGAGAGCCAAATGAAAGTGAGGGTGCAGCCCAGTGAATCAGAGAGCAGGATAATGAATGGTCAAGAAGGCTCTGACTCTGCTAGGGTGAGGATGGCCTTGGGTGAGCTCAGAGATCTTGCCTGGCCCCAAGAGCTCTTAGGCTTCCAGGTCCCTAGACTTGCTGGCTCTGGGCAGCCAATTTTTGGGGTCGTGCTCAGCTTCTTGTGTGTCCAGCTTCTGTTTGGGGTGTGTAGCTGAAAGCTTTCCCTGACACTCCCCTAATCCACACATTCAATTTTCAGCTCCCAAGATGGAAAACCCAAGGAAGAGAAAACACAGTTCCAAGGACTCCGGGAAGGTCGGAAGGGGTAAGTGCTTCCTTTCCCCAAAGGGTCAACCCCATCTACCTTACACAAGGCAGGGGCAAGAAGCTGGCTTGGTGCCTCTGAGCACCGAGGAGAGGCCAGCTTCTCAGAGCATGTGTGATCTCAGTACAGACGCTGAGGGGCATGGGGAGGAACGGAACAGCCAGCAAACCCCTGCTACTGAAGGTTCTAGAGCAGGTTCTGGGACAAGAGTGTATGGGAACTTCTTTCCTGGTGGTTCTCTCATGCTCATGGCATTCCACAGGGAATGAGGAGGCCTCCCCCTCGGAAAAGAGACAGAAGACCACAGCCAAGGAGGCCAAGCCAAAAGCCAGTGGCCACCCAGAATTAGCCTGCCCAGAAGTTCAGCACACAGGACCACCACCACTTCGAAAGAGTCTGGTGCTCTTCCTTCGGGATACGTCGGAGGCGGTTTACAGAGACATAGTCCAGTTGCAGGCCCAGCAGCAGCATTTCCCGCTACCTCAGGAGAAGCTCTCTCAGCTCACAGAAGTGTCGGGCTCTCTGACTGCCATGATTCAGACCTTCTACAGCATGGCCACCCAGGCTGCCTATGCCTTCCCTGCTCAGGGCTGGCTTGTCCCACCCCAAGTATCTCACCCCGAGAGGCCGGCTGGGAGTGAATCACAGAGTTCTTCAGTGGACGCAGGAGAGAAGATCACACATCCTGACAGCCCATCGGACAAGTCCTCACACTAGGACAAGAGACCCTCCTAAGCAGAGGGGACACTGCTGGGACAACAAAGGACCGCTTCAACTGCCTGTGTACCACGGCCTGGACCTTGCACACACTGTGTACACACTAACAAACAGTGGTGACAAGAGGAACTGCAATTTTTACTCAGGACCGTGATCAGTGTTTCACTGACCACGGGATTCAAGGGCTGCGTTTGTACTGGACACCTGCTTCCTCTGCATTTGCAATGGACACTTGCTTTCTCTGTAGATCTGCTGAACTTGTGTGTTCGTGTTCTAGAAACTTCTGTGTTTGTAGCTTACAGTGGCACTAATAAATATTAAGTCACAAATTAAAAAAACTGCTGTAGCCTCTCACTCTTCCCTCTGTAGTCTGAATAGGGCAGATGCCCAGAAATCTAGGAGTGTAACTCCTGTCGTCTATATACACCCCTTCCTATGCTCTAACTGGAGTCTCCCATCTCCTGTCTCCCCTTTTGCCAGCTCCCTCCTCATTTTGGATTAAGTACGCCTTTCTTTTTCAAAAGCTCATGCCATCTCTCGAATAATACTTAGGTGGCATGTAAGTGTTCAACACGTCTGGCCTCAGTGTTCTTGGATAAATGGAGCAGGATATTAGAGGAAAAGCTGATCTGTGCTTATTCATACAGCGAGCAAGTCAAGAAGAAGTCATAGGCCAGGCATGGAGGTGACAAAGGTCATGCCATGTGTCATGCCATTTTCCTCACTCTGTCTGTGTTTGTTTAGACACTTCTCAGCTCTCACCTCCACAATCTTTGTCTTGACCACACACTCCATATTCCCATGCACTTGACCATGGTCCATATAGGTTAAGCAGAATAATTCAGACTTATACACACTTAACATGAAACACCTGAAGGAGGGATGTCAAAAATAATTGTCATGTTAGGTCTACAATAACTGCTATGTCCCCCCCAGACACTCATGTTTCCAGGTTACTCTGACCTTCACCTAATTTAAATGAAAATGATGGTCTTTGTGGGTTTTGCCTTCAAAAACACTTTAAAACCTTCAGCACCAAGAGATTTTGAGGCATGAGCCCTCTCTTAGGCACTGGCTACTACAGGACTCATACACTCTCATTGCCTTAAGTGGCTTTGTGTATAGTTTTGAGGAGAATATCTCAGGGTATTGGCACACACCCTCAGACCCTTCACCAGTAAGAAAGGTGCACACAGATCTCTGTCAGTTCAACTCCAGCCTGGTCTAATAGTGTGTTCTAGGACACAGCCAGGGCTGCACAGAAAGATCCTACCATAATTTAGAAACGCACACACACAGGCACATAGGCACACACACACACACACACACACACACACACACACACATACACACACACACACACCTTTACACAAGAAAAAAACACCTGAAAACTTAAAACAATTCAAACAACACAAACACTAGAGGATTGATACACTTATAATGACTCTAAACCACAATCTTATCAGCAGGTTAGACCAACCTGTGAGGTAAAAAAAAATCACTAAGCCTGGCATAGTGGCCAAGGGCTTAAATCTAACATTTAGTTTAACCCCTTGAGCCAGGCTGAGTTCAGAGCATGTGAGTTTTGAGTTCAGAGCTAGCCTGCTCTGTATCTTTGTTCCAGGACGGCCAAGGATACTTTTCAGGTCTGGAGACACGGTTTTATAGTTAAGAAACCTGGCTGTGCTATAAGACTGCCACCTGGGTTCTGTTCCCAGCACTCTCACATTGGCTTACCTAAGGCCCGGAGCTCCATTACCACAGCATCCAACACCCTCCCTTGGCCTACACGGGCAACAGGCTAGCATGCTGTGCACAGACATAATGCAGGGAAACCTCCATTCTCAGAAAAAAAAACAATTTAAAGTTTTCAAATTATTACAAAAAAAAAAAACTCCATTGGAGATAAAATGTAATTAACAGATGTCTACCAATGCTCCTTTTCTTATAGTAGGCATAGAATGTTTTCTCAGCAGATCATGGCACTTTCTCCAAAATATACTGAATGTGGGGTTATAAAACAAAACGTCACAAATACAAACAAAGCAGATTTTTTGGCATATCACTCCCTCTTTTGATAGCTAACAATCGCAACAGTAGTGATGAACGGTATGAGGTCTGCACCAGAAGACTACTGAGACACAGGTTAAAGCCAAAACAATGTTTGATTAGCCAGCCAGGGACTACACTGGGTGTTTGGGATCCCAGTGTAGCTCCTGTCTTTCTCCGGGTAGGCTTTGGAGCATACAAAACATATCTCGGGGTGACATACATCAGTTAAAGAGAACAGTTAGCCATAAGCAGAACTACAGAAGGGTACTAAGTGTGGTAGTTTGAAAGAAAAAGGCCCCCAAAGGGAGTGGTACTATTAGGAGGTGTGACCTGGTTGGAGCAAGTGGGTTGGTATGAGGTCAGGCTTTCAGGTCCCTTGGTCAAGCCTCACTAAGTGTAATATTTAGTCCAATTCAAGTTGCCTGCAAGATGTAGCACCCTCAGGTCCAACACCACATCTTCTGCCTGAACTAGTTCCAGGACATGACACGCAGATCTGTTACATACAACCCCGGTCTTTATTTAAAAAAAAAAAAAAAAAAAAAAAAGGAGAGAAAGAAAGAATATGGGAAGAATGCTGTGGTCATGGAGTCTCTTCACAGCCATGAAAATACATTGAAAAATCTCTAATACAATCCTTGTAGGTATTTCCCAGAACTACAGATTTTGAAGTAATAGATCATTGTTCCTTTATGCCAAGTTTTGCATCCTTCTAGGTGCTGGTTTTCCAGGTTTGAATGGTACCTCTATTTGGTTATCTATTAGTTATGCTATGGGAGGCAACTGTTATTATAAATGGGATATTAATCACATTGAAACATTAAACAAAATTTATGCTGATTTCGGAAGAGGACACAAATAACTTTCTGTCTTGTTTTGTTTTCTTGTTTGATATTTTTTTTCAAGTGTAGGTGTCTCTGTGTAGCTTTGGAGCCTGACCTGGAACTCACTCTGTAGCCCAAGCTGGCCTTGAACTCACAGAAATCTGACTGCCTGTACATCCCTAGGGCTAGGATTAAAGGCACCGGCCACCACTCTATATATCACCACAAATACTTTCCTAAAAGCTCAGAAGATTTGGAATTCCTATGATACAGTCCAGTTTGCCACACCTGGTGTTTTACACTCTGAATGCTGTTGTGATTATTCATGAGGATGTCTGTATCTTAATCATCAAAATGTCATTCTCAATGCATGTTTCATGTTCCTTACATTCCCAGGCTGTGTAATTAAGGTTGCCAGTGACAGGATTAGGGTCAAGAGAAAAGAAACCTTTTCTCAAACTGCAGTGTCTGGACAAGGCAAACATGACTCTTGATCAGGAGTGTGAGGGAACCTTAACAACAAACACAGGATACAGGAAGTGATTTTGATTTCATCCTAACTCAGGTGGTAAATGTTTTTGTCCCCATGGCTGGGGTCCAAGCCCACAGTCTTCTTCAGTTTTCTAGTTGAAAAAAAATTGGCACATCGGAAATGATGGAGGAAGAGGAAGGGGCCACTGCTCCAAGGACAAATGGGTAACTTCTTCAGGACATAAAATTCCTAGTGTAGAGCAGAGGCCTATTTTGGGTGTGTCTGCTTTCCACAGGATGTTCAAAAAAGAAATCACCCATAATGTAATTTTAGGTTCTCTGGTTTCAGGCGGGAACAGTTCCTGTGAACTGAACCTTGATCCTCTCCTCAGAAGCATATCTATTGTTTGTACACATAGGTTGTGTTTGGGATACAACAAGTTCTTCATACCAATGGCCTTTGGTCTATTGTATATGTTATCTGAAGGAAACCATTATACCACTACAACTTTTAATCCTTATTGGGTACTGTTTGTAGTACCCAAGAATACAAGTTGCTTATGTGCTGTAAATTTTGCTACCAAAGTTATGCAATTGATGGAAAACTTTCCCAGAATAATAACCCTATAAATCATAGAAAAGAATCACTATTCTCTACCATGGTTTCTTCTAGGTTCTTTGACAAAAGTTAATGGACTCTAGATACAGTGAGAAACACCTATTCCATATAACATTTACCCTGTATACAATGACTCTCCTATATTCCTACTAGAGGTTTATGTAAACACAGATTACTGAACAGGGTGTTGTACCCAAGTCAAAGACCTTCAGAGACCAAGGAAACAGATTCACCAAACTACAAACCAAGGCTTTATTGTTTAATCCTACCGGTAGGGAACTCATCTAGCAGGCTTACACAGCAGCTACCTTGAATAATTGGAGTCCTTTGTGCATTGCCAGAATTTAAAGGAAAATAATCATAGGATTATATCAGTAGGCATGGGTCAGTTCCTGATTGGTTGACATTTGGGGAACTGGGAATTTCCCATAGTCAGGGCAAACTAGTATGTTTGATTGGTTGGCTACAGATGGGAGCATTGGTGGTTTCTGTGGCTTTTTCTGTTACTTTTAGGTGGTTTGTTAAACACAGCTTCCAGGTTCTATCTAAGTCTAAGAGGAAGGTTGTCTTGGAATTTTGTTCACAACCCAAGAACTAGAGGCTAGAGGACTGGATTTGTTCTGAAGGCTTTTTCATCACCTTTACATTTATATGGTTTCTCTCCAGTATGAATAATGAGAGTTGAATGGGAACTTAAGGCTTTGCCACATTTATACAATTTCTCCCCAGTGTGAAGCCTTTGAGTTTAGGTTACCTCTTTCAAGGGGAGAATTAAAACATTTGGGTAAAAGCCTTACACTGTGGGGGAGATAAATAGATTTTAAAAACTTGCCCTAAACACATGTTTTACAGTATTTGATAGAAAAGTCTCTTGATGTTTCTCCTGAGGACATGGCTGCAGCTGTAGATCATTAGTGTACTGTCCTCTCCCTATTAATTTGATACTCCGTAATGTTCCTGGGTGTCCGTGTTTAGTTTCCATTTCATGTAAACCTTTTGTCAGCTCTAATTATCTCAAGTAATTCCCAGCTATCAATGCAAACATGTTTCAACTCAGTGTGATAACCATGAAGTTATATAAAGGTGTCCATAGAGTACCCTGTTCTTGAATTTCTATTTGATATATAGAATTTATATATATTTGGTTTTTCTGTCGGCTTAGTGGCTGCACCTGAATCTACTGATATTTTAATTATTGTCTGCACCCTGAGGACCCACAGTCAGCAGTCCAACACTCAGACTGCAGCCTGGTGGGATTTCCAGTACACCTACAAAGCTCAGCTGTGGCTGCCAAATGTAGGTTAAACTAAGTTTCTATCATTCTATTTAAAATGAAGACTCAGGAGTCAGATGTTGGAGTGAAAATCTGCTAGATCAGAAAAGCTGAGAAGCAACCAGCTGACCTTCCTTTTTGGCAGGAGACTCAGCAAGGGAAACATTTCCCCACATGTCCCAAACTAAAAAGATCGTGAATCTCTAAGCCCCTCCCTACTCCTTCCTGTGCATCTCTCTATCCATATTCCTGGCTCCTCCATCCTCTCTATGGCTAATTCCTGTCAGCTAGTCACTGGCTCCACTCCCTGACCAAGGTTAATTTTATTAACACAGTTTCAGAGTTTCATAATGAGACCAAATATCCTGCAACAGTGGCTCAGGGGTCAATAGCACTTGCTGTTCTTCTGATTGGTTCCCAGCACCGTATCTGTCAACTAACAACTGCTCTAACTTCTGTCTCAGGGGATCTTACACCTTTTTTATCCTCTGCAGTTATTGCAGTTACATTTACAATATACCCTTACATACACAAACACACACACATAAACTTTTAAAAAAATAAGAAAAATGCATTAGACCAGCATGGTCTCCAGTTTTATCAGACTTCAATATTAGATAAGTTTTCAAACTATACTCAGTAGTCTTGCCATCAGTTATTTATGATGTCAGTCATTTGGACCAGTGCCATTGTTCTATCAAATTAATTTAAATCCTTCAAAAATAAACTTTGTGATTGAAAAATAGAAAATTATCACATGGACTCAGATTCTCGTGAGACAGAAGAGTGCCCAATTATATGTTAGACTCATTGATATAGTCCACATATTTCAATGCATATATGTCTAGAGAAAAAAACAATGTAGGAGCTAGTGGCTGAGACAATGTAGGAGTTAGTGGATATGAAACTATAAAGCACACATTGTACACTTAAATGATGTTTGCTCTTCCTCAGAAAGCTTAATCCAGTAAAGAAATCTGTCTGTTTGAACTGTCAGAGCACAGCCTCTGGTTCTTCCACTGTGCACATCTCCAACAGCAGCACAGGGCAGCTCTGTTGCTCTATAGAAATCAGGGAATGATATTCATGATATTCACCTCAAGCCTTTGTGGTCTCATAATTGTAAGATTTGCAGCCCAATTCCAGTTTAAAATATGCAAGTGGATCATCCATATGTGTGTATCATTCATTACTATGCATCTATAATGTGTTAATATAGTGCATGTATTCTAAATCATATAACCAAAAGACATAGCATAATAAGATAAAAATATTATTCTAAGATGTTTCTTTTCCCATCCCAAGCATACACAGTACAAACTCTCTATTCCATATTCACTGCTTTGTAAATGTCTATTACCTATCAAAATATGTTGATCCTGGCTCATCAAATGACATTCTCAGTTCACTGGGGCTAAGATGATGGGGGATGTCCTTCTGTATGCTGTGAAAATATGTTTCTCTCATTGGTTGATGAATACAGCTGTTTCAGCCAATGGACAACAGGATGTAGCCAGGCAGGAAGTATAGGCAGGGCTACCAGACTAGGAGAAGGTTGGGAAGAGGAACAAAGTGAGTCTGGAGAGACACCATGTAGTTGCTGAGGAAGAAAGGGGCCCAGGCATCATTAGTAAGCCAAGATGATATGGAGACACACAGATTGATAGAAATAGGTTAATAATTAAGAGAGAGCTAGCCAATAAAAAGCCTGAGCCACTGACCAACAGTTTATAATTAATAAAATCCTCTGTGTGTTTATTTGGAACTAAACAGCTGTGGAACCACTCAGGACAGAAACTGAAACAGTTACTATGTATAAAAACTGGAAGTTGGAGCCAGGTGTTGGTGGCATGTGCCTTTAATTCCAGCACTCTGGAGGCAGAGGCAGGTGGATCTCTGTGAGTTAGAAGCCAGCCTGGTCTACAGAACGAGCTCCAGAACAACCTCCAAAGCAATACAGAGAAACCCTGTCTCAGAAAACAAAAAACAAACAAAACAAAACTGGCAGTTAAAGGGGCTGGAGAGATGGCAATGCAGTTAAGAGCACGTACTGTTCTTGCAGAGGACCAGAATTCAATCCCTAGCACTCACACTGGGTAGCTCACAACCACCTGAAATTCCAGCTCCAGGACAATCTCATGCCCTCTCTGGCCTCTACTATTTTTTAAACTGGTAACTAAAATATAATTAGTTGTATTATTTCTATTTTAAATCAATCTTTAACATATACATAAATTGAGAACTTGTTTTGCAATGCTGAAGTCAAATTCACAGTCCTGCACTGCATTGGTCTTACATTGGGAATAGTTGATCTTTACATTCAGCTTTGTGGAGGTTTAAGAATATAATGAATATTTTAGCCTGGTGTGGTGGTACACTCATTAACCCCAGCACTAGAGGCAAATGCAGATGGATCTCTGTGAGTTTGAGGCCTGTGTTGTCTACATAGTGAGTTACAGAATAGCCACGGCTAGGTAGTGAGAACCTGCCAAATAGCCATGGCTATGTTGAGAGATATATATATATATATATATATATATATATATATATATATATATATATGAGAGAGACCTGGTTACCTCTGCTCCTGGGTGCTGGAATTAAAGGCACATACCCCCACTGCCCAGGTCCTTTTCATTCATATTTAACATATTTAGTGTTCATCGCTTTAAAAGATATAACTACTAATGGATAGGGATTTTGTGACGCGTCAGTTGACAAGATACATGGGATTTGTTCATGTGTGCCCACTGTCACCAACATGAATGGGTTATCTGGGAAACCCAGGAAGAAAAGCACCTTTTGTAAATGGAGTTCTTAATTGGTCTAAATAATAAAAACCCAGAGTCACCTATAGAGGAAAATGCTGAGAAATCAGGAGGAGAAGGAGCAAGCCACAGTCACACTTTACCTCATTAGCTTCCCAGCAGAAAAAAGAGCAAGTTCCTGTTTCTTCCTGTTTATATCCTCTCTCTACCCAGCCATCTCACTTCCTGTTTCCACCCAGCCATCTCACTTCCTGTCTGTTTGTAAAGGCCTCCTGAATGGTTAGCTCTATGGTTAGCTAGTGGCAAGTTCCATCCTCTGATCTTCAGACAGGCTTTATTTGTATACGCAAGATATCACCACAAGCTTTATTCCCAAAATTAGTTCCATGAGGGGTGTTTGTACGAGATAGATAATAGCTTCAGAATAAATTGTGATTATATATTAATAATTTATTGATTAACAGTGATCACCACCTAATAGTCTTAAGTAATTGAAATGCAGAATATATTCTTTGGATGAATTCAGCACTGGTGCAACTAGAAACATAAAGACTCTGACTAGATGTTACACTCTTATACCTTTATCTCTCCTGAGATAAATCATAGGCAGCAGAGACACATACAGAGGGCACACACTTGTGTGCACAAAACATATACATACAAATACATATATATGTGTGCATTTATGCAGTTATGTATACATAGGCTCACAAATTGACACATTTAAATGAATACATCTATGCACTGAACACAGAATACACACAGGCCCACAAATATATTCACAGACATACACTCACAGAAAGATGTAGGCGCATACATATAAACATTGCACATGGACACACATTTCAAACAAGGGCACACATATGTACGTATTTGCATAAAAGGGCACACAGAACAGACAAGCATACATGTGTGCAAGCACAGGTATAAATATACACATATGAAAACAAATGAATATGTAACTATAAGCACACACATCAACATGCATACATGTATCAATACACAAAGTCACACACATCTATGTATGAACATACATGTACATGTATGCATATGCACACATTTGGAGATCATCCCATATTGTAGAATAATCTTTTTGTATATTGTGAAAATGCATCTTTGCCAAGGCACCTTCTTACTTATTTAATATAAAGCTAAACGGCCATTAGCTAGGCAGAATTATAGGTGAGACAGCCAGACACAGAGAAAGCTGCGAAGAAGAAAGGTAGGTTTGCCAGGAGATGCAAAGACAGCAAGACATACTGGAGGACAGGTAAAACCACAAGCCACATCGAAGCACATAAATTAATAGAAATAGGTTAATTTAAGCTATAAGAGCTAGTTAGAAACAAGCCTAAGCTATTGGTAGAGCTTTCATAATTAATAATAAGTCTCCACATCATTACTGGAGAGACAACAGTCTGGTGAAAAATCTACCTATAATCCCATCTATTCATATATTCGTACACACATGAGCACACAGTTGCACAAAGCACATACTATCCACAGGTACTTGTGTACTTTTCCAATTGAATAAATATCTCATCCAGAGTTATAATACAGTGCTAGCTTTGCCTAGACTGGCCTCAGTTCTTTCATCAAGGCTAAGGACACCTACCAGCCACCAGGACCAGAAGTACCGGATCATAAAGGAGTAGAAAGAAGTGGTCCAAGTTCCTGGAAGATCTCTGCCTATTCCCAGAAAGGACTAATCCCCTTTTATTAATTAGGCTGTTTCTCCATTCCTAGCCTCTATCTAAATCCCTCAGTCTCTCTGTGTGATTGCTAATTTTATGTTTTAAGTTTAAATTACTGTGTTTGAGAGACCTATAAAACAAAAATGCCTCTCACCTCTAAGTCCCACTTGCTCAGGGACAGTTAACTCCCTGGAATGCAAGGGGGCTGTTGTTCCTGTAAGATAGCAAGTCACATGTTTTCACTTCTGTAAGAAGGCTTGGTTGCCCCAATGACACAGGATGTGCAGGGGTACATAGGCGGGAAGTATGTCAGGATATCTCCTTGCCTCTGATTGGACAAAGACAGGCGATATATATCCTTGTGGCTTTTGTCTTTATAAGCCCCTGACTAATGTAATTCAGTGCCATATTCTGAGTGTGGGTCTTGGGTTTGGACCTGGCCAGTACCCATGGTTCTGGCCAGTATTTAGGAAAGTTGGCTTCAAATTTGGCTCAAAATTGTAGTAGTGGTTTTATTCTCACCCAGTGGGGTTTACATCTGGGGTGGAGAAGTTGGTGTATGAGCAGATCTCCATTCTTCATAAAGCTTTCCTTTGCCCCCATCATTTAGCTCTTAGACACTGTTTTTTTCTAGGGGATGAGCTTCTAGAGCTAAAATAAATGATACAATCAAGGAGTCTTCAGTGTCTTGCTGAAGAATTTCACAGGGCGTCTTCAAACAAAATTATTCTATTACCTCTAAAGTTAAAGAGGAAAGCAAAGCAACTTGAAAAATGTGTCATGATGGGTGGTGGTGGTGCACGCCTTTAATCCCAGCACTTTTGAGGCAGAGGCAGGTGGATCTCTGTGAATTCGAGACCAGCCTGGTCAACAAGAGCTAGATCCAGGACAGCCTCCAAAGCCACAAAGAAACCCTGTCTCATAAAAAAGTGTCAACAGACAAAAATGGCTTCCCTTGTAAAACAGATAGCCATGTCTCGTATCCTATCTAGGGCTGTCCCTAAACTGGTAACTCCTGGCATGGAGCAACCCCAAGGTACAGTGGGACAATAGACTTGGTTTCCTAAATTAGGGTTTTATATCCTGTCTAATACCTTCACTGATCTACTAGCTGAGTGAGACCCATTCCTAAGCTCAGAGACCTCTACTATAAAGTAGATACAAACAGGAAATTCCCTTTGTATGTCCAATTGCTCAGTCTCCTATCCCAGCTTCCCTGGCTGCAAGTGGCTGTTATTACTAAAGGATACTTCAGTTGAAATCCATCTCTGAGTCTTTCAAAGCTTGAAAGAATCTTTATTATTTAAAACAATGACCATTGTCCAAGTTACAGAAATAACCAAACATCCAGGTTTAGGTTCCCTTCATTTTCTTATCTTCTAAGGAAAAAAACGCAATCCAAATGCCCGGGCATTGAATTATCCTCAATTCCTAACAATTCATTCCAGTCAAAGCTGCTTTTTGTTTGGTTTAGAAATAAGGTCTCACACAACCATTACATTTCCTTCATTGCTGAGGCTGGCCTTACATTTTTAAGATCCTCCTGCCTGCTCCACCGTCCCAAATTATAGGAAGATTATTATTATTATTATTATTATTATTATTATTATTATAGGCTTGTACTATCACATCCTGATTGTCCAAAGTTGCTTTTGTGAACCTTCCTACAAATCTTTTAACACTAACTCAACTCTCTCTGGGTAAGACAATAACTCACTTTATTAACTTCACTCTAGTTCAATCACTGGTGTGTTCTTAATAGTCTTTAGCTAAATGTCATTAACTGGCACAAGCAACTCAGATTGGATCATTCCTTGAGGTGGAAAAACAATGAGAATGACCAGTGATGGGGTTGACCAATTCTGCTACCCTGTTTGTCCACCCTAAGCAGGAGGCATTGCTAACCACGGTTGGATATGCCAGGCTGAACTTTGGTTTCCCCACCCCCAATTGTTCTCCCAATCTCTGTAAGGGCTCTAGTGATTGTCCATGGGATCCAATACATCAACAATTTCATTTATACTAAAATAAGGAAAGACTTGGAAGTATCAAGTGTGTGTGCATGTGTGGTAGACTGTTGTCCAAGCTTTGGCTGACCGCAAACGATTCTCCTGTCTCAGCCTGCCCATTCACTGGGATTGCACATGTGTGCTACCACATCCAGCAACTTTACATTTTTGCGGTGTTGTACATGTGCCCTACCACTCAGCCACCCCCACCCCCAGATCGTCATTGACTTTTCATTTTGTATTTATTATTATTGTATGGGCACATGAGAGCTAATATATGTACCTGGGGGTGGGGTGCTCACCAAGGTCCGCGGGTGGAAGTTAGAGAACAACTCTTTGCAGTCGGTTTTCCTTCCTCCGTAGGTTCTAGGCTGTCAGGTTCCATCCCTAAACAGTTTTGTTTTGTTTTGTTTTGTTTTGTTTTGTTTTGTTTTGGACAGGGTCTCTCTCTACGTAACCGTGGCTGGCTTGGAACACCCTAGGAAGACTGTTGTAATCCAGGCAAGCCTGGCCCTGCCTCTCACCCGTCTGCGCATGTACGTACCCTGGCCCTTTAAGAGGAAAACTCCGCCTACCCTCTCTCTTTCTGTTTCTCTCTCAGGCGGACAGATCCCTGTCTGTCCTGCCCCCCCCCCTTTTTTTTTCCTGTCTCTCTTTCTCCACCTCTCCCTCTCTTCTGTCCTCTCTCTGAGGAGGCAGCTCTCTCTGTGTGTGTCTCCCTCTGTCTCTGTCTCTCTTATCTCTTCTCTTTTCTTCCCTTATTTTCTTAGCTCCCCGTCAATAAACTTTCCATATAAGCTACGTCTCCAGGACGCTTTTTCCAGTCCGCCCGCCGCGGGACTTGCTGGGCGGTGCCACCATCCGTCACATTCACCTTCTCACAGTATTCGTAATATTCGCCCCATATTATTCCTGACATAGTCCAGAGTGGCCTCAAACTCATAGAGATACTCCTGCCTCTGCCCTGGGACTGCTGAGATTAAATAAGTGTGCCACTGTGCCCTGCCCACCTCTAGATTATTAAAAATTCATTTATTCTTCACTTCAACTCTGAAAACATTTTCATTATCTTGTTTTACTAGAGAAGAAACAGAGGCGTATAACCTTTTATTTTTATTATTTTTTTTTTGGACAAGGTCTCACGTAGACCAGGCTGGCCTAGACCATGCTACATAGTCAAAAGCTGGCCTCGAACATTTGATCAAACTGTCTCCACCGTATAACAGTTGGGAAGATAGTCCTGAACAGCCACCACGCCCAATTCAATATTCTGTGTCGGGGATTGGGACTCTGTCGTCCTAGGAGCTTGCGCTAAGAGGGCGACCTGACCTCCAGCGATTCGCAGAGTACCCCCAGCCATCTTCTTTGTAGTCTTCGAGAACTACAACTCCCGGCATGCCTCACGACAGCGGCCCAATATACACAACAAATCCCGACGTGTCTCTGGGCGGTCCGGAGTGGAGGGTTCTAGAAGGCGTGACGTGGGGGTCGAAGCGGGCTTGGAGGCGGGTTCTCGTGGGCTGTGGCGGTGGCCGCCACTACGGGACCTGGGAATATACTAGCAACTGGGGCGGCGGACGCAGCCTTGTCTCGAAAGCCATGGCGGCGCTCGGCCGGCCCTTCAGCGGCCTCCCTCTGAGAGGCAGCGCGGACTTCCTGCAGCCATCGCCGGGCTTCGCGGGCCGGGCCTTCCCGCCAGGAGCCACCGGCCCTGACCTGGCCCCGCGGCCGGGCTCCCGCGTTGCGCCAAGCAGCCCGAGCGGGAGAACTGCGCGCGGACGGTGAGGAGCAGGTGGGGCGGGCCGGTTAACCCCGCGGGACGTTAACCGTGAGTCCCGGGTCTCAGGGCCGGCGACCCACCGAGGGTCCTTTGGCCTGGCCGCTCCCTCTATGCATGCGGCCGCCGGCCCGGACAACTTTGAGAGTCTCGGGGACACTGCCGTTCCTCATTGGCAGTGTGCGGGCAGAAATGGGTCCTGGAGCGAGTGATCAACGGTCACTGCCCCGACAGAAGTGACAACTTCATATTTTCTTGTCTGGTTATTTGGAGTCCTTCGCAAAATGTGACCTGATCTTGGGACTGGAGGTCTCTCACAGCCAGAGAAGGGATATGCAATTTGTGGCGGGAGATCCCGATAAGTAGAGTGAGAACGACGGAATGCAGAAACCTTACATTTTTAGTTCCTGTCTTGGTTGACTAATTCGTTTTGTTTGTTTCAACAGTGTTCCCATTCACTGTAGAAAAAAACACAAGCGATTGGCGGAGGATGATGAGTAAGTTTCAAGGACCATTTGCCCTCTCTGTGGTGGTTGTTAGTTTAACACGTGTATCCTATTACATGGAAAAGGTAAACCATATTGTATCTCTTTAAACTAGTGACATTGTTTGCCTGTTAGGGGCAGAAACTGGATGTCAAGCAGGTAGAGGAAAACTCACTCTGTAACCAATGTAGTGTTTGGATTTTAAACTGTCATTATAGACACAGTTAAAACAACAACAACAAAATCAAAGGATATATATTGGAAAGGGTTTGTGTTCTTGAGAGAGGTAACCTTGTAGCCTGTTTCTTACTTTTAGTTCAGAAACTTAATATGGCCTTGTTTGCTTCAGTTGTTTACTTCTGTAGCTAGATACCTATTCACACTTCAATGGGGGGGGGGAGGTTGTTTCCTTTTACTCTCTTACAGCTTATTCCAAGGTCTACCTGTTTTGTTTGTTTGTTTGTTTGTTTGTTTTAAAATACAGCCTCAACCCGGGCTTTGGTGGACCACGCCTTTAATCCCAGCACTCTGGGAGGCAGATGGATCTTTGTGAGTTCAAGGCCAGCCTGGTCTACAAAGCTACACAGAGAAACCATGTCTCGAAAAATCAAAAAAATAAAAATAAAAAATAAAAGACAGCTTCACTATGTAACTTCCCTCTGAGAGGCAGGAACTCACTATGTAGAACAAACTGGTCTCAAACTTAAGAGATCTGCTTGACTCTGCCTGTTGAGATTAAACACGAGCATGTCTCAATACCTGCTTTTTTTTTCCTTATTCATTATTATTATGTATATAAACAAATGGCATAGTGGGTATGTGGAAGTTAGAGGACATTTGGAAGTTGGTTCTTTCCCATCATGTAGTTCAAGATCAAGTTCAAGTTGTCAGTTTGGTGGCAAGCATCTTTAGTCGTTGAGTCATCTTGTTTTGTTTTGTTTTTGTTTTTTTTTGCCTTTTTTTTTTTTTTTCCTGTGCTGAGGATCAAACCCTGGGCCTGGAAGATGCTTGGCAACTATTCTCCCATTGAGCTTCATTTGTTCTAAGCACTGTCCTGGATAGTTTAACTGTGTGTATGATCCTACCCCCACTCCCCTAGTAGAAACTGAGTTCTCTTCTGAGAAAGATGGCTCACTCCAGTTATCCCAGCACTCTGAGGCTGAGATCACCGAGAGTTTGAGGCCAGCCCTGGGCTATACAAAACAAAAGCCAATAATCTCAGCTCTTGGAGGAAGGTGGAAGCAGGAGGATTGGGCATGCAAGATCATCTCAGTAACAGTACTGACTTGTGGCCAGCTTGGCATGTATGAGACCCTGGCTTAAAAATAATTAAAGAGCCCAGCGATGGTGGCTCACACCTTTAATCCCAGCACTCTGGGAGGCAGAGGCAGATGGATCTCTGTGAGTTCAAGGCCAGCCTGGTCTCCAGAGCAAGTGTCAGGATAGGCTCCAAAGCTACACAGAGAAACCCTGTCTCGAAAAAACCAATAATAATAATTAAAAGAAACTTTGAATTGACTAGGTTTGTTTATGCTTAGACTAATACTTTAAAAAAAAAAAAGATACTTGAAGGTTACCTTGTTTTTTGTGAGTGAGTGAGTGAATGAAGGTAGTAGACTCAGGTAGGTGGGGACATAGGGTCAGATTTCCAAGTATCTCCAAGAGGAAGAACCTGGGTTTGATTAATTCTAAGGTCTCTCTTAAGTACCAAGACATCTAGGAAGTAGATGGGGTATGTTACCCTAGGAGAAAGGGAGATCCCACCATTAGTCAGGGACAGATAGCTAAAGGCAAGAAATTTGTGCTAATGGCTTCTTCTTGTAGTGCTTGAAGCATACTTCAGTAGATAGGTGTGTTTGCTGTAAGGAAAGAGTGACAACCAGACGCTTTCTCATGTGGGTCAGGGAATGTAATGCTGACGCAATGACAGAATGTAGTTGGGGTGGAAATGCTGCTTTGTCTTTTTAGTGTGTGGGGAGTATTCTGGCTGTGTGTGTGTCTGTACCAACCAGGTATATGCCTGGTGCCCTTAGCGGCCAGGACAGAGTGTAGAATTCCCTGGAACTGGAATTATAGACATTTATGGGTTCTGGGAATTGAACCTGTATCCACTGTCATGACTGCTGAGCCACCTCTCCAACCCTTCTTTTTTTTTAATTGCTTTGCTTCCTGCTTGATCTTTCCTACAGATTTGTTTTTCCTTTAAAAGGTTAAAGTCTTGGAGGTATTGCATAAATTGGTAAGAAATAGAAGAAAATTTCTCAGAGAAGCTATTGGGGACACATGTTCTAGCTGTAGAATAGAGATTTTGTTTTTGGTTTTTCGAGACAGGGTTTCTCTGTGTAGCTTTGGAGCCTATCCTGGCACTCGCTCTGGAGACCAGGCTGGCCTTGAACTCACAGAGATCCACCTGCTTCTGCCTCCCAGAGTGCTGGGATTAAAGGTGTGTGCCATCAATGCCTGGCTAAATACATCCTTTTTAAGACTAAAGAAATTTGAGCTGGGCTTGGTAGCATATATCCTTTTAATTGACTAGAGAAATGACTTAAATTTCATCTGTAATAGTTTTTAATTTTTTTTCTTCCCTCTTTTCCTACCGCTTTCTGCCTTCCTCCTCTTAGGTGTCCCATAAGAAAGAAGAGACTGACTGAAGCTGAACTCTGTGTGGTTGCTAATGAATGGGTTCTTGACACACACCAGGGTATAGAAGGTCATGGGGTAAACACATGTCCTAGTGGCCTTTCTGTACCCAGTATGCTAGATGCTATCTGTGAAGAAATGGATCAAACAACTGCAGAACCACAGTGTGAACTTGCCCGAAGGAGGCTTCAGGAGATTGAGGACAGGTACTGACAGTGTACATTATGAGGCTTGCTGCTGCTCCTGTCACAGTTCTCTTAAGATGGTCAGGAGCATCATTTGATGATTCTAGAGATCAGGAAATGAAAAAAATTTTTTTTCTTGTTTTTATTGAGCTATACATTTTTCCCCCCCCTCCCCCCCCCCCCCCCCCGCTCTCTCCTCTACCCACCTCAATCCCAGTTTACTCAGGAGATCTTGCCTAGACAGATCCATGTATGTCTCTCTTAGGGTTCTCTTTGTTACCTAGGTTCTCTGGGGTTGTGGACTATAGGCTGTTTATCCTTTGCTTTATGGCTGATACCACTTATGAGTGAATATATACTGTGCTTGTTTTTCTGGGTCTGGGTTAACTAATCAGGATGTTTTTTTTTCTAGTTCCATCCATTTTCCTGAAAATATCAGGATGTGTTTGTTATTTACCACACTCCATTGTGTAAATGTACCAAATTTTCTTTATGCACTCTTTGGTTGAGGGGCATCTAGGCTTTGGCTATTTCAAATAATGCTATGAACATAGTTGAGCAAATGTCCTTGTGTTATGAGTGTGCATCCTTTAGGTACATGCCCAAAAATGGTGTTGCTGGGTCTTGAGGTAGATTGATTCCCAATTTTCTGAGAAACATACTGATTTCCAAAGCACTGTACAAGTTTGCACTCCCACCAACAATGGAGGAGTGTTTCCCGTACTCCATATCCCCTCCAGCATAAGCTGTCATCACTGTTTTTTGATCTTAGCCATTTTGACAGATCTAAGATGGTATCCAGAGTTGTTTTGATTTGCATTTCTCTGATGGCTAAGGATGTTGAGCAATTCCTTAAATGTCTTTCATCCACTTGAATTTCTTCTGTAGAGAATTCTGTTTAGGTCTGTACACCATTTTTTTAATTGGATTATTTGGTCTTTTGATGTATAGTTTCTTGAGTTCTTTGTATAGTTTAGAGATCAGTCCTTTGTCAGGTGTGGGGGTTGGTGAAGATCTTTTCCCATTTGTAGGCTGCTGTTTTGTTGACAGTGCTTTGCTTTACAGAAGCTTCTCAGTTTCAGGAGGTCCCCTTTATTGATTGTTTCTCTCAGTGTCTGTGCTGCTGGTGTTATATTTAGTTAGTGGTGTCCTGTGCCCATGTGTTCAAGGCTCCCACTTTCTCTTCTATGAGGCTCAGTGTGGTTGGATTTATGTTGAGGTCTTTCATCCATTTGGACTTGAGTTTTGTGCATGGTGATAGATATGGATCTATCTGCAATCTTCTACATGTTAGCATCCATTTATGCCAGCACCATTTGTTGAGGATACTTTCTTTTTTCCATTGTATAATTTTAACTACTTTCTCAAAAATCAGGTGTTCATGGGTATATGGGTTGACATCAGGGTCTTTGATTCAATTCCATTGGTCCACCTGTCTGTTTTTATGTCAGTACCAAGCTGTTTTCATTACTGTAGCTCTATAAGAGAGCTTGAAGTCAGGGATGGTAATGCCTCCACAAGTTCCTTATTGTACAAGATTGTTTTGCTATCCAGGGATTTGAGGTCTGTGAAGAATTGTGCTGGGATTTTAATGGTGATTGCATTGAATCTGTAGATTACTTTTGGTAAGATTGCCATTTTTACTATGTTAATCCTGTTTATTCAGGAGCATGGGAGATCTCTCCATTTTCTGATGTCTTCAAATTCTTTCTTCAGAGAGTTAAAGTTCTTGTCATACAGGTCTCTCATTTGTTTGGTTAAGAGTTACCCCAAGATTTATGTGTAGGAGTGACTTTTTTAAGTTAATTTTGTATCCTACCACATTACTGAAGTTGTTTATCAGTTGTAAGAGTTCTCTGGTAGAATTTTTGGGTTTCTTATTTGTAAGTATATGTATATCGAAAGTTTGATTTCTTTTTTTCCAGTTTATATACCCTTGATCTTTTGTTGTCTTACTGCTCTAGCTAGAACTTTGAGTACAATATTGGATAGGGAGAGAGTGGATAGCATTGTCTTTTTCCTGATTTCAGTGGGATGGCTTTGAGTGTCTCCATTAGTTTGATGTTGGCTCTTGACTTGCTGTATATTGCTTTTATTATGTTTAGGTATGTTCTTTATATTCCTGCTTTCTACAAGACCTTTATCATGAAGGGGTATTGGATTTTGTCAAAGGGTTTTTTTTTTTCCTTTCACTTTGTTTATATGATGGATTACATTGATGGATTTTCATATGTTGAATCATCCATGTATCTCTGGGATGAAGCCTATTTGGTCATAGTGGATGATTTTTTGATGTGTTTAGATTCAGTTTGCCATTATTTTCTTGAGTGTTTTTACAACTATGTTCATGACGGAGATTGGTCTGTAATTCTCTTTCTTAGTTGTGTCTTGGTGTGGTTTGGGTCTCAGGGTAACTGTATCCTCGTAAAAAGAGTTTGGCAAGCCAGGAGATGGTGGCTCATGCCTTTAATCCCAGCACTCAAGAGGCAGAGGCAGGCGGATCTCGAGGCGGAGTTTGAGGCCAACCTGGCCTATAAAGCTACACAGAGAAACACTGGGGTTGGGGGGTGGTAATGTTCCTTCTGTTTCTATTGTGTAGCACAATTTGAGGAGTATTGCTGAGTTGTTCTTTGAAATTCTGGAAGAATTCTGTGCTGAAACCCATTGGCCCTGGGCTTTTTTGTTGTTGTTGGGAGACTTTTGATGACTTTCTATTTCTTCAGGGGTTATAGGTCTATTTAATTTGTTTATCTGTTCTTGATTTAATTTTGGTATGTGATACTAACCCAGAAAATTGTCCTTTTTTAAGTTTTCAAGTTTGTGGAGTACAGGTTTTTGAAGTATGACCTGATGATTCTCTGGATTTCCTCAGTGTCTGTTGTTATATCCCCTTTTCATTTCTGGCTTTGTTAATTTGGATATTCTCTCTGCCTTTTGATTAGTTTGGATGAAGGCTTGTCTATCTTGTTGATTTTTCTTGAACCAACTCTTTGTTTCATTGAGTCTTTATATTGTTCTCTTTGTTGCTATTTTATTGATTTCAGCTTTCAATTTGATTATTTCCTTCCATCTACTCCTCCTCGGTGAGTTTGCTTCTTTTTGTTCTAGAGCTTCAGGTGTTTGTTAATTTGCTAGTGTAGGATTTTTCTAGTTTCTTTAGGTAGGCATTTAGTGCTATGAACTTTCCTCTTAGCACTGCTTTCATTGTGTCCCATAAGTTTGGATATGTTGTGCGGTCATTTTCATCAAATTTTAGGAAGTCTTTAATTTCTTTTTTATTTCTTCCTTGGCCCAGTGGTGATTCTATTTCTGTGAGTTTGTGAGCTTTCTGCAATTAGTGTTGTTGAATTCTACCTTTAAATCATGGTGACCTGATAAGATACAGGGAGGCATTATTCTTTTTTTTCTTTTCTTTTTTTTGGGGGGCGTATCTGATGAGGTTTGCTTTGTTGCCGAGTATGTGGTTGATTTTAAAGAAGGATCTATGGGGTGCTGAGAAGGTATATTCTATTGTATTTGGGTGGAATGTTCTATAGATGTCTGTTAAGCCCATTTGAGTCAATAACATTTTTTACTTCCTTTATTTCTCTGTTAAGTTTCTGTCTAGGAGACCTATCCAGTGGTGAGAGTTGGGTGTTAAATTCTCCCACTTTTAATGTGTGGTGCATCTGTTAGTCTGTCTTTCTATAGTCTGATTGAGTCCATAATTAAGGGATATTAATGACAAGCAGTTGCTAGTTGTTATTTTTGGTGGTGGTAGTATTGAGTGTTATATGTGTTTCCCTACTTTGGGAATTGCTGCTCTGGGATTGTCTGTTGCCTGTATTTTTGTGGGTGTGACTAACTTCTTTGGGTTGGAGTTTTCCTTCTAGTACTTTCTATAAAACTGGATTAGTGGGTAGGTATTGTTTAAATCTGGTTTTGTCATGGAATATCTTACTTTCTGCATCTGTGGTGATTGATAGCTTTGCTGGGTATAGCAGTCTGAGCTGGCATTCATGTTCTCTTAGTGTCTGCATAATACCTGACTAGGACCTTCTGGCTTTCATTGTTAACATTAAGAAGTTGGGTGTAATTCTGATAGGTCTGCCTTTATATGTTACTTGGCTTTTTTCCTTTGCAGCTCTTAATATTCTTTATTCTCTATGTGTTTTGATTATTATGTAGAGAGGGGTTTTTTTTTTGTTTTGGTCCAGTCTATTTGGTGTTCTGTAAGCTTCTTGTACTTTCATTGGCATGTCCTTCTTTAGGTTGGAAAAGTTTTCTTCTATGATTTTGTTGAATATATTTTCTGTGCCTTTGAACTGGACTTCTCCTTCTATCTCTGTTATTCTTAAGTTCAGTCTTTTCATGGTGTCCCAGATACTTTGTGTTAAGAACTTGTTGGATTTAACATTTTGTTTGACTGATAGAATACCTCTATGGTATCTTGAATGCCTGGGATTCTATCTCCCATCTCTTGTATTCTGTTGTTTATGCTTGCATCTGTAGTTCCTGGATGATTTACCCAAATTTTCCATTTCAAGAGTTCCCTCAGTTTGTGTTTTCTTTATTGCCTCTATTTTAGTTTTTACATCTTGAACTGTTTCCTTCACCTGTTTGATTGCTTTTTCTTGTTTTTCTTTAATGGATTTGTTGATTTCTTCCCGTTTTTTTGTTTGTTTGTTTGTTTGTTTGTCTTTTCCTTTTAAGGGAATTTTTCATTTCCTCTTTAAGGGTTTCAATCTTCATAAACTTAATTTTTTTAGGTCATTTTCTTTTGTTTTATCTGTGTTGGGATGTTCAGGTCTTGCTATTGTAGAACCACTAGTTTCTGGTGGTGCTGTATTGCTCTTTATGTCGTTTAGAGTATTCTTACCCTGTTGTCTACCCATGTCTTCCTCCAATCAGTACACGTGGAGCCTGTGCTTCAGGGGATCCCTCTTCCCCCAATCCGTAGAGTTTTGGGGGCTGTGGCTCCGTTGAACTCTCCTTCAAGTGTAGGGGGTGCAGAGTCTCTGGTGATGGCTCCTCTGGCTGCAGGCAGAGCTGAGGCTTAGGTTCTGGTGGTCTGATAGTTTCTGGAGGCCCCTGCTGTAGCACTGATGCTGTCCCAGGGGTGTGGTCCTGAAAATACTAGGTGGTAAAGCGAGCTCTTATAGCTTAATTCAGCATTTTACTGGAAATGTCAGGGTCAGCTCTCTAGGACACATTTTTTAAACTTGACTCCATTCTAAAAGTTTTCTGTTATATGGATTACTGAATAACTCTTCCCACTCAGTGGGAAAAAGTAGCCTTATGTGGTCACTTTTCTCTGAGGTATACCTTATTATCTTTCACTATAGTGCCTGTGATTTTACTCTTTGGATTTTAAACTTTGTTCATTTACTGCAAGAACACCAATACCTTGACTTATTCTTTTTCTGTCTCTGCTTCTGCTTCATTATTTATTTAGGATAATTGACGAAGATGAAGAGGTTGAAAGTGACAGAAATGTTAGCCACCTCCCAAGCCTTGTCCTTTCTGACACGATGAAAACGGGTTTGAAGAGGGAATTTGATGAAGTCTTCACAAAGAAGATGATTGAGTCTATGTAAGTTATGGTGCATAACATTTCCCCTTAACTGATCCAATACTGGGAAAGGGTTGGTGTCAAAAGCCCTCCTCTTAAATTCTAACAGGAGGAATAGTAACCACATTTTGAAACCTCTGGTTTATCTGTTTCTCCAAGTTACTCAGACACAACATGGAGATAGATGTAGGTAACAGAAAATGACATGTCAAATGAGTAACAATTGAAATAGTTATCACAAAGCCTTTTGGGGCCATTCTGGAGTATTTAGCTCCTTTTGTTTTGGGGAGTGGAAATGTTAAGTAGCCTAGACTAGGTTCATATTCGCTCTTGATTTAAAGCATAAATTAAGGGGGAAAAATGACAAAAGATAGCATAGTTTTAAGATGAAAACAAAAAATAGGGACTAGGGAAGTGACTCATGGTAGAGTACTTGCCATGCACCTGGGTAAAGTCCTGGGTTCCATCCCCAGCACCACAAAAAGAAAAACAGAAAATACACCCATAGTTTATTGAGCTCAATTAACTGGTTTCTTAAATTTTTAGAGTAGAAACAGCAAATAGGCAGGCTTAGGGTGGGGAGTAGTGACTGGGGGGAGAGGTTGATAGAGGAAACAGGGCGGCAAACACAGGAGCCAAGCAGAGTGGCAGACTGGAGAGAGCTCTACCTAGTGTGGAAGATCTCAGTTCTCATTATCTGCTGTGCAGAATAGCAGGCAAGCCATAAAGTACATGGAAGAACTGCCTGGGAAACCTAGACTTAGTACTCGCCGAGGTTAAGTTTAGTCTGAAAAGGGCTCTTGGGACCCAGACCTCAGTGGTGCTGGACACATGCGAAGTTCAGCTACTGCTTGTGGGAGACCCAGAAGGTTGGGCCCTAGCTTAAGTTTATAATTAACTATTCAGCCCTGAGGGTGTGTAAATAGTGTAGCCACTATGTATACAGATAACTTTGCCCTTCTGCTCAAAGTAGTGTCTGCTGCTCTTACTAGTTTTCCAGAACTGGGCCTTTGAGAATATTCTTCATTGTAATTTTTTTTTGTTTGTTTTATTTCTGGGTCCCAGCAGATTTTCCTATATTCAGGATAAGGAATTGTTTCCTATTTTGGAGATGAGACGGGTTCTCATGTAGCCCAGGCTAGTCTAGAACTTCTGGCCCTCCTGCCTGCACATTCCAGGTACTGGGATAACAGGCACTGCTCCCAGCTATGGATGGAAAAAATACATGATTATACATATCTAGTGTAATTGTTTTGGTTTAACTGCAAGGTATTCTACTTCATAACTATATGAAACAAGTCATCAGAAATTAGTATGCTGGTTCAGGATTTCACTTTTATTTATAATGATTTAATATATAATAGTCACCCACGAGGCTAGGGAAATAGTGTAGTACTAGAATAGTTGCTCAGCTTACATGAGACTCAGTACCACAAATCAAAACAAAAAACTATAGTCATGCAAATATGTTCATTAAAAACGTGTCTGTGTTATCATTATAGCTAGTGATATAGCTCAGTGGGCCTTATATGAGGGACCTTAGTTCCACTCCTAATTGTAGCATTAAATTAAATCTGGAGCCCGTCTTTGTTTTTGTTGTTTTGTTATTGTTTGAGACAAGGTGTCTGTATAACCCTGCTATCCTAGAACTCTATATGTAGACATGGCTAGTCTTGAACTCATAGAGGGCTGCCTGCCTCTATTTCCTGAGTTCTAGAATTAAAGGCATGTACCATTACACCCCTCTCAAAGGCATGGTTTTTGCTTGGATATTTGTATTGTTGCTATTCATGATTTAAAATATAAATAGGGCTGATGAGGTCACTAAGAAGTGGAGCACTTAGATGTGTGAGGGCTTGGCTTCAATCTCTAGCAAATCAGAGAAAATAATTACATATGGAACTGTATATTTGAGGACCTGAGAATAATACTCACTTCCTAGAGGATGTACTGCTCAGAGGACTGGAGTTTGATTCCTAACACCCACACCAGGTGGCTCCAGAGGAACTTAAACTTCTAGCCTCCTTGGTCACCTACTGCACACATGTTCATATCCCCATTCAGACACACTACACATAATTTTTTAAGTCCAGTTTGAATTCTCCTAAATATCTCTTAGCTCTCAAACAAAACAAAACATGAGTAGTTTTCATGGATTTGTGTATCCTTGTACAGGGCCATGCTAATCCATATCATTCCAAGTTTAGTATATCTGCTGCTGAAGTGAACACTTACTTTTTTAATCAAAAGAATTTATATAATGAGAACTGATGAAAGACAGCAAGATCAAAATAACAGTGAAACCATACAGTTAAATGGGTAGAAATACAAAAGAACAGCAGACTGGCACTTTGAGGACCACTAGATCTTAACTAGAAGTGTTAAGTAGTGAACAGAAGCTTGTTTTGAATGTCCTAAGGTTTTTTATAGAAATCTATTTCACATCCCAGGAGCCGTCCTTCTATGGAACTTGTGCTCTGGAAACCTCTCCCTGAAATCCTTTCTGAGAAGCCAAAGCCATCATCTAACCCTAAGAACTACCTGGGAGAGAGCCAAATGAAGCGTACAGCTGCCGGCACTGCCTTTCCACAGAGAACTGAAGTGTTGCTGGAACCTCGGCACACAGACACGCCACTTTACCATAGTCTGGAGACAGCTGCTAGCACAGAGGAAGAGATGGAACTCTAGAGACCAGTTCTGCTCCAGCTTGGCAAGTTCTAGAAGGCTCCTGTGTTCAGTAATGAGCCTGCCTGTATAGTATAGGGACCTGAAAGTTTTATGAAACGGGTGTAATATCTCCACCTGTGATTTGGGGTGGGTCTTTCATTGTGGGTAGCCATTTATTGAATTCAACTTTTTGCCAAGGAAGCTTATCTCAAGGGAAATGCAGTTTTCTAGCAGGCTTATCCAAGAAATGTTACAGTCTCTTTAAAGACAACCATAGACGCTGGATGTATTATGGTGACTGAAATCATCTGTCACATTGTTGAAGCCATTCATTCTTAAGATGCTTATAAAGAGGAATGCTCCTAATTGCCACTGCAACCTGACAGCTGAGTCATGTATTGAGCTTCTTGTAGTGGTAACTGTACGCATGGGGAATGGGAGGGAAGAAAGCAGTAGTTTGAGTCTCTTGCAAAGGAATTAAACAGGCAAGGAAACCTGTGTTGGCGTCAGGTCCGTGTAGCCATTATTACTCAAGCAGTAGCCTTTGGTCTGCCTAATGACTGATAAGCTCAGTTGGTCAGTGATGTTTACACCTCAGTTAACTTTAAGTAATTGATTAAAAGAGAGTGAGGTAACCCTTCTGTAAATTGCCTGTGAGAGAAGTGTCTTTTCATGAATCCTGAGGACATGCGGGGTCAGCTAAACCCAGCATTGATAGCTTCTAGAGTTTAAAAAGGGAAGGTTGTACTTGTATCAGCAAGTTGAGTTTTTTAATGCTGGTTTTGAAAACAGTGAATTAGCTGAGAATAAACGGGCAGATATCTTAGAGATTTACTGAAATAGCTCATTGTCTGGTGCTTAAGCTATTGTACAGTAAGCCTAAAAGTTAGTGGAAGATGGCCTCCTACCAGCAGGAAATCTTTACCCTTTGAGTACCAGAACCAGGCTCAAGGTGTTCTTTGGGAATAACCAGGGTAAAAGTTTTTAATTTCTCAGGAAGAGCTCTTCAGCATGGCAGGATGTGTAATGAAGGCTTGGCAACTCCTTCAGCACTGTAGAGCAGTCTGTGTAAGATAGCGGGTGAGTGTGGTGGCTCTTCCACAGCAGAGCACCTCAGTTCAGTTTTCACTTTCTGGGTTTCTTCTCCCTTTGTAGGGAAAAAAGAAAAGGTTTATGCCATGTAGAAGTGAATTTTTAGAAACTAGCTTCCAGGCATTTTTGCAGCCCATGCTGAGATCCCTCCCATGGATGGCTTAGGAGGAGTCATAGTCTATTCAGTGGACTGTCTCCTCTTGCCTATTGTTTATGCTCTCTCTGTTTCTGTCTGGATGTCAGGAAAAGTTTTAATGTTTAATATTTAAACAAAATAGTTATGTCTACACAAAAAAATTACTCAAGCTTCAAACCAGTATTGAAACCAGTTGGAAACCAGCTTCTTGTTTCTTCATCTCGGACTCAGAGGTGAAAGAAAACTCTCTTCTGTTGAAATGTGCAAGCGTTTAACTCATGTCATTTGGAAACTCCTGGCTTGTTTAATGGGACCAACTAGTAGAGTTTATAACCTTAAAGAATTCTCTATGCCAGGGAGTTTTAGCACAGTGTAGAAGCATGCAGGGACTGCCCAGAGTTTGGAGTTAGCCAGTGTGAGAATGGGAAGGAAGTGGCAGCTTTCCAAAGGGCACAGAACACCAGGACTGCCTCTTATCAAAGGCCTCAAATGGCTTTGCATTTGGTAACCACTGGAGCGAAGAGGTGGCTTTTAATGAAGAACAGAATTTTTCAGGAGTCCTTATCTGACATGATCTTTATTTCTGCAGGAAAGTGATGTTTCATGCTCCTTTTTGGACTTATCTTCTTGCACATGTTTGTACAAAAGTCATCCCTCTTCATCCTTGTGGTGCTGACTCATCTGACTCTCCACAGCCCTGATGCCTCTGCAGTCTATTTTCTTTTCTAGCATAAGCCTTTTGCTTTGCCTTAAGGTTTTCCTAAAGAATTAACAGGTCTTTCCGTCTTGTATAGTTTTTGAAGCATGGATCAGACATTGGCTCAGTATGCTAATGTGTGGAGGTCAGCAATTCTCTAAAGCAGGTGAGCTTCAATGAACAAATATGTTTCTCTGAGTTTGAGTTGGGGGTGTGTATGGGAGGGTTTTTTTTGTTGTTGTTTTTTTTTTTTGGAGGGGTTCCTGGTTTTTTGTTTTTTTGTTTTTGTTCTTAATATGAAGAAATAATAAATATGAGAATCTAGTTCTCATAATTTAAATCAGTTAAACACTGCTCATTCTTGAAAAAAATAAAAATGTAAAATTTAGAAACAAGTAGAACAGGACTAAGAATAACTTGCAGGAGGAACATTAACTAGCAGGTCCATTTGCTACTCTGGATCTGGACCCTAACTTTAATAGTGACAAGAATGGTACAGAACTAAGAACATTCTGGCAGATGGTGTCAATTTTACTTTTACTTTAAAAATGAGAATCTGGTTTTTCTGTATTTTATTATTTTCAATAAAAGTCAAGTGTTTTCAACTGTTTAAAGTATCTGTAATCCTGTACATATGGAAATGAAATATTTTTTTCTTGCTTTCCCTTAAATTTTAATTAAGGCAGTATTCCTATCAGTGAAAAACTTGCATTTGTCCTGAAATTTGATACTGTTGGGTTAAAAACAGGTTGTTTTGCCTTTGTTAATGTGCCAACGGCCTGCGTCTGCCTGAGTGCTGCCCCCTGTGACTGATCCTTCAGTGTTCATATGTGGAGTTGGAGGGGCTTGCTTGGAACCTTTAGAGATAGAGATTAGTCAAAGTCTGTGCATGTTGTTCCTTTGCTAAGAGCTGACAGGTCACTGGGTGGCAATATTGCCTGCATATTTGCAATATTCTTTGGTAATCAGATCTCTGAATGGTGAGGCACGGAGTTGTTTGGGTTTCAGTTGCAGAAAACAAGATGCTCTTTTATTTTAACCGAATTTTGAAAACCATGGTAAAAGTTAGCTAACATAACAGGTTGGAAATAAAGATTAGAATAGATGGTGACAGTTTGGTATCAACCAACTCATTAGATCCAGGGTTTGAGTACAAGATGAATAGATACTCAAAGAAATGTAAGTTAGTGTGTATTGGTTTGGCTCTCTGTTAGTCCCCTAGTTCCTCAGACTAGCAGTGGTATTTTAGAAATGCATTTTGAACATTGCTGAAACTCAAACTCCTGCAAGAGGCTGCTGGTGTTGACTTTTCAGCATTGGTTTGGTGGGTAAGCCAGTCATCCTACTTCATGAATGATAGAAGTCAGGAGGGTTGCTAGAGAAGGGAGAGTCATTTCTTCAGTGGTGTAGCCACTGGTAAGTTGCCTATGCTACAGTAAACCACTACTACCTACCCATGCTCAGTGGGAGGGAGATGAAGATAATGGGGTGAATATGATTAAAACACATAAATAGGAGATTGTCGAACTTTTTTTTAAAACATTTCATTTATTATGTATACAAGTCTGCTTCCGTGTATATCTGCACACCAGAAGAGGGCACCAGATCTCATAACGGATGGTTGTGAGCCACCATGTGGTTGCTGGGAATTGAACTCAGGACCTCTGGAAGAGCAGCCAGTGTCCTTAGCCTTTGAACCATCTCTTCAGCCCCAAAGAACAAAATTTTTTAAGTCAAAAAGGTAAAACATGTAATTCCAGCATTTGGGGAGGTGGATGAAGGAAGATGGAAGATTCCTAAAGTCAGAATCATGTGTGCTCCATATTGAGTTTGAGCTCAGCCTGGGCTGCATGAGAACCTATCTCAAACAAACAGGGTCTGGAGGGAATGGGTCAGCCAATAAGGTGCTTGACTTGCAAATAGGATGAACTGAGTTCAAATATCTGACACTCATTTTAAAGGGGTGGGAGTGCATATCTGTCATCCCAGCACTTGGGAAGGAAGGCAGAGATAGGAGGATCCCTGGGGCCTGTTGGCCAATCAGTTAACCTGAATTTGTGAGCTCCAGGTTCAGTTTGAGATCTTGTCCTGTTTTTGTTTTTGTTTTGTTTTTCGAGACAGGGTTTCTCTGTGTAGATTTGGAGGAGATCTTGTCTTAAAAAATAAAGTGGATACTGATTGCACCAGACAACTGATATTGACCTCTGGCCCAACACATGTACCCATAGGAATGCATACCTATACATGGACATTCATACAAAAATATAGATATCTCTAAAGTCAGAAGAGTAAAGATTTTAAGTTCTAGCCTAGGAGACAGAAATTGAACTGATACTTTGAAATACTCCTGATGTAGGCCATACATCTGTTGTTTAGCTCCATCTCATCAAATAGAAAAGCAAGGAAGCAGATGCATAGCTGTTTTGTGAGGCCCAGGAATTTGCCTGCAGCCATCACTTGCACCTTTGGTCTGAATTTCAGCATAACACTACATTTAATAGAGTATTTGATTTCATAGAAAGAATGTTAATTTTTAGATCTAGCCAGTTTGGTGTTTCAGTATGAAAATGTCCTTGAAAACCAGGTGTTTTCTCAAGGCTGATGTCATTTTTGGCTGGCTGTGAAGGAAATGAAACGTTGAAATCTTCACTCTGTACTGTCCTGTTGGCACAGCAGCAACTATTAAATATAAATGACTTGAGTCTTTTTTTTTTTTTTTTAAGTAGTTTTCAGTTACAGGCAACTGTAGGTAGTCCTTATGTTCACAACACTGGCACTCAGCCTAAGCAAGCTTATGTTGCTAAGCACTGGTTTGGGCTGTGACAGACTTACCAGCTAGGTCCTATCCAGACTTGCCCTCAAATATTATGTGAAAACCCCTCCTGTCATAGCAGTCAACACATGATCTGTATTTGTCTGCAACTGTAGCCTACTTGAGCCTGCTGACTGGACTCAGAATTCTTCCTTCTATCTGTGGGTTTACTTTGATCACCCCAAAGTAATCTTAATAGGGAAGATAAATGTTAATTGGGGGTGGTAAAATGAGTCCATCTGCTTATATGGGTAAAATGAAGTTCTTTGCCATCTTTTTAAGATTCCCCAGACCAGAATGCACGGTAAAGGATGATGTCATTGTCTCTGCAGTTTGGTAATTGGTTTATACCCCTAGGTCTTTCCTTCCTGAACAGATTTGCTCATTTGTTTTGGTTCTAGGGATGGAACCAAGGCCTCGTGCATGCTAGACAAGCACTGTACTAAGCCATACCCCCAACCCAGTCTTGTGAAATAAGCCCCTATACTAAGATTCCATGAGGGAATAAAACCTTTCAAAGTGGATCATCAGACAAAACTGAACTCCCAGTGCATTGGATGACACCTGTCAGATGTGAATTGCATGTAACAGAAGTCTTGTTCAGTCTTTATAGATACCACTGTCCCTCTTTCCAAGTTGTAATTTTATGTCCCCCTGGGTTACTCAGGTGAATTGTGTTAAGAGTTGAAACCAGAGAGTCTGGTACTCCCTGATCAGGGCAAATCTTGATATTTGATGGCAAAGCAGTAGTTAAGGAGACCCAACTGTAGCTCAGTGGTATAACACTTGCCCAGCATACAGAGATCTTAGGTTTAATAACCCAGTACTGCCTGCCCACCTACTACCACTACCAAAAAAGATGATGGTTAGGGTTCTACTTCTGTCACTTAGTAGCTGTGACATTGATCAACTGGACTGAAGAAATTGCCTCAAAATAAGATGGAGGTATTTATGACAGGAGTTGAAGCAGGTAGTAATAAGTATGAAACCTTTCAGCCAGGCGTTGGTGGTGCAAACCTTTAATCCCAACACTCGGGAGGCAGAGGCAGGCGGATCTCTGTGAGTTCCAAGGCCAGCCTGGTCTCCAGAGCGAGTGCCAGGATAGGCTCCAAAGCAACAGAGAAACCCTGCCTCGAAAAACCAAAAAGGGAAAAAAAAATTTTTCAATGACTTTAAAAAGTGTTATGGCCATGTGGTGGTGGCACATGCCTTTAATCCCAGCACTTGAGAGGCAGAGGCAGGTGGATCTCTTGAGGTCGAGGCCAGCCTGGTCTACAAAGCTACACAGAGAAACCCTGTCTCGAAAAAGCAATAAATAATAATAATAATAATAAAAAGTGCTATGCTCACTTTAGTTGGATAACCCTCCCCTACCTAGCAAACAATGAAGAGAAAATACAGGAGCCCTAGAAATCACAGAACAAGGCTGCTGCGTTGCTTTTTTTAATTGCATGGGTAGTTTTAAATAAATGGAGAAAGCACCTTCCAGAAGTTACACTAGCAAGAAGGTTCCCTCAAGGATTTACATAGTAAATTTCTATAATTTTACAAAGATTCTTGATCCTTCACTTGAACTGTACACAAGGATAAACAAGCTCCTTCAGGTTGGTGTTTGTCTGCTTGTAGAACTAAACTAAAACCGGGGAAGCTGGGCGGGGGGGGGGGGGGGGGGGGGGGGGGGGATGAACAAAGGCCAATCACAAACCCCATGTCCACTTCAGGACATGTCAGGAGGCAGGTGTGGAGGTGCACGCCTGTGTGAGATGGAAACAGGAAGGTCAAGAGTTCCAGCCTAGCCTCAGCTACATAATTTAAAGCCAACCTGGGAAATAACTGTCAAATGACCCTCCTTGTATTGTAGGGGAAACTACCACCTTTAAGTTCAAACAATCTCAAAAGCTGTAGTCCTGAATTACAGTATTTTTGAATACCTTAGATGGCTGGGTGTCAAAAGATAATACTTGGAAGCCAGATAAGAGGTTTAAAAGAATACTTCAGAGGAATCTTCCTCTGCTATCCTCTAGGCAGTGTAATGGTCAAGGAAAAGGCCCAGTGTTGGGTAGCTCTTTAGACACTAATTAGCTGGGGAAAGAGTTCATTGGCAAAAGTGTCCTCCCAAGAATGGTCTATACCAAGTGGAGAAGACATGTCACTGAAGGGAGAAGGGGAGCCCTCATATCCACAGTCACTATAAGCATCCAGCAGGCAGGAAGATGGTTTCAGACAGTGGCTGGATGAAAGCAGGTTTGAGATGCCCGGCTCTGGAATGAAGTCTTCTTCCAAAGGTTCTTTCTTCACTGAGACAATGAATTCAGGGTGATCCTCCTCTGAAGAGCTGAGAGGTGCTTCCTCAATTTTCACTACCACATTAGTTTGACTCTCTGTCTCAGAAGGGATCTCTAAGACTAGAGGCTTGGTGTATACATGGTCAAAGCGAATGAGTTCATTAATGGCTTCCAGCTTGGCTGATGAGGTCCCCACTGACAGAGAAAGGGAGGCTGGTAAGGAACTAGGTCCTGGGTAGACCTCTGGGAGTTCCTCCAGATTGGCAGACTCTGGGGATGGACATTTGAAAAACATGACAGGGTCCAACTTGTCCAGAATGCCCAAAAGGATATCAGACTGCAAGAGGTAAGACAAAAAAAGTTCACTATTAGAATGTGATGGTCTACCAGAAACACTTAGTACTGAGTTCCACAATGTCAGTTAGGCCTTATGCTGTCAGATCGAAGGACACACCCATCAGAACAGCTTCTCCCGACTCCATGACCTAAACCACTGGAAATTAAGAAAGTGACTGCTTACCCCTAACCCTACCAATACTAACTTCTTTCTCCATTTGCCTGGCTAGGCATGTCACACATCATATATATACTACAGAATGAGCCAATCTTACACAGTGCTTTAGTAAGGCAAACAAGCTCTACCTCGGAGTCTGAAGAGTCAACAGTGTCAGAATCCATGGGAAGATGTTCTGGGGAGGTGACAACTGGGCCTGCACCTGCTGCAGAGGTGCACGTAGTCTGAGTGCTGCGGACTCAGCAGACCCGGCCACCGGCCTTACTCCATTTCCCTGGAAGGAAAGACCAAAGTGAGGGAACACTCCAAGGAAATGCACACCAGGCTATGGGAGGTGGCTCAGAGCATAAGCCTGCTTGTTAGGCAAGCATCAATGTAAAATTTGGAGCATGACAGTTGTGCCTGTATAACCCCAACACTGAGGGAGACAGAGACAAGAGGATCACCAGGATTTGCTAGCCACCAGCCTAGCTCCAGATTTAGTAAGATACTCATGTACACAAACACCATGCCTACATAACTCCGCCAGATAAAGTAGTATGTGCCCGTATCTTAACACTTGGAAAGCAGAGACAGAATTATCAGCTAACATACCAAGTTTAAGACCAACCTAGGCCACATGAGGGCTGTCAAAAGTCCAGGAAACAAGCCAATTGTAGTGCCTAAAATCCCAGCACCTATGGCCAGAGGATGAGTCCAAAGCCAACCTGGGTTAATTATATACAGAGACTCTGTCTCAAAACAAGATCAAAATCTCCCAAATCTGACTAGCCCTTACAGTCTCATTCTATTTGATGCCTGCATGGTATAGCTTGCTGGCTACTGGTGTTAGCACTTATTCTGAGAGAGCTATGTAAATTATTAGGATTATTAGGGCTTAGTAACACTTCATTACACACTTGAAGAATGAGTCACTGAAGACTGAACAGGTCTGTTGGAAATGTGGAGAAATTTTCAAGACTGATCAGCTAGGCATGGTGGCACATGTCTAGTTCCATTACTTTGGAGGCAGAGGCCATAAAACTGATACAATTTCAAGACCATCCAAAATTAAGAAATTAAGACCCTGTCTCAAAAGAAGGAAAAGAGAAAAGGAAGGCTTGATAGAGGTTGGGATCACAAATACAATCCGTTCATGTCACAACCAAGTCTCATAAGATTTACCTTGGACTCCGTCTCTGGAGCCTCTTCAGTAGTCAGCACATCCATTCCCAAGCGAGTTCTTAACTCCTGGTTCTCAATTACAAGGCCATGAGTTTTCTCTCTCAAAAGCTGATTTTCTAACAGAAGTTTTTGGTTCTGTAAGAAAATCCAGAAGAGGCTATTAAAACGTGATTTGTTACAGTTGGTTTCCTCATTGAACTGATAAATTCTGTGCATATGCAGTCGTTCATAACTGTTGCAACACTGGTGGCTAATGGTGTAGATCAGTTGGTAAGAGTGCTTGCCCTATTACACATGAAGCCCTGGGTTCAGCCTCCAGCTCTACATAAAACTAGCATGGGTGGCTCATGCCTGTAACACCAGCAATTGGGAGACACCAATGAAACAGATGAAAATATGGTACATGTGCACAGAAGAATGTTACTCGGCTATAAAGAAAATAGAAGTTGGCAGGAAGATGTGTAGATTTGTTAAATATTTTAAGTGAGGTGGCCCAAACAGAACCAAGAGTTTCTTGCATATGTAGACCTTACTGTGTGTGAGAGTGTGAATGCATATGAATGGATGTAAATGTGTGTAAGGCCTTAAAAAACAACTAGAAGTCCAAGAGAAGGTAAAAGGATACTGGGGGTGTAGGGAAAATGGCAGGAAGAATCAATTAACTAAAACACGCTGTTTGAAAATGTCCTAATACTCTGTATGCTGAGTATAAAAACAAAGTGGGAATGGTGGGCTATACCTAACTAACAAAATATTTTTTTTAAACTGCTACTGATATGACCCACATTTCTTCTAAGAACCAGCTGATGATTAAAACTTTTAAAACAATAGCCCTTGCTCAGATTAGATAACAAGAGAACCCTAGAAGGAAGGCAATTCTAGTGAGCCTTTGGCAAGAGCAAGAGTACTGAAGGTTAAGCCAGGATCTATCTGACCTGGCTAATCTCTGAGCAACTTCTATCGATAGTATCTAGCTGTCAGGAGTGAGTCATGTCTGCCTTCACCACCTATCTGCTAAGCTAGTTAAACTTTAAATGGCACTTTAGTTGTATTCTAAAGGGCTGCAGCAGCTTAGAATGGGCAGAGAAGAAAGCATGGCCTTAAATCCCTTTACCTCTTCTTCCAAATCCACCACTTGCTGTTCCAGCTCGCTCATCCGGGCTTTCTTTCGATCTCGGGCAGTCTGCGCTGCTACTCTGTTTTTCAGTTTCCTGAAGGAAGACAGGGCACATAACGAACCGAGTCATCTTCAGCTTTCCTGTATCTTCATTTGTAAATGTGGCCAGCTGGTGCTTTCGCTGACTTTACAGAATAAGACTAAACAGTGGTAAACACATTCTGAGGCTCCTCCTCTCAAAAAGACAAAAACCACAGCTTTTCTGCCCGTGGGCCTTGAAGACTTGCTCGATTCTCTCCCATGTTGCTGTCCACTCGAGTCTTATTTTACCACCGGGCTGACACACATTCCCGTTGCGTCATAAGCATCTTCCCTCCTCCCCCGCGGCTTTCTAGTTCCGATTCTGTCCAACAGGCTCCGTGAAGGCGGCGGGGGCGCTACCAACCGTCCCTCCCCAAGCTCAACTCGGGCTGCCGGAGGATGGTGACTCGGATCCCAGTGTTAAGCTCCCAAGCGGCTGCAACAACAGCCAGAGCGGACCCTGCCATGGGTCCTCCAAGAAGAGCAAGCATTCACAGAGGGCTGAGCGTCAGGTCCCGTCTGACAAGTGTTAGACTCCCCGACACAGACTAAGCAGACCTTCGGAGGGGCTGTCACCTCAGCTCCGTGCCTCCCTCCAGAAATAGGTACTAGAGGCTCATCTACGCCACCCCACAGAGCCCTCCCGACCGCCACACGAGAAAGGGTCCATGCCCGGCCTTGCCGCCCCGCCCGCCGAGCCCACCTCCGCAGCGCCTTCTCCTCCGGGCTCAGGTGCGTGAGGCGCTGCCGCTTGCGAGCCTGTGGCGCCCCGTTCGCCTCGGACCCTGCTGCCCGCGAGCCTGGAACCATGAGTGGCAGCGCCCGGCCGTCCGCGGCGGGCTGGCCCGATAGAAGCAGTACTTTCGGGGCCGCCGTGGCCGCGCTCGGCGACGCTGCCACCACCACCATGGTCAGGAAGTGTCTACGCCAGCGCAGCCACCTCCCCGTGGCCGCTCGCCGCGCCCAGCCTTTCTAGGGTCGTGGCCGTCTGCGATAGGCCCGCTCCGCGTGACGCACGGTTATTCTCAGTGCCTATTGGTCCTACGGGCTAGAGGGCGGGCCCAGCGCGGGAGGGGTGGGTGTCCAGCGTGGCTGCACAGCTGTCCTCCGCCTGGCGAGCTGGGCCTGAGGGCGAGTGGACAGCAGAGAGGGGTTGCTGGAGGCCCGGGTCTTCCACAAACGAGTTCCCACTCCCTGACGCTGGGAATGCCCGGCTTTTCTCGCTAGCCAGACTTCCAGACTGAGTCTCACAGATCTTTACCCCAGCCTGACCACATTGTAATGTCCGGGACCACGTCGGCCCCCAGAGCAGCGGAAAATCGAACCGGTGGCATATCCGGCTTGGAGTTAGCGGACACACACGCGCGCACACAACGCGCGCACACAACGCGCGCACGCACGCGCTCACGCGCGCGCGCACACACACACACACCTGAGTTAGCGGGCACACGCGCGCGCGCGTACACCACACACACACACACACACACCACGCGCGCGCGCGCACACCACACACACACACACACACACACACACCTGGAGAAATTTTGCAAAATAAGTCTTTAGGAAATCAGATAATTTCAGTAACTAAATGTAGTCGGGCATGGTGATGCTCACCCGTAGTCTCAGCTCTTTGTTTCCAGTTTGAGGACAGCCTGAGCTACATAGGGAGGCCTAGGCTAGCCAGAGCTATTTAAAAGAAGAAGAAAAGGAGGAGGAGGAGGAGGAGGAGGAGGAGGAGGAGGAGGGGGGGAGAAGGAGGGGGAGGAGGAGGGGAAGGAAGGAAGGAAGGAAGGAAGGAAGGAAGGAAGGAAGGAAGGTAGGTGTTTTTTAAAAGAAAACACCAGAACACTGTAGTAAGGGGTTGATAAATAATGTCTGCATAGTGGGAATACATGTAGTTTCATTTTGTTTGTATATCTAAACTCCCTGGTATAAGCTTATATCATCATGGTTATCTTTGTTTTGCAGTGCTAGAGCCTGAACCCAGAACCTAGTGTTCTACACTCAACTATTCCTTCAGCCCACTTTATCTATGAAATTAGAGATATCACTGAACTGTGTCTCCAGCCTTGACAGTATTTCTTTCGTTGGAGAGTGAGGGGAGATAGGTTGCAGAGGATGTTAGGTGTCCTCCTATGTTGCTTTCAGCCTTATTCTCTCTAGATAGTGTTATCCGCTGTGCTTAAAGCTTGCCCTGAGGTCTATGCTGGCTAGCCACCAAGCCTCCATGATCTGTCTTTGCTCTCCAATACTGGTGTCACAAGCAGGCTCAGCCATGCCAGACTTTTCACCTGAGTGCTGGGATTTGAACCCTCAGTCTTCATCCTTGTGCAGCATTCATACCCACCGAGCCATCTGTCCAGTCCCTACATTAGTGTCATTTTTTATGAGAAAATAAAATGTTCTATGTAAAAACAGAGTTAGGCTTTACCCTTGGCCTGTGGGAAAGTCAGTCAGAGGGCTAGAACTTTTCTTCCTTCCTTCCTTCCTTTTTTTTTTTTTTTTTTTTTTTTTTCACTTTTAGACCAGTAGTGTCACCCAAGCCAGGTGGCTATCACTCAAGGAAGACAGCCAGGTTCTTGTGGAAGAGGAGTTACCAGGCAGCAGCAAGAGAGCAAGTCAGACTCAAGATTATTAAACAGATGCATCTCACTTTCTAGAAGCAACGGCAAGTGTTAAGTTCCCTGGATCACAAAACAAACCCTTGGCCAGTAGACACTGCTTCCTGCTCGGTGCCTGGGATGCCTCTGGTTCTAGGGGTGCAAAGATGAGGAGAATTGGTAGTCGGCAACTGGAAAGTGTGCCAAACCTCAGAGTTCTAAGGAAAGGTTCAGGGGTGTGAAGTCTGATTAGCTCTTCCAAACAATGTGCTCCTCCAGGGAGAAGTAAAAGCAAGGTCTCTTCCATCCACCCTTTAATGCAGTTCCTCATGTTGTGACCCCAACCATACAATTATTTCATTGTTACTTCATAACTGTAATTTTGCTGCTGTTATGAATCATAATATAAATAGCTGATATGCAGGATATCTGATAGTCGACCCTTGTGAAAGTGTCATTTGACACTCCCCACCCCCACACACACACAGGGGTCATGGTCCACAGGTTGAGAATCATTGCTTTAAAAAAATAAAATAAAATAAAAACAGTGTTTGTTATTCGTGCAATTGGGCTGTGAGTCCCTTTTCTCTGCCCATACTGATGAGGAAAAACCAAAGACCGTTCCTTTAAACAGGCAGGTCCAGTTCAGGGTCTGCACCTGTGGGTTTGTAGAAGCCTTTCTGAAGCACAAGAAACCTGCATCTCTTGGGCTGTGAGCTGCTGGGTCCTAAAAAGCCTTCTCACTGCTGCCTGTAGGCTCTTTCCAGAGCAGCCTTTGGAGCTCCTTTGGTAGAAATCAATATGAAAGGACCTTGTAAACCTGTGAAAGGCTCTGAGGAAAGTCGTGTAACTATGGCATATACTCCTCTATTTCTTAGGATTTGTTAACACCAAAAGAATGTCTGGTACCAGGCTAGAAATCCCAGAGGAACATTGAAACTCAAAGCATTGGGAGTTAAAGAGATGACTTCATCAGTCAAGGCCCTTGATCCTGAAAGGTGACAATCTGAGTGGATCCCTGGAAACCACATAAAGGTGGAAGGAGAGAAGCAACTCCACAAAGTTGACCTCCAACACACAAGTTGTCACATACCTGCCTAGTCACATCACATGTCCACACACACAAATACACTGGTAATGCTGGTGAATAAAAACCATTTGGCATAAAAAGAAAACGCAGGATTGGGGATGTAGTTCAGTGGTAGAGCATTTGCTTAGCAATCATGGAACCCAGCATTCACTTCCTAACACTGCCAGGAAAAAAATAAATAAATAACTGAAAGAAAGAGCAGGGGAGGGAAGGAGGAAGAAATGAGAGAAATAAAAGGAATGTGAAGGATCCCTTCCGGGCAAAGTGAGTGATTCTGTGGGTGGACAAAGTACAAGATGTAGGGCAGAGGAGAAAATTCCGTAGCTGTATTTTGGTCTTGGTTAATGGGGGAGAAGTGAAATGTTGATTTTCACTCCCTCAGATATTTTTCAGGGCTTTTTATCTTTCTGGCAAACATTTCAGGTCATACTGAGAACAGTAACTTGACTCACTGCAGACTGTTGTTCATGAAATCTTCAACAGTTAAGTGCAAATACTTGAATGGTTTCATATCCTCTGTGCAAGATTAGCTAGATAACTCTTGCATAAGAGACCATTAATGTTTTAAAGCATCCACAAGACACAACTGATTCAAAGTAGATAAACTACAAAGTCCCCAGTCTTGTGACACACAAGAAGCAGTGGTGACCAGTAAAACATGGAGTCAAAAGACAAGTCACAGGGAAGGCTGGAGGTGGGGTCAATTATCTGAAACTTGACAAGTCACAGAGCACTTGAAATATGGCTGCTCTGAGGACACGTCCCTACACCCTGGGAAGTAGTTAATACCACCAAACTGTAGGTTTAGAGATGTTGAAATGCTGAATTGTCTATGTATCTTACTGCAATTAAAAAAACAAATCAGAGCCAGGTGGTGACCCACACCTATAACTCTAGCACTCAGGAGACAGAGGCAGGCAGATGTAAGTTCCAGGCCAGCCTGGTCTACATAGTGAGTTCCAAGACAACCAAGGATGATACACAAAGAAACTCTCATGAAAAAACCAACAAATCTAAAAACTGTGTAGGCTAGGTGGGGGATGTAGTTCAGTAGGAGCAGTGATTATCCACCAGGCACCACGCCCTGGGCTCCTGCCTCATTTGGGGGAAAGGTTAATCCCAGGCACTATTTACATAAATGAATGTGTTGTTTATAATTTTATCCTTTTCTTGATACTTCACCATTTAATGCAGTGCTTTTTGAACAAGGTTGCAATAAGGTGGCATGGCTACTGTAGAAACTGAGACTGGAAGACCCCTTGCTCCAAGAACTCCAGGCTAACCTGAACCACACAGAGAGCCTGTTTCTAAAACTAAACAAAACCAAGGGTGGTGTACCCTCTGTCCAGAGCCAAGTGTGCTGCAGGTAAGCTCTCCCTAAGAGTCAGGTGCCTGGAAGAATGAAGCCTCTGAAACAATTCCTCCCACTCTCTAACAGAGCCAGTTCAAACACCCTGCTGAGGGAAGACCTCTTCAGCCCTGCTTCTCTCTGAGGAGCAGCATTCTAAGGCAGACACACAGAGTGTCACTGTTGGTGATGGAGTAGAGAAAGCAGCCCACCTCAGTACTGGGACTACTCCTTCTCCATCACTTGCACTTCTGTCAACTCAGTGCGGCTAATGGAAGACAAAGTGAAATTGGCAGCTTGGTTGGTGGATCATTTTGTGGTTCAGCTTCCACTGAAAAAGGCATTCAGAGGACACTACCATGTCATGATCTTCAAAGCTTGACAAGGTTTGGATCTCCCAAGTGCTTGCATTCCAGGCACAAGTCACCAATCCTGGCTGGGAGCCCCTTCTTGATGTGTGGAGTTCATATAATTATTTTTAATTTAATGTTTAAATTTACAATTTTTTAATTTTTTTTATTTTGTAGATTTTATTTATTTGAGACAACGTCTCACTATGTAGCCCAGACTGTTCTGAAACTGGCCATGTAGACCTGCCTGGCCTTGAACTTACAAAAATCCTTCTGTCTCTGCCTCCCAAATGTTGAAATTAAGATCCCCACTCTCAGCTGTTACTTTATTTTATGGGTGTGTAACACAAATAAATAAATGACCCAGAGACTGATATTGGGGTTCAAGCTGAAGTTCAGAAAAGCAAAGCAGCCAGCCACTAGCTCTTACTTCACCTCACACTGAAAGGAGATCCTGGCTCCACCAAACCTCCAGCTACTGCCTCTCCTCAGCATGGCTGGAGAATCCTGAGACTTTCATGTCTTCTTCTCCTCAATGTGTCTGGAGAATGAATGCCTCCTACTCAATACTGAAGACCCTGATTCTATCTTTTATATCCCTCTGGTGCTGGGATTAAAGGTTTGTTCCTGGCTTCTATGGCTTGTGGCTGACTTTGCTTTCTGAATCCTCAGGCAAGCTTTAATAATCATAATGTATCACATGTGTGTGAAAGTTTGGCCTGCTTATATGTATGTGCATATATGTGACGCTAAGGAAGCCAGAGGAGGGCATCGTATCCCCTAGAGTCACAGGCGGTTGAGAGCAGTCATGTATGTGTTGGAAACTGAACGTCCCATGAAGACTCGGAAGTGCGTTTAACCACTGAACCATCTTTCCAGACCTAACTCAATGCATTCTTTTTTACCTGTTCCTGTAACTCTCTCACCCCTGTACTGGGATGAGATCCAGGGTCTTACACATACTTAGCGGTTGTTAAACTACTGAGCCATAACTCCTGCTGTCGCCATCATTTATTGACCATTTTGATATGTTTAAATATATTTGGGGTTTATTTTGGGTTTGGTTTTTTTTGTTTGTTTGCTTGCTTTTTAATACAGGGTTTCTTTGTGTAGCCCTGGCTGTCCTGGAAATCACTCTGTAGACCAGGCTGGCCTTGAGCTCACAGAGATCCACCTGCCTCTGCCTCCCTAGTGCTGGGACTAAAGGTGTGTGCCACCACCGCCTGGCTATTTGGTTTTTTTCTAAATTTTTTTTAATTTTGATTATTTATCTATATGGGTGTTTTGTCTGCATGTATGTCTATGCACTACATGTGTTCCTGCTGCCTTGCAAGACCAGAAGAATACAACAGGTCCCCTGGAACAAGAGTTAGAGACAGCCGTAAACCAGGAATTGGATCAAGGTCATCTGCTAGAGCAGCCAGTGCTCTCACTCATTGAACTGTCTCCCCAGCCCACAGGGCTGTTCTCAGCCCAGATCTAGTCTTATAATCAGCCATTGTACAAGCACTGGGAATGGAACATAGGGCTTTGCACATCCCAGATACACTGTCTGCTACTGAGCTACACCTGAGCCCAAAAAAACTTCCCTTCCTTCCTACCATTTTAATTTCATATTTTATTATTTAATGCTTATGGGTGTTTTTCCTGCATGCATATCTGTACAGCATATGTGTATGTCTGGTGACTGCAGAAGCTAAAAGGGAGTGTCAAGTCCCCTAGAACTTGAGTCACAGATGGCTGTGAGCAGCCATGTGGATGCTGGGAAGTGAACTTGGGTCCTCTGCAACTACAGAGGTCTCTCAACCACTGGGCCATCTCTCCAGGCCCTTTTGTTGTCTTTATGAGACAAGATTTTGCTATGTAACTCAGGCTGGCCTGGAGCTCAATATGTAGCATAGGCTGGCCTCAAACCTGTGCCAATTCTCATGCCTCGGCCTCTCCCTCACCAGGATCATAGACATGCACCACCATACCCTGTTTTGGTTTGGTTTTTTTGTCTGTTTTTCTTTTTGGCAGTGCTGGGTATTACACCTCTGGCGTTTAACAGAGAATTGCCCTCACACTCCAATGCCTTAGGGATGCTATAAAATATGTATGTTTTTCTTGTTAAAAAAAATTGGAGGGCTGGAGAGATACCTTAGCCATGAAAGGCTAGGCTCACAACCAAAAATATAAGAAAAAAATGGAGACTGTTATTTAGTGACAAAGATCTAGCACTAAGTGCGCTTGTTGTTGCTAGAGTTTATTGTTTCTTTTTATTGTTTATTTTATTTATTCATTTATTTGACAGTGCTAGTGGAATGCCCTTGTTTTTACATTTTCTAAGTAGACAAATTAAAAAACAAATGCACATGTACTGTCTGTATGCCAACAGATATAACAAGGTGTCAATGTAGATAGCTAAATTTACTTCTGTATTGATCAGCAGTAGATATTTAAAAACTCTGGGTTTGATAGCTGGGCATTGGTGATGAACACCTTTAATCCCAGCACTTGGAAGGCAAAGGCAGGTGGATCTCTGTGAGTTCGAGGCCAGCCTGGTATCCAGAGCGAGTTCCAGGACAGGCTCCAAAGCTACACAGAGAAACTCTGTCGGGGGGGGGGGGGGGGGGGACTCTGGGTTTGCTCCAATAACTCAATTCTAACCCAATATCAAAAGTTAGATTTTTTTTTTTTTTGAGACAGTGTCTTCCCATGTAGCTTTGGCTGTCCTGAATTCACAGAGATCTGCCTGCCTCTGCCTCCCAAGTGCTGGGAATTAAAGGTGTGTGCCACTATGACAGGCTCAAAAAGTAAATTCTTACCTTCTCTCCTTTCATGTCCTTTTTTTGAAAGATTTTATTTTTTATTTTCAGTTATGTTTATGTGTTTGGGAACAAACATGCACATGTTGGTGCCCTAGAGGCCAGAGGCTTAGGATCCCCTGGAGCTGGAGTTACAGGCAGCTGTAAGCTGCCAGACCTGGTGCTGGGGACCAAACTCTGCAAATGCATGCTCTTAACTATGAGCCATCTCTCCATCTCTCCCACCCTTTCACACTCTTAACCCTGCTCTCCAACAATGAGGCCACAGCCTTCAAGCTCAGTGTGGTGGCTTGAGCCAGTTATCTCAGAGACTGGGAGACCAAGGCAGGAAAAATATGAGTGCAAAGGCTGCCTGGGGACTGAGGGGAGGGGGGATCCTGTTAGGAGGGAGGGAGGAAGAAAGCTCTCATTAACCTTAATGTCCTTTCTTGCTAAATAAATTCTCATGTTTGTACATGTATGTAATATATTATCAAGAGAAAGTTCAATCTTCAGTCTCAGAAGGTGTGAACACACACACACACACACACACACACACACACACACACACACACACACACGTTTAGATTACAGATACCACTGTGACCAGACTTAGCAAACCCTTAGCCCTCTGAGCCTCAGTCCGTAAATCTTCAGCTATATTAAATGGATAATGAAGTCTCATTTACCATCTACAGTACGCACATTTCATTGAACAGGTTTAAAAGAATAATAAATGAAGTTTTAATTGTTTTTAAATTTTATTCATTTAAATTGGGGTGGGTGAAGCATGCCACAACTGCATGCAGAGGCCAGAGGAAAACATGTGACCACTGATTCCTTTCATGATGCAGAGTCCAGGGACGGAACTCAGGTCCTCAGACTTGGAGGCTAGTGCTTTTACCCACTGAGCTATGTCACTGGTGTTAGTTACTTGGGTAGTTAGTTAGTTAGTTAGTTAGTTAGTTAGTTAGTTAGTTAGTTACTAAAGCATAAACCCAGGACAGTGTGCATACTAAACGCATGCTCTACCACTGACTTACATCTGCAGCCCCGAAGTTTTATATTAAGATATCACTGTGCTGGAGACATGGCTCACTGTGAAGAGTACTTGGTGCTCTTGCAGAGAAGATCAAGTGGTTTACAACTCCCTAAAGCTGCAGCTTCCGAAGGTCTGAGCTTCTTCCGGCTTCCCTGAGCACCCATGTGCATACTCACACACCAACACACAGATATACATAAATAACAATAAAACATGCTCCTTTTTTATAGAGTTAAATGTGTGTGGATTTTTGCTTGCTTGTATGTATGTGTACCACATTTGTGCCAAGAAGAGGATGTCAGAACCCCTGGAACTGGAATTACAGATGGCTGTGAGCTGCTGTGTGTTGCTGGCACTGAACGCATGTCCTCTGCAAGAGCAGCAAGGGCCCTGAGTCTGATATTCAGTGAGATGGGGTAGTGAGAGCTCAGTAGGAAGAGGGCTAATTTAACAGGTTTAGTTGGTTCAATTCTTAGTCCCACATAAACTGCCCCAGGTGGCACATGCCTGTAAATCCTAGCACCTAGAAGGTGGAAACTGGAAGATTAAACATTCAAGGTCATCCTCAAATATATAGTAAGTTTGAGACCAGTCTTAAGCTACATAAGACTATGTCTCAAAAAAAAAAAAAAAGAAAGAAAGAAAGAAAGAAAAGAAAAAGAAAAAGGGAGAGAGGGAGAAAGAGGAAGAAGAGCAGGATGAGGGCCAAGAGGAGGAGGAAAACACCTGCTATTTTGAGCCAGAGAATGTACACTGTCCTCAGCATGATCAAGTTCTGGCTTGGATCCAGGCACTTTCAATTTCTTTTTTATTCAAAAAATTTATTCAAAAAAATGAAATAGCATTCTTTGCTAATATTTACATTTATGACAAGGCATTTTACTTATCAAATTAAAAATCTATAGGGGTGTTAAAGAAAATGTGCCCCAGGCTATTTGTTAAAGATATCCAAACAGAGTTTATTCACTCTCCATGAAGGGGTTGAGACAGATTCTGAAGCTGGGAAGAGAGACTGGGTCCAACGCCAAACCCAGCATGGCCAAGTGGGGCTTTTCAGCTCAAGCAGCAGGGTGGAAGCCAGAGAATGGAAAATTACTAAGAGGAAACTTCAAAGGTGAAGGAGATCCTGGCTAAACCAACCTAACAGGATGTGTGCAGGCAGGCCAGGTGGCTAGCAGTGACCGGTGGGGGTGGGGAGAAACCTGGAAACAGAACCGACCTGGACAGACTGTATGGAACAAGGAACGTGACAATGAAGGGAGAGGAGCTGATGGCAAGATGAGCAAGATATTCAAGTCACAGGTTCCAGATAAAGTGACAGTCAAGTGTTCTTGATGAAACTAGACTTAATAAGACCTAGAGGAGGGGCTGCACCCCGACTCAAATGTGGCTAAGCAAAGGATCTTTGTCAGGGATATATAGCATTGTTTTAGTGACTATGAGAACCAAAACATTTGAGATCACTGTACTAGAAAAGCAGAAGCCAAACACTATGAGAAAGAAAGATAACAGAAATGAAAGAATGAGACACCGGAAGACAAAGAACAACAAAAAATATTACACAAAATAGAGATAAAAGGGAAGGCAGGGCAAGGGTGTATCTAAAGGGAAGAGGGCCTGGGCTCCATTCCCGGCACCACAAAAAAATAAAAAGTAATAATAAAAAAAGAATAACCACAAGAAATGAATAACTAGAAACATGAGATAAATTGGTAAACATAAATTCAAATATGTAAATATTTTAAAATAAAATGTGAGGGCTGGAGCTATGGCTCAGTGGTTAAGAGCACTGGCTGCTCTTCGAGTCCCTGGGTTTGATTCCCAGCACCCACATGGCAGCTCACACCTTTCAGGGGATTTGAGGCCATCTTCTGTCCTCCACCGGTACCAGGCACACCAGTAGTGCACAGACATACATGAGGACAAAAAATTCATACATATAAAACAAAAATATAAATAACAAAAAGTAAACAAATATAAATAATCTGGTATGGTGGCACATGCCTACAGTCCTAGCAATCAGGAGTTAGAGGCAGGAAGATCAGGAGTTCAAGTCCATCCTTGCCTATGTTATGACTTCAAAGCCAGTCTGGGCTATATGAGACCCTATGTTAAAAAAACAAAACAAAACAGGATGAGTGAGATGGCTTAGTAGATAAAGGTGATTGCCATGCATTTCTGATGACTCCAGTTTGATCCTTGGAATCCACAGTAAAAGAAGAGAACTGGCTCCACAAAGTTGCCCTCTGACCTCTACAAGTGAAACAGATGCACTCCACCACACACATACACACACACATACACAAATAATAAATAAAACATTAGAAGAGTAATAAAAAGTGGGTGAATTATAGTTTCTTCGTAGAAGAGAGTTTATTATATATCATATATAATTATATACCCGGGCGTTGGTGGAGCACGCCTTTAATCCCAGCACTCGGGAGGCAGAGGCAGGCGGATATCTGCGAGTTTGAGGCCAGACTAGTCTACATAGTGAGTTCCAGGAAGCCAGGACTGTTATGTAGAGAAACCTTGTCTCAGAAAACCAAATAATAATAATAATAATAATAATAATAATAATAATAATAATAATGATAATAATATAGCAGCACCTATTGCCACTAGGCATCCTGTAAGACCAAGTTTTGGGGGAAAGGAGTTTTGTTTTGAAATGACAGCTTGCTGTATTGCTTAGGCTGCTGTCACAGACTTCTGCCTCAGCCTCCTAAGAAGTTGGGACCGCAGGCTTGCAACTCCACACCCAGCAGGGAATTAATAGTTTTGGGTGATTACCTCATCATCATCTTCGTGGTGCTTGGGCACATGCTAAGCACAGACTCAACCACCAAGCTCCACTCTAGCCCTTTGGACAACGACTAAACTGCCAGATTTCCTAAAAGGCTCTTCCTTCTCCTTTCCTTTCTCTCATTCATTCATTTCTTTGAAACTCATGGTTTCAACAGCCTCAAGTTGACAATCCTTTTGCCTCTGCCTCCCAGGGCTGGGATTTCAGCATGCTCCACCCTGCCCAGCCTAAATATACTCTAAATGACAGAACATCCTTTAAATCATTCTGAGAGACTGGTGCCTAATACCATTCTCATGAAGGCAGAATTCAGCCTCAGACTGGCTCATCACGGACACAAAATGCTGGATATGCTCACTCTATGGCTCACTGACAGCGTACTCAGCAGAGTGTCTACTCTACTGTTCTGTCTTAAGTCAAATCTACTTTGATCAAGGAGCCTATTTGAAAACACTCAAGTTCCAGATTCTAGTGAAACTGAAGACAGCTAGCTGAGTAGTACAGTTTGAGCCGATGTATCAGGGGAAGTTCTGAGGCAGGATTCCAGGAAGACGATTCCAGGAAGTTTATTCAGTGGCAAGGACTTTACCCGGAGCCTTTCACCTTTTGCCTTTTGGCTTTACCGCCTTTCCTTTTCACCTGCCTGGAATGTTGACCTAGTTGCATACATTGAGACAGTTAAGCAGCCGTTTTGCAAGTATGAGAAAAGAAGGTTCATGCATGTTAAAGATGTGAGAGGGAGCCTGGCTGCCTCATGGCTTCTTAGCATGGTCGTCTACCAAGGACTGGGCACTCCCACATCCATGGTTATGTAAGAACTGTAAAAACCAGCGCAGCTGGGTTCTTGCGACATTTCATGAAACAGTCCTTGTTTTTCACAGTGCCCGGTGATGGCTTCTCTGAACACTGTCTTTGTTGTTCTCCTGGGTGGGTTACCAGCACTGTGATGAACTAACCTGAGCAGCAGGGCATCTGGAAGTAGGCGGCCCTGACACAGTAGTCTGTTTTCTGATACCAGGAAAGGAATGAGTCACTTAGCTGGAGTCACTCTCATGTGTGAGAAGAAAGAAGAGATAATCACGTTAGGACTGATGACTTTTCCCTTTCGTCCCTGTCCCACCTGCAGCCCTGTCAAGATACCTGTGTGTGTGTGTGTGTGTGTGTGTGTGTGTGTGTGTGTGTGTGTATGTGTGTGTGTGTGTTGTTGTTGTTGTTGTTGTTGTGTATGTGTGTAATTTTGTGTGTGTGGTGTTGTGTATGTGTAGTGGTGTGTGTGTGTGTGTGTGGTGTGGTATGTTTGTGGTGTTGTGTGTTAGTGGTGGTGTATGTGTATAGTATTGTGTGTGCGGTATTGTGTGTGGGTTTGTGTGTATATAGTGGTGTGTGTAGTGTGTTTGTGGTAGTGTATGTGTATGTGTGTGTAGCATTGTGTGTGCGTATATGGGGTGTGTGTGTGGTGGTGTGTGTGTGTGTGAATGGTATAGTGTGTATGGTATTATATGGTGTTGTATGTATGGTGGTTATGTGTGTGTGGTGTACATATGTTGTGTGTGTGGTGTGTGTTGTGTTGTGTGTGTGTATGTGGTATGTGTGTGGTTGTGTGTTGTGTGATTACACGTGTAGATACACTCAAGCATGTGTGTACAGGAGTATATATTGGAAGGCCTGGGGCTGACATCTGGTCTATACTACACTACACTAAGCACTGACCCTGTCTCAGAAAAAAAAAAGGTAAGTAAAATGTATTAGCTTGAGTTTTTTATTTTCTCTTATCTTCAAGAATATTTTTCTTTAAAAAAATATATCACATTTATTTGTTTAGTTGTGTGTGTGCTGGCCAGCAGGCTTTCACACCTATGCCTGGTGCGAGTGTAGAGGTCTGAAGACAACCTGCAGGAATCAGTTTTCTCCTTCCACCATGTAGGTCCAGGAATTTAAACTCAGATCATCATCAGACTTGGTGGCCAGCACCTTTACCCACGGAGCCATCTTGATAGCCCAAGATTTTTTTTTTTTTTTTTAATGAACTTGCAACATAACTGGCTTTATGAGGTAGACTAATGAGGAATGCTAATATGGTGGAACTCAAAGTAAGGGACATTCTGGCCCTGAGTAAGCACACTTGCACGTTCATTTGCTGTTTACAGCATTCGTGTTTGATGTCTTAGGGAAGCATGCACTATCTCTGCAGGCAATCTTGGTTTAGCCCTTGACTCTCTGCCATTGGGAAAGACAAGCCAGATTCCAAGGCAAACCGTTTCTTCTTCTTCTTCTTCTTCTTCTTCTTCTTCTTCTTCTTCTTCTTCTTCTTCTTCTTCTTCTTCTTCTTCTCCTCCTTTTCCTTAAACTACCTATCTTTCCAGCCTGCTTCATTTTATTTCACTTTTTTTTTCTTTGCAGGGCTGGAGATAGAAGCCAGGATCTCTCCCAAGCCAGGCAAGTACTCTACCACTGACCTACCCTCCTGGTGTGTCAGACAATGTCCATCCGTGAACCATTTGACCTTCTTGGAGATGCTGTGTGTGTGGGCAGGAAGTCCCCCAGTCATAGTGGTAAATGTTTCCTTCGAGTCTGTGACCATGGCCTCTTTCTGGGAAAGAGTTGCATTACTTCCTGAAGGTCACTTGTGTTTTAGAGGTTCCAAGAAATTCAGCCCTCCTTTGGGAGGTGGGGTTTTGCAGAATGCTAGAGTTGGTTTGCCTAGTCATTTGTACAGCGGTTGGGAGGGCAGTCAAAGGCAAAGATGGTGTCACATGCCTGCCACTCACAGCCACCTATAGCAGAGAATAACTCCAGATTTGATTTTATCTTTTTTTTAAATCACAAGGGACAATACTTGTCCCTAAAGTATTCTGGACTTTGAGGTTCAAAAGCATCAAGGGAAACCAGTTTTATCTTGCTTGAAAGACATTTAACTATTATGGGCCTCCTTCATCACTGAGAAGAAATAAAATCACTCCATTGGAATTGAAATTTCTTAATCCTTTTATTTTGATATCATTTAAAGTTTACCCCAAAAGGGACTAGAGAGATGGTTCAGTGGCTAAGAGCACTGTTGCCCTTGTGGAGAACCCAGGTTGGATTTCTAGCAACCACATGGAAGTTCACAGCCATCTACCTGTAACACAAACACACACACACACACACACACACACACACACACACACACACACGCACGCACGCACGCACGCACGCACGCACGCACGCACACACACATGCAGAGTAATTCCAAGAGTGGTGGCACACACCTTAAATCCCAGCACTCAAAGGTAGATGGATCTCTGAGTTCAAGGCCAGCTGGTCTATATGGCGAATTCCAGAGAACCTATCTCTGGAGAAATCAAGCTGGTACAGATCTAGAAGCTTCATCCCCATGGCTAGCTTTCATAGCACTGGAAGGTGCTGGACATGTTTCTAGAGAAGAAATCACCAATCTTATGCAGCTGGGAACCCTGCAAACTGCAATAATGACCAGCCTGGCAAGCCATGCTGGCTGATGAAATGTTACAAGAGTAACTGACCACTTTCTGATGGAATTTAAGATCCACTCCACAAGAAGGAAGCTGTGCCTGGCACTGATATTGGGACCAAGAGCCTGTGGCTACAGAGATCACAGGCCCTAGGGGAGAACCTACCATCATTATTCTGTTAAACTGACATAGCACATAGTAAATTGACTCATCCTTATACCATAGGTTAGTGCATATCTCAGCCTTCATCAGAGAAGCTTCTTTTTGCAATCTTTGTCTATTACACAAAGAACCACAACTGGTTCATGTGCAGAGAACAAGAGACTGAAGAGTCCTAAATGGAACATCTATATGATGCCCAGTCCTCCCAAGGCTCAGAGATCATCATGGAAGGGTGGAAAGACTGTAAGAGCCAGAGGCAGTGCATGACTACAAGGGCATAGCAGGGCAATTGCATATGAGCTCACTACAGCTGTGACTACATTCATGAGACCAAGACATTCAAAATCCCAGCCATGAGTGATAAAGTGGACATGAAGTCCCACCTCCAGCTGAGGAGCTATTGGCAATTAATGACTACTGGGAGAGGGAGAGTCTATTTTCTCTGGGGATGCAGACCCAAGAGGCTATCCATGCTCCAGCAGATGGCCCCACACCCAGACACTTACTGGCAGCACCAAGTAAACTCAGTGGTATTGATGAAGAAAGAAAGAGCATGAAATTGAAAGACAATAGTGACAGTGGGCATCTTACTTTTCTATCACTGTGACAAAACATCATGACCAGGACAACTGTTATATAGAAAGATCTTCCAAAGGGCTTGTTTACAATTCCAAAGGGTTGGAGTCCACAACCATCACAGTCGGGAGACTGGAGGCAGCCCAGGAGGCATGATTTTGGAGCAGTAACTGAGAGTTCATATCTTGATCTACAACTATGAAGCAAAGAGGGAAATTTGGAATCTCAAGTCTTTTAAAACCTCAGAGCCCACCCCACCCCCCAGTGACACACCTCCTCCAACAAGGCCACACCTCCTGATCCTTCCCAAGCAGTTTTATCAACTGGGGACCAAGCATTCAAATATATGAGCCTATGGGGGGCCATTCTCTTTCAAACTCTACAGTGGGATAGGGAGTAATTGGAAGGGAGGGAATGGGGAGTAGAGTCAATCAAATACATTATAAACATGTATGAAATTCTCAGACAAAAAAACCAATAAACATATATATATTTTTAATAGTCAGAAAGGTAAAGATGGATGGGAATTTTTTTCTTCAGTTTTTTGAGACAGGGTTTCTCTGTAGCTTTGGAGCCTGTCCTGGAACTCTGTAGATCAGGCTGGCCCCAACTCACAGAGATCCACCTGCCTCTGCCTCCCAAGTGCTAGAATTTGAAAGTGTGTGCTGCCACACCTGGCAACTTTTTAAGTTTTTGAGACAGGGTCTCAATATGCTTCCCATGGTATGTTAAATTTTTTTAAGATTTATTTATTATGTATAGTATTCTGCCTGCATATATCCCTGCAGGCCAGAAGAGGACACCAGACTATATTACAGATGGTTGTGACCCACCATGTGGTTGCTGAGAATTGAACTCAGGACCTCTGGAAGAACAGGCAGTGCTCTTAACCCCTGAGCCATCTCTCCAGCCCTAGTGTTAAACTCTTACATCTAGTAATCGTTCTTTTTGAGACAGGGTTTCTCTGTGTAACCCTAGCTGTCCTGGAACTCATTCTGTAGATTAGGCTGGCCTCAAACTCACAGAGATCCGCCTGCCTCTGCTTCCTGAGTGCTGGGATTAAAAGCGTGCGCCACCACCGCCAGCATATAATCTGGTTTCTCTTCCGATAGTGTAAATCTTTCGCCTTTTACCATCAATCATTCTTACTCCACCTCAGTTCCTCTTACTGTTATCAGCTTACATTATTTTGATCCATTTGTCCTAAACTAAGAACCAACAGGACACTGCTACTCACTGGACTAGACGAGGTAGATTTGAGCTGTTGTTCTCAATGTCCTCTTTATTCCGAGGTCCTGCGTTGCTTGTTGACACAGGCTGTCCCCCGCCACACAGCCTGACCTTCCCTGGCACCACAGGCATTAGCCATCTCCAGTCTAGGCTGCTGGCTCTGACTGCTTTGCTGCTAAGTAAGTCTATGACCTGGTGGGATGTTTGAAAACTGACCCCAATAAACAGTATTTATGTGAACAGCTAAACTGACTCAAGGTCACCTTCAAAGACAAAGATGCTACTGCCTTTGGGTGACATCAGGGTCCCACTGGAGTCTAGACTTCCTGAGAACGTTCTGGGGACTCTAAACTTTGAAAACAACAACAACAACAAACTCAGGTTGGGTAAGTAAAGGAGAAGAGAGAAAAGCTTCCGGCCTGGAGGAGGAAGAGGAGGAGGAGGAGGAGAAGGAGGAGAAAGAATTCTGTTTACTTCAGAGGGCACTGGGAGAGAAACTGAAGGAACCGGCTTCCCTTTTGGCAGCCATAACAGCCGAACATGTGCTTGCCATATACCTGCCTTGGTCACTTAGAGGTCAGATGCCTGTCTTGTGACAAGGAACCAATCAGAAGTTAGCTGGTGGCGCTATGCTTTACGACCCTGGGTGTGCTTTACGGACAAGCGCACAGCAATGACGTAGAGAGCATAGCAACCACCCTGGGAGGGCCTATGAGCCATAACAACCAGTTGACCAATCAACACAGGGCAAGCCCTCCAAGCCTGGAGGCACACCAATCATGAGCCTGTGCGTAAGCCTGTGCGTACCCCTAGACACTCCCCTTACGCTGCCCTATAAGATCTTTGGGGAGACCTTAGGAGCCGTCTTTTTCTAGCCGTCTGCCATGGCGGGTGGGTGAAAGACCCGAGCTAACATGGGGTTAGTTCGTTAAATTACAATAAAGCCTCGTGCAGTTTGCAGCAAGCTCTCGAATCCGCCTGGTGATTGGGGTGACCGAGAACCTGGCCTGAGACCCCGGATACTTGAGTTTTCGGGGGTCTAACAAAACCACTCAGCTTCCATTCCCAGGAACAGTTACGCAGAACTGTGGATTGTGAAATGGAGACACAGGGCGGGTTGTCAGGCCTCCCATATATAACTGGTTGAGTAAGTTTGAACAAGTTCCTTAATCTCTCCAAGCCTCAGTTTCCTTGTCTCTAAATGAGATTGCATAAGCAAATGCACTCAGCCCAGCATGTGTCAGGGAAAGCAGGGAATAATGTAAATTACTGTTATTAGCAGCAGCAGTCCATCTGCTGCCAACAGGCATTCCCACCTCTTCCCTGTTGTCCATTTATTCCAGCCTTTCTTTTCTCTTTGGTATTTGGTTTCCTCTTTCTAGTCCTTGGGCAGAGACCAAAGATGAAATCAGGGCCTGGTGCTTGTGGGGGGGCAGAACACTGCACGCTTCAGCTGTACCTCTGCTCCTCCACAAATCTGTCCTGTCGATAGAAGGTAACCAGGAAATACAGCACTTCCCAGAAAGCTGAGGGAACATCCCATCGCCAAGTCTTTCAAAACATTTACTTATTTATTTTTATGTGTATTGATGTTTTGCCTGTCTGCATGTCTCCGTACCACATACATGCAATACCCGTGGAGGCCAGAAACACAGACAGTTGTGAGCTGCCACATGGGTGCTGGGAATCAAACTGAGTTCTCTGAAGGAGCAACTAGTGCTCTTAACCACTGAACCGTCTCTCCAGGACACCCCCACCCCTTCTTTTATGAGACACTGGAACCTGGAGGTTGACAATTAGACCAGATTGGCTAGCCAGGGAGCCCAGGGTTCTGCCTGTCTTAGCCTCCCCAGCCCTGGGATAACAGGTTTGTGCCAGCATGCCCAGCTTTATTCATGGGTGCTTTGCAAAGCAAACATTTTACTGACTAAGCTATCTTCTTCCCCACCCCCCACTGCCTATTGAGATGGTCTCATGTAGGCTGGCCTTGAACGTACTGTGCACTGAAGATAACCTTGAGTTTCTGACCCTCCTGCCCCTACCTCCTGTATGCTGAAATTACAAGCTTGCTCTACCACCGTGGATAGTGCTATGCATCAAACCCTGGCCTGCATGGACTAGAACAGCACTACCAACTTAGATACACACCCAGTTTCTCGCCCTGCCTCTTTACAATGTGTTTACTCACTGTGTGTGTGTGTGTGTGTGTGTGTGTGTGTGTGTGTGTGTGTGTGTGTGTGTGTCTGTGTGTGTGTGTGTGTGTGTGTGTGTGTGTCTGTGTGTGTCTGTGTGTGTGTGTGTGTGTGTGCCTGCCTGAGTGTATGAATGTGCTCCCAGGGCATGTAGGAGCCCGGGGAGATCAGAAAATGTGTCAGAACTCCTGAAACTAGAGTTAGAGATGTTTGTGAGCCACCATGAAGGTGCTGGGAACCCAGGTGCTCTGCAAGAATGGCAGTGCTCATAACTGGTGAGCCAACTCTGCCACCTGAATCTGCCTCTTTAAAAAGAGAAGCATAACTATAAAACTTTTAAATTTATTTTGTGGGTCTGTGTGTTTTGCCTGAATGCATGCCTGTGTGCCACTTGTGCCCAACGAGACCAGAAGAATAGTCAGATCCCCTGGAACTAGAGTTACAGACAGGTGTGACCTGTCATGCGGATGCTGAGAATTGAATCTGGATCCTCTGGAAGAGCAGCCAGTGCTCCTAACTACTGAGCCATCTCTCCAGCCCCATATCTATAAAACCTGATCATTGGTCACAGCACAGATGAGGTCAGCCACCAGGTGACTTTTCTCTCGTAGTTCCTTCCCACAATGTAGGACTCAAATGCCTGCTTACCCTTTGTGGGGGACATTCCTGGCCCCAGGTTGCCACTTATTTGCCCCATTAGTGTGATCTGAAACAAAATGTCCAACAGAGGACTACAAACACTTGCTGAGCACACAGATCATGGCCTTCAGGGAGGTCCAGGGCAAGACCTGGGATTGCACCATGGCTGGTCGTGGGTGGCTTCTGACAACTGCTCTGCACCAAAAAGCAGAGGTGGTCAGATCTGGGGATGAAGAAGAAAGGAGATGTGATTTTAAAATGAGACCTCCAGGTGGGCAAGGTGGTGTAGCCCAATGGCCCCAGCTCTGGAATCCAAGTTAAAGAAGGAAGACTGAGAATTGAAGGCCAGCCTGTGCTACACAGTGAGGCCCCCATCTTAAACAGTTAAAATTAAAATGTGACCTTGTGCCTAGAACACTTGAGACTGTGGGCTTAACACCTAGCACTCCAAAATAATAAGAATAAAGACAAATAAATAGCTGGGCGTTGTGGCACACGCCTTTAATCCCAGCACTCAGGAGGCAGAGGCAGGCAAATCTCTGTGAGTTCCAGGCCAGCCTGGTCTCCAGAGCGAGTGCCAGGACAGTCTCCAAAGCCAGAGAGAAACCCTGTCTCAAGAAAACAAAAACAAAAGCAAAAACAAAAATCCAAGAACAAATAAATGAGAGAGGTGACAGCAACTGAACAAACCCTTTGTGAGACCGCCCTCTCGCAGTGTCAGCACAGGGTCAAGTGGGCAGGGGTTTGGAGCATGCTAACTCAGAGTCTTAGACCTTCAGCCAAGGGCTGCTCCTTGCAGAAATGGGCCAGGCAGCTAGTGAAGAGATGAGTGAGAACTCCTCAGGAGTCTCATGACTCATTCAGAGTCTTTCCTGTCCCCTGTGTAATGGTCATAGCCCTCAGCCTCGCCAATGGTCTACTGGTCTGCGATGTGTCTTTCCCTTCCAGCAATAAGGAAACAGCTGCAACCGCACCTGACTCTTTCTGCCTTCTGTTCTGAGGATTGATGCCAAGGCCTCATTCAGACTAGGCAAATGCTCTACTACTGAGAGACACACACCAGCCCCCCACCCCACCACACACACACCACTTCCACCCCCACACCCCACTACACACACAAACACACCACACACACACACACACACACACACACACACACACACACACACACACACACACACACCACACACACACACACACACACACACCTCACACACACACACACACACACACACACACACACACACACACACACACACACCACCCCCCTTACCCTCTACCACCAACACATATACACACACCACCTTTACCCCACATACTCCCAACATACCACCAACACACACCACTCCCCTAACCCCCACTCCCCCATACCACCAACACATACACATACCCCCCACACCCCTACCCTCCCACACACCACTAACACCCTCTCCCCCACACACATAAACACACACAGTAACAACACTTTTTCAAAAAAGTATCTCAGCTAAGCTGCTCCAAAGCTGGCCTGGGACTCACTCTATAGTCCAATCAGGCCCTGAACTTGTAATCCTCCTGCCTCAGCCTCCAGAGTAAGTGGGACCACAACTGTGTGACACTGCCCAGTTCACTTGCAGCATAATTGTAAAAGGCCCCCCAGAAAGCCTGGGAAAAAGGTCCACGTTCCCAGGCTATCAAGGAGACCTCATGAAGGTCATATTTGAATGGTCTTTGGAGGATGGATAGCGGTTTGCTTAGGGTTTAGCTTTGCTTTTCCTCCTGCTCTGCTTCTCTGCACTAAGGAAGCTAGAGGCCACCTGGCACCTAAACAACATCTCAAGAAGGAAGTAATGCGCATCCGGTCCTAAAAGTGACCTGAAACTGACAAAAGAGTGACAGATGTAAACCTTAACACCTGCCACTGTCCCCAGAGAGCACAAGATTGCTTTTCCGTATATTTTAATTCTGTCTATGAACCCTTTCACAGACCATTCCAGGTTCTGACCATAGATAGATCAGAATAAATGGATAAAGAGAAACATGAGTAGGAAGGGCCTTACTCTACAGCTAAGATGGACTTCAAATCACTAAGTAGTCTAGGATTGCCTATAACTCATAATCTTCCTGCTTCAGCCTCAGTACTAGGATTACAAGGAAGGTATGGGTCACCATGGCCCAGCTTTCCTATATCTCAGTAACTTTGAGTAGCCAGCAGGGCCCATGCCTAGAGTCCCAGCACTGGGGAGGAGGAGTCATTGGGATCAGAGATTCAAAGACAGCCTCACTACATAGAGAGTTTGACGTTAGCCTGGGCTACATGAGGCCTATCTCAAAAACTAGATTAGATAAATGAATGGATAAATAGAGGTACGAATGAGAGAGAAAGAGTCTCCCCACCTCTTCCTTTGGCCTCCAATTCCTCACCTTCCCATCTCCCTGTGGGAGCTGTGGCCCTTGGGTTAGACAAGGCTACTATGCTCCCCAGACGCTAAGGGATGGCAGCCCCCACCCTCCTCGTCTCCTCTCCTCTCTTGCACAATGAGCCTTCTGACCTTTAATCTCCTGTTTTCTTTCCAAGCCTCATTTGGCTTGGCAACAGTACAGATGTCTTTAAATGTGCCACACTTGAATTACAAACACAAAAGGGAAGTGACCAGGTGGACCTTGAAATGTTCAGTTTGCCTTCTGGACTTGGCTGCAGGCTTGATAGGTGTCACTGGTTCTCCTGAGAGAGTGAGTGGCTGATGACATCTCCCAGGCCTGGAAGCCTGGCTTCCAGTAAGGAGCCTTGTTTACCAGCTCAGAACAGGAAGCTTGGGTTGGACATTGAACAGGGGAGGTGAGTTACCAAGGAGTGGATTTTGTTCTCTATTGCCCAAGAAAGAGGGAATCTGTTGTTTCTACAGATTAATATCTCCATTGTTTGCCTACTTCCCATGGCTAGAAGTTCTTGGAAGCTTTTTCCAGGAAGAAGAGACCTGGTAGGAATCAGAATAGAAGAACGTAAAGCCGGGTTTCTGCTGGCTTCACCATAAAGAGTCTTTATTTGCACAGAAGCATGCAAGAGGCTATGTGAAATAGGTCAGTATTAGGAACAATGGTTAAGGAATATGGATACAAGCCACTAACTGTGAACAGTTGGCATTTTTGTTTCCTGTGATCCCTGTAAGGCCAAGCTGTGCACACTCTAGGCAATGTACTGTCCTTTGGGTGCATTGCCAGCCTGGGCTATGCCTTTCAAAGTAGACAGATGAGATTCTGAGAATTTAAACACAGAATCACCCCAGCTGCCCATGAAGGAATGGGGATTCAAACCTGGGTACCTGTAACTGTAGATTTTGTGCAGAATCCTTCCAGTTGCATGGGCATGGAAGGGACTAGGGCCTGTCCCACTACTCTTTTGGTGGTGACACTCTCGAATGACCTCCGCTTTTGGAGGTCATCACTGGGCAACTTTGCCAGCCCTTGCTCTGCACACTTACACAGAAACTGAAAACTGAGCAAGGGTGTCTGAAACAAGCAATAGAATGCTCCTTTCGGTCTTCGTTCCTATTCTTTGGTAGCAAAGATAGACTGATGGGGCCCAGGTGACATTTGCCCAGTAAACAAAAGCTCAGAAGCAGGCAGTCCACACCCAGCTGAGCAAACAGCATATGGAGGCCACAGGAGGGCTTACCAGCTCCCAGGCTTAACCTGGTTTAGAGAGCTACCCGAAAGAATGTGCCCAAGGTCTGAGAGCTCATGAGGGTCCAGGGCAACTTAAAAAAAGAAAAAGAAAAAAAGGGTTCTCATATAACACAAGCTGGGCTGTTACAGAACTGGACCACCACACCTGGTTGATGGAGTGTTGACAATCAAACTCCTTGCTTCCTCTATGCTAGGCAAGCACTCTACCAACTGAGCTACACCCCAGTTCTGCTATTACTAATCAACACCCCTATGTGCCACTCATCTCCAAAGTGGAGGGTACCAGCTGATTGACAGGTGAGTTCTCAGGCTACAGAAGCCACGACTGGACCTGGAAGAATGATATTAGATCCCGGTAGAACTTAGTTGCTGGGTTCAAGCATCTCCAGGCCCTACAAACCCAGGATTGTCTTGGCTTAAGACCTCTGTTTTCTTGTCAGGGACTGACAGAAAGACTTGCCGGGGATTGGCAAGTACCGTTCAAAGTACTCAAGGAGCCAGGCAGTGGTGGTGCATGCCTTTAATCCCAGCACTGGGGAGGCAGAGGCAGGTGAATCTCTGTGAGTTCGAGGCCAGCCTGGTCTACAGAGTGAGTTCCAGTACAATACTCAGAATTCTAGCATATACTGTCACACAAGTCTTTTCTTTTAACTCCCACCCCCCTTTTCTTTTCTGATGGTGAAGCTGAAACAAATGACAAATTAAAAAGAAAAAAATGTAGCATTTAAAATGTAAAGCTTAGAGCCAGGTGTCATGGCTTAAGCCTGTAATCACCGTACTTGGAAGGCTGAGACAGGAGGATCACTATGAGTTCAAGACTATCCTGGCTACATAGTGTGTTCCAGGCCAGGGTAGCCTGGATTATATAGGGAGACTATCTGGGGGGTGGGGGAAGTCAGGTGTTATAGCACACACCTCCAACACTTTGGAGGTGGAAGCAGAAGGATTATAAATTCAAGGTCATCCTTGGCTTTGTAGTTGAGTTGAAAACCAACCTGGTTTCTCTGAGACCTGTTTCAAAACATCAGTAGGAAGGTGAAGCTTTATTCAGGAGAAGGATGTTGTGAACATTCAGTCCATCTCAAGAGTCATCTGTGATTTTCAAGGGCTGAGGTATAGCGTAGGAGCAGAGTACCTGCCTAGTGTGAACAAGGCCCCGGTTCAATCTCCAGTTCTGCCCCCTTCTTAAGAGAACTTCTGACTTCTTAAGTGTTCACTGAGCACCTGATATGGGATGCAAGACTTGTGGACTTGTCTTAACGAGTGCACAGTCAGGGCTGGAAAGACAGTTGCAGCAGTAAAGATCACTGGCTGCCTCCCAAAGGACCCAGGTTTGATTCCCAGCATGTGCCATCTCTAACTCTAGTCCTAAGAAGTCCATTGTCCTGTTCTGGTCTCCGAGGACACTACATGCACATGGCACAGACACACACACACACACACACACACACACACACACACAGAGAGAGAGAGAGAGAGAGAGAGAGAGAGAGAGAGAGAGAGGATGATGATGACACAGAGTGAGTCAGTCACACATCAGGAATCTGCACTGAGACATCAGTGCCTGCCCCAGAGACCCACTCACAGCAAGCCACATGACATAGGCTGACATGCGTTGTGTAGAATGAACGTTCAGAAGAATGTCAGGCAGTTCACACAACTCCTCCAAGGCTGTCTATTGAACACTAACCTCTGTGTTGCTGTGAGCTGTCTTGTGGATATGGCTCCTATCTACCATCAGTCAACTCAAGTAAAACAGGTGACCTAAGCAGGCCTCTGTCAGCCGGGAAAGGCCTTTTCCTGGGGAAGAACTGAAGTGAGGAGGAAGAGGGAGATGAAGAGGTGGAGGAAGAAGGGAAGGGAGAGGAGGCTGCAATGAGGGCATCCACCCAGTGTCTGGCTCTACCTTGCCGGGCTGTTATGTCCCTCCTCAGATTCTCTGGTCCTTCAAGAAATTGCCTAGGCTGTTTGTCTAGAATTAATCTTAGCTGCTCTAGGTGTCTATCCCACTGGCTCTGGTTCCTGCCGTCTGGTAGCAGGCAGGGAGACACACTAGTGCCCTTTCTTCCCCCTTCTCATTTATTTCCTTCACTCCCAGTGGTGAAAGCACAGAGTATAGACATGAAGAGCTCAAGACCCTCGTGCTTGCACAGCAAGCACTTTACCTGCTGAGCCTTCTCCCCAGCCCAAGAAAAACTTGGTGTTGAAGATGCATTTCTAAAATGATAATGTGTATGTGTGTATATATATGTATAAACATTTAATGGCACTGTGGGCTGGTGAGACGGCTCAGCGGGTCAAGGTAATTTTGCCAAGCCTCACAGCCTGATTTAAATTACCAAAACCTATTTAGTAAAAGGAGAGAACTGGCCTCGGACCTCCACACTCAAGTCATGTCACACTTGTCCCCATAAAATATATACCTTTAAAAACTGGCATTTCGGCAGGGAGTAGTGGTGCATGCCTTTAATCCCAGAACTTGGGAGGTACAAGCAGGTGGATCTCTGTTTGTTTGAAGCCACCCAATTCTACAAAGTGAGTTCTAGGACAGGTAGGGCTGTTATACAGAGAAGCCCTATCTCAAAAAACAAAACAAACAAATAAAAAACCAAACAAAAAAACAACCAAAAATAAAACAAAAAAACACATTTTGAGGCTAGAGAGATGGCTCAGTGGTTAAGAGCACTGGTCAGTCTTACAGAGGACCCAGGTTCAATTCCCATCACCTACATGGCAGCTCACAACTATGTGTAACTTGAGGTCCTGGGGATCTGATACCCTCTTCTGGCCTCTGAGGACACTGAATACACATGGTGCATCTACATACATGCAGGAAAACACCTATATGCATAAATAAAATAAAAACATAAATTTTTAAATTGTCATCATAGGCTGGGGAGATGGTTGTGAATAAAGTGTTGCTATGAAAGTATGGGGACCTGTGTTCAGATCCCCAGTACCCACATAAAAGCTGGATGTGGCTGCACATGTCTGTAACCTCACATGCTTGGAGAGTACAAGCAGACAGGTGTCAGGAGCTCAATAGCAAGCCAGTCTTGTGAAACACTACCAGGCACAGTGAGAAACCCTGTGTCAGAAATCTAACATGGAGCTTGACAGAGAAAGACACCTGTGGTTGACCTCTGCCCTCCACACATGGCAAGTGCATCTGCACATAGGAGACCACACACAGACACACCCAAACATATATGCATTCACCCCCCACCCACCCACACACACAGTGCATCATGATACTTTCAAGGGTAATTGTGAGAATTAAGCAGCTGTGAATAAGGTGTCCTATGGGTCCTCTTGGGGAGCTCAGTGGTTGCTTTTTCAGCTCTCATCACAATGCCTGGCATTTGTACATGAGTTTTGAGAACCAAATTCAAGTTTCATGATAGTGAGGCAAGCACTTCACCAACTGAACTAGCCCTAGGTTCAATTTCCAGTACTGAATGAAACCCAGGGTGATGATGAACACACTTTAGGCATCTGTGAAGTGGAGCAAAGAGTTCAAGGTCATCCTCTGCTACCTGGTTAGAGGCTAGCCTGGGCTATATGAGACCCTAGCTCTAAAAACAATACAAAACAAACAAAACACCATAAAAATGAAATAGAAGCACATTTTATGATTGTTTGGATAAATTCTGAGTAGACACTGTTCAGCAGGTGGCCATGTTTCCCGTGGCCTTTCCTGCATTTGAAACACCTGCCAGTGTTTCCAGGATGTTAACATTTACTTTGGTCTTTATGTCAATGCCAGCTGTGGGGACTTTTCTCTTTCAACCTGGCCTCTGACTTTTACTTGGTTGATAAGAAAATAAGCACGGCTGTCATCAATGGCACCAAGGCAGTCTTCAAGCCTGGGGCAAAGAGGAACCTTGCACCCAAGTTAAAGAGTGGATTCACGCAGTTGACTTTAGGAATGTTTTCTTCTGGGCTGAACCATCTGACCAAGTTTTCCTTGACTTCATGTTGTGGTGCTTTTTGTCTGACTCTCCTTCTTGGGAGCAGTGAAACCCTAAATGTTTCTTTTCTCTTCTTGTGTAGTTTTTATCAGATAGAAAACTGACAGACAATAAAAAAGGAAAGGGTAGGCTGAAAGCAGGGTGGGGGTTGCCAGGTGCTAGGCAGGGGTGAGGGAGAAGACCTGGTTAACAGGTAAGAGTGTCTCTGTGGGAGTGCCAAAGGGAAAATTCAGTAGAGTTTATGTGAACAAAGCACAAAACAAAATGAATTGGGCAGTTCCTGGAATCACAGCGGGTTCTGAGAATTCCAGTCCACAGCTCAGCCAGGTAGCTTTTATAGAAAAAAAAACAAAAAAACAAAAAAACAACACAGAGGAACAGGGCCTGGGGGTATGGCTCAAGGTAGAAAGCTCACTAGCATGCGCCAGGAAGTGGCGGGCGGGGGGGGGTGGGTGTCCATCCCCAGGAGTGCAAAGGATGGAAGGAAGGTGGGAGGGACAGAGAAAGAGAAAGGGGGGGAGGAGAAAACCAGAGCTGTGTTAGCCACCAGCTGTCCAATTTGTTCATTCAATTGGTTATTGCTCAACTAGTTAATTGCTTACAGCTTTATTAGTTTGTTAGCTACCCAGCAACCAAAAAAGAGTCAACTATTCTGGCTAAAATCTGTACTGGTTGGACCTGTTGGGTCCATTGCAAGGTCCAGTCCTATAACAATCTTTCCCAGCAGGGGTGTGTGGAGGCACTGGTTACTCGACATTGTGAGTTAAACACCACTAGCTGCACACTTTAAGATGGTTGTTTGTTTTGGGTTTATTATTTTTTTGGTAGCAGAGGTGGTACTAGGGATCAAACCCAGGGTCATGTGTGTGCTAGGTGTACCACTGAGCTACTTCCCAAGCCCTGAGTTCCTTTGAGATAGGTAGAATCTCACTCTGTAGCCCAGGCCTTGAACTAGAGGTCCTCCAGGCCTCTGCCTCCCTGGTGCTGATATGACAGGTGTGGATCGACACACCTGGCTAATGATTACTTTTATGCCATGTGGATTTCAGCCCAATTAAAAAGCAAACATGACCTTACAGGAAGAAAGGCAGATGTGAAAGAGCATAGCCTGTGCCGTTCAAGAATCAGCTGTACTACTCTCTAGTGGAGCACAATCAGAAGGCGGTGAGGAACAAATAACAAGGACTTCCTGGGGTGGTGGCAGTGTCCTGCGACTTGCTTTGGACAGTGATTACAAAGCTCTGAATAACTGTGAAGATCCGAAGGCCCTATTGCTATGTACCTCACTGTGGCGATCCGAATGAGAACAGCTGCCACAGCTCATATATTTGAAGGCTTGGTCCCCAGTTAGTGAAACTTTGTGAGAAGGAATTGAAGATGTGGCGTTGTTGGAGGAGGTGTGTCAATGGGGATGAACTTTGAGGTTTCAAAAACCTCATGCCGTTTCTGGTGCCTCTCTTTCTCTGCCTCATGTGTGTGGATCAAGATGTGAGCCCTCAGCTACAGCTACAGCTACAGTGTCTCACCTGCCTGCTGCCTGTCTGCCTGCTGCCTGCCTGCTGCCTGCCTGCTGTCTGCCTGTCTGACTGATGCCTGCCTGTCTGACTGATGCTTGCCTGCCTGTCTGACTGCTGCCTGCCTGCCTGTCTGACTGCTGCCTGCCTGCCTGTCTGACTGCTGCCTGCCTGTCTGATTGCTGCCTGCCTGTCTGACTGATGTTTGCCTGCCTGTCTGACTGCTGCCTGCCTGCCTGTCTGACTGCCATCCTGCCTGCCTGTCTGCTGCCATGCTCCCCATCATGATGGTCATGGACTCACTCTGTGAAACCATGAGCCCCAAATTAAATGCTTTTTTCTCTGAGTTGGCTTGGTGGTGGTGGTCTCTTCACAGCAATAGAAAGGTAACGAAGATACCAAAAAACTTTTAAAAGGATCAAAATGCAGAGTCACTCATCTGTTGTCTCAGTTACTTGAGAGGCCGAGGCAGGAGGAATGCTTGCATATGAGTTCAAGACTAGCCTGGGTGGGATAGTAAGACCCTGTCTCAAAATAAACAGGCTATTTTAGAGAGACACTAAAGGCTTCTGTGATAACCCCACCACACAACCCCCACCCGGAAAAAAAGAAACATTCCAGAAAGGAAGCTATTGAAAAAAGTCCTTAAAAAACTGTGATATAGATGCTGAAGTATAGCCCTTCATAGTTGATGGCTATGGAGTTCTGGCATAGTTCTGGCAGGGCGGGAGGGGGTGGGGGAGAGAGACAGGACAGGATGGGGCTAGACTGACTGGGACTCCATTTTCTTTAAGGGGCTGGCCACTGGAAGTCTGACCATGCTCTAATGAGTAAACCCATAACACAAAATGGAATTGGTGTTTCATTTTTCAGGTTGGTTTGTTTTGGGGGGGGTGCAAATGTGGGAGGAAGAATAGGAAGCATGTGACAGGGTGCATTGTACAAAATGTATCTATCTGTATATGAATGTGTACTTAAGTGTGGGTGGCCTCAGGGACCAGAGACACCAATCTCCTGGAGCTGTCCTTATGAACAGTTGTGAACTGCCCCACATAGGTGCTGGGAATTCCGGTCCTCTACAGGAGCAGTATGTGTTCTTACTGCTGAAACATCTCTCCAGCCCCAAGATAGCAAGTTGTAAACAAACAAACAAAAAAGTAAGTATCCTAGAAAAAGGCAACATTTGATTTCATAACTTTTCCTGGACTCAAGTTATCTGTTTTTAATCTATAATTATTATATTGTTTCACTTACAGATATTTATTTATTTCGCTGTTTTGTTTTAGAGAAAGGGTCATGCTGAGTAATGCTGGCTAGTCTCAAACTTGCAACAATCCCCCTGCCTCTGTTTCTCAAGGGCTGGGATTAGAGGTCTATGTCCACATGTCAGGCTACAGAATCTTATTTGTTTGTTTTTGTTTGTTTTTTCCCAAGATTGTTTCATTGTTTAATTAAAAAAATAACATGGACTTTGTATAAATTCATTCTTATGAGGATAGGTAAAGCTCCATAACAGTTATCACCAAGATATTATAAAAAAAAAAAAAGGGCAAACACTTATTCCTCACTGACACAGAAGGACAGTACTTATTACATTATTAGCTAATGGCACAACAGGACACAAATTTTAAATCCTTTTAATCCTGAGATGAGATGTTTTAACATCCAAAAATCACCTACTATAGTCACTGCATTTACAGAGTAAAAAACAAAAACTGTAAGATGATTTTAATACATTTATAAAACCATTTGATCAAATTTGACATTCTGTGATGAGAATCTTATTTGTTTATGTGGTTTGGTGGGATTTGTTTTGTTTTGTTTTGAGACAGGTCTTACTGTGCAGCCCTGGCTAGACTAAAATTCACTCTGTAGACCAGGCTGACCTCAGAGTCACAGAGATTCACCTGTGTCTGCCTTCTGAGTGCTGAGATTAAGGGCATGTGCTACCCTGCCTGACCTTAGATTCTTTCCCCCTCCCCATAAAACATTTTTTAAGGGCTGAGGAGATGTTTCCAATGTGTTTCCACTTGTCCCATAATCGTGGGGGTCTGAGTTCAGATCCCTACACCACCACATAACGCCGGATGCATTAGTTCAAGATTGAAGAATCGAGATGCTTGTGAGCCAGCTGGCCTGGAGTGCACAATGATGAATAAACAAGGCAGAAAATGAGAGTGACATCTAAGATTGTCCTTTTTGAGATTTTATTTTTTATTGTGTATGTATGAGTATTTTGTCTGAATGTATGTCTTTGCACCATGCGCATGAGGTGCCCAAGGAAGCCAAAGAGGTTGTCAGATCCTCCGGGATTGGAGTTAGAGATGCTCACATGTGGGTACTAGGAAGTGCTGGAATTGAACCCAGGTCTTCTAGAAGAGTAGCCAGCCCTGATAACCTGTGAGCGATTTCTCCAGTGCCCTAAATTTGTCTACTGACCTTCATACCCATGTATATACCTATATTTGTACACATGAATACACATATATAAATGAAATAAATGCAGTATTTTTAAAATCAGTTATGGTAGCTCATACCTGTAATCCCAACACTAAGAGGCAGGAGGATTGCCATGATTCAAGACCATCCTGGTCTATATGGTGATTTCCAGGCCAGTTAGGGCTCCAGGCTGACCTCGAACTCAAAGATCCACCTGCCTCTGCCTCCCAAGAGCTGGGATTAAAGACATGTGCCACCACCACTCAGCAATGTTTCTTTTTAAAAACTTATTTTATTTATATGTAAGTGTGTGTGTGTGCCACATGTATGTTAGTGCCCACTGTGGCCAGGAGAGATGGTCTCAAGTTCTCTGGAGCTAGGATAACAGGCAGTTGTGAGCTGCCCAGCATTGTCCTCTAGAAGAGCTGGACATGCTCTTAACCTCACAGCCATACCTTCGGTTTCCCCTTCTCCCTGCCTTGTGATATTCCAATGCATACAGGTTGTCCATATTTAAATGTTCTCCTCTGGGGGACCTCTTTCTGATGCTTTGTTTGTTGTATGAAGGTGGGGAGGAAGGAGCATTGTAGGGAGCCATCCCTGCATTCTCCATTATAATAATGGTGCCTGAAGACACCAAAATGTAAATTACTTCACAGGCGCTGGGTAATCTCCATTCCTTTGATCTCTGCCTATCCCGTGGCTCATTTGGCCTGAGGAGCTGAAGCCATTCATAGGGTAACACGTCCCAGGCGGCTGCTTGCCAGCCTTTATTAAGGGATGGGTTTCTTGGTTGAGGGTCTCCGCTCTGGTAAGCTTATGCTCTCCCAACTCTCAAGATGCATTAAAGCTTGTCTGCAGAAGGATCCGAGTGTCCTGCGTGTATTTCTTGCTGGCGAGAACATACAGCGCGCGGGACATATGGTGCCGAAACCCGGGAACATGTGAACATCTCCGGCATTGCGGAGACCCCTCTAACGGGGCGGATTCAGAACTGCAGGGTGGTAAATTCGGAGAGGTATGTTTTTTCTGGACTTTGGCTTGGGAATGTTGCTATTTTGGGAGGTTAATATAGAGGCTTCTATGCTTTTACTAGGAGCTATTTTGACTTTTCTCACTGTTGTAGCAATCTTAAAGAAGTCCAGAATTACATATCAGAAACCGAATGTAGTGAGAGATGGGGCGCGCCCAACAATAAAATATAAGGAAAAAGGACCTCCCGGGATGTCTACTGACAAGGGAGTGTGTAAGGAAAAAGGACCTCCTGGGATGTCTACTGACAAGGGAGTGAATAATTTGTTAGATGATTCTGTAAATAAGTTTAAAGCTTTAAATCTTGATAGCTCTGATGACTCTAAAAGCTCAAGAGATAAAGTTTTAGAGAAAACAGCTCAGCTAGGTGAAAAAGAAACAAAAAAGGAGGGAGAAAAAATAGGAGATAACTGGTCACACCCCGGTAAATTTAAGAGAAATAAAGACTCAAAACCTAGCCTCTGCCCTACAATGAAACTAGAGGCCTTGGAGCTGAGCAGCTCAGACTCTGAGATTTTAGACTCTAGCAAGGAAGCAGAGCTAGAGGAGGAGGCAGCACGATACCACCCCGATAGATATCGGCTGCCAAAAGTGAAAGCAAATATGAGGCCATCACCTGTTAATTCAGCGGGTGTACTTCCATCAGCACCCCCATTATTTGGTACCCACTCCTTACCATTAGAGGAGCGGAGAAAATTACAGATGGCTTTCCCAGTCTTTGATAGGGGAAAAGGCCGTGCTTGTTATTCAACACCTCTTGAAGGCCTGGAATGCCTATGGCTTTAAAGCCTCATAAACATTAAAGCTCAGGGCCATACTGAGGCCAAGCGCCAAACCTCAAAACCTAAAAGGCCAAAGAAAATGGTAAAATGGAAAGATATCTTAACTGATCTTTGGAGAGGCCCGGATCCTATTCTCATAAGATCCAGGGGAGCTATTGTGTTTTCCCACAGGATGAAGAAAATCCTCTGTGGATCCCAGAAAGACTCAACCCGAAGAGCCCCTTCGGACCTTCAAAAGTTGAAACTCCACCCTCTCCCCGGGAGTTGAGAGCCGCTATTGTTATCCAGATTAACTCCTGTCCTTGGCGGAGAGATTGTATCGCTAAAGGGGTGGGGGTGGGATTGTTTGATGCAGCCGTTTGCGGATTAGTGTTACTTCTGGCTGGTCTGTAAGCTCTAGGCTCAAAACTAAAGAGAGATCGCCCAAGCGCTCATATTTGGCTAACTATGCTTAAGCAATAGGCCGCCGGCCAGACAGCTCTTGCACACCCGGAGCCTAGGCTCATTGCACAGGGTAGAGTGTCTGGTTTGGGCAGCCCATGAGGGTGCTGAGCAAAGGCATCGCACAGAGTTGCCTAGTATGCAGGCTTCTCTGAGAGGTACGTTGTCCTGCATAAGGGTTGCCTGCCCGAGCCTCCCTTTCCCAGAAAAATGGCAGAGGACAGGTCGAGAGTGCTTCGGGTCAAGCTAACAGCCTAGTCGCGACTCTCGTACACAGTCTTAATGTTTGATTTGGGAAGGTACAACCTCTGCCTCTATCCCTCAACATATGGGTGACCTATTTGCTTGTAAAAATGTAAAGCCTTATCATTAATTAATAAAAAAAGGGGGATCTGTAGGGAGCCATCCCTGCATTCTCCATTACAATAATGGTGCCTGAAGACACCAAAATGTAAATTACTTCACAGGCGCTGGGTAATCTCCATTCCTTTGATCTCTGCCTATCCCGTGGCTCATTTGGCCTGAGGAGCTGAAGCCATTCATAGGGTAACACGTCCCAGGCGGCTGCTTGCCAGCCTTTATTAAGGGATGGGTTTCTTGGTTGAGGGTCTCCGCTCTGGTAAGCTTATGCTCTCCCAACTCTCAAGATGCATTAAAGCTTGTCTGCAGAAGGATCCGAGTGTCCTGCGTGTATTTCTTGCCGGCGAGAATATACAGCGCGCGGGACAGAGCATCATGACTCATGTAGGGACATAAGGCTTTTCTGCATCAATTTCTTTGTGAGAACATCATGGACTTTTAATCAATAGAGCCTACTGATGAGTGTTACCCAGCCTGGGAGGGGCTTTGATAAAGTGGTCCCTAGCTGTGGTTTCCCAGACAATGCTCGAATTTTCATTCTACCTTGGTCTTTAATTTTTGCTTCAGCTGCCTTAGCTGCTTGTCACTTTTGCACCTTTGGGAAAGTTGTTTAATTCCTTCAAGAAGGACTTCCTGCTGGTATTAAGGAGATACCACATCTCTCCTTAGCAAGACCTGTGAGAACTGAGTTGATAGCTAGGGCCCAGCACCAAGATTTTGATGATGAAAGTGGTAAGAAAACATGACTGTGGCTAGGGGCATATCTCAGTCGTAGAGCCTTTGTCTAGCACACACTAGGCCCTGGTTTCCATCCCTGCTCCTGTAAAAGAAACAAAGGTAGGAGAGAGGGAGAGAGGGAGAAAGGGAAGGAAGGAAGAAGGCAGGCAGGCTGTGGGAGATTATCAAATAAAAAGCAGGATATCCAGTTACTTTTGAATTTCAAGGGAGTATTTTTAGTGTAAGTGCATCCCATATATTTCATTGTATGTATAAGTTCAAGTTCAAGTGGAGCTATGCTTATTAGATCTGGCTCAAAGTAGTATAGAATGTCTTGTCATTGCCAAGGGACACAATGGGATGACGATCTGGTGAAAACTGAAATTTCAACCTGTCATTTTGCCCCTAGAAACTTCACTTGTGAAGCAAAAATTGGACATCTAGAAAAATGGAACCCAAGAGATTCTCAACTTAGGGACCCATGCTAGTCCATTTTCCATCACTATATCAAATATCAGAGATCATCAGCTTTTAAAGAGGAAAAGATAACTTGGCTCACAGGTTGAAGGTTCCTGTCCATGGCACTGTCTGTGTTGCAGGGCCTACAGCACTGCTGCAGAATATGTGGAAACAGACCTATTCAGCTCATGACAGGGAAGTGGAAGACGTGTAAGGGTTCAAGTCCCAGTACCCTCTTCTAGGACACATCCCCAATGACCAAAACCCTCCAATTAGCCCCCACACCTAAAAGTGACCCCATTTCCCAATAGCACCAAGCTGGGGACCAAACCTTCAACAGATGAGCCTTTGGGGGAGACTCCAGACCTAAATCATAGCGGGACCCCAGATATGGAAGAAGATGGAGATAAAACTTGGAACTAAGGGCAAATGGATGGAGCTGGGGTTGTAGTTCAGTTGCTCAAGTGCTTGTCTGACAGGCATATCATCCTGGATGAGTCTCCAGCACTGCATGAACCAGGTATACCTGGAATCCCAGCATTAAGGAAATGGAGGCAGGGAGATTGGGAGTTCAAGATCATCCTTGGCTACATGGCAGTTTAAGAGTAACCTGGAAAACATGAAACTCTGGCTCAAAACAAAAACAAATAAACAGGCCACCTAGGAGTATGAGAAAACCACACAACAATAATGACAAACACAGGGCTAGAGAGATGGCTCAGAGGTTAAGGACACTGGCTGCTCTTCCAGAGATCCTGAGTTCAATTCCCAGCAACCACATGGTGGCTCACAACCATCCACTATGAGATCTGGTGCCCTCTTCTGGTGTCCAGATATACATGAAAGCAGACTCTTGCATACATAATAAATAAACAAAATCTTTTAAAAAAAAAAGTAATGACAAACATGCCAAAATAGAGTTTCTCCAAGAGACAGAGAATATGTTGCAAAGTGGGATACTATGAAAGGAACAGGCCCTAAAGAGAATTTTTGGTAATAATAATTGTGGCAGCAGAAATTGAGAAAACAATAGATTTTTAGAGACAAAAAAAGTCCCAGAAAATAAAACAATAATAACATTGAGATGTGGTGGTGTACACCTTTAATCCCTGCACTTAGGAAACAGGTCTAAGTGGATCTCTGTGAGTTTGAGGCCAGCCTGGTCTTCCAGAACACCCAGAGCTATGTAGAAAGGCCCTGTCTCAAGTAATAAAAAAGGAAAACAACAAAAAAAGTTGGACAAATCAGTGAAATGGAAGGGGTGTATCAGATAGGTATAAACATTTAAATCATACACCACATTGCAAACTCAGTAGTATGAACTTAAAGTTGACTATGGTGCTAGAGAGATGTCTCAGCAGTGAAGAGGACTCTCCACTCTCCACTCTGGGATCAGAGTTCAGTTCCCAGAACCCACATTACACAATCACAACTGCCTATAACTCCAGATCCAGGGGTCCAATTCTCTCTTCTGATTTGGCAGGCACCCACACTCACATGCACATACACACACATACATTTTTTCAATTGAGATTTATTTATTTTTATTTTTTAAAGATTTATTTATTATGTATACAGTGTTCTGTCTGCCTGCATGACAGAAGAGGGCACCGGATCTCATTACAAATGGTTGTGAGCCACCATGTGGTTGCTGGGAATTGAACTCAGGACCTCTGGAAGAGCAGCCAGTGCTCTTAACCTCTGAGCCATCTCTCCAGCCCAATATTTATTTATTTTATGTGTGTGACTCTTCTGCCTGTATATATAATGTGCACCACATTCAAGCAGTGCCTGTAGAAGTCAGAAGACAGCGTCAGATCTCTTGGTACTAGAGTTAAAAATGGTTGTGAGCAGCCATGTAGATTCTGGGAATCAAACCCAGCTCCTCTTCAAGAGCAACCAATGCTCTTAACCACTGAACCATCATTTCTCCAGTCCCTTTATGATTTTTTAAATGCACAATTGGCCAAAAAAAAAAGAAAGGGAGGAAGGGAGGGAGGGAGGAGAAGGGAGAGAAAGAGAGAGAGAGAGAGAGAGAGAGAGAGAGAGAGAGAGAGAGATGAAAAAGAAAAATACCTTTGTCCATAGTTATTAGAGCAATGTAGACCAAAAACACAAAGAGAAGTTGGGTGTGGTGGCGCATGTCTGTAATCTCAGCACTTGGGAAACTGAAGGAGGAAAATCAGAAGTTTGAGGCCAATCTGGCTAGGTAAGCCCTGTCTAAAGACAAAAAGCAAACACAAAGAGATATCTCTAGGATACATCTCAAGACAATACTATTAGGGTCTAGAAAAGAAAAGTGATGAGTGTTGGGAGGGTGCAGAGAAATCAACCTTTGTACCTCTTCTGGAATTTAAAATGGTCCATCCACTTTGGAAAAATGGTCTGGTTGTTCCTCAAAATACAGTCTCCATACCACCCAAAATGCATGGACCCATGTCTGCACAAGATGCCCATGAGACATTAGAGCAGCCAGTAAGAAAAAGAAATCCAAAGCCCATCAACTGATAGGTACGGTCTGTGTATACAATGGAACATTATTTAGCAATAAAAGAAAAATGAGTATATATATATATATTTTCTTTGATACCTGCCTGTATATATAATGTGCACCACATTCAAGCAATGCCTGTAGAAGATATATATATATCAAAGAAAATATCTCCCTTCTTTGGCATACACACATGCATATATATAAATAATAATAAATCTCGAAAAGATAGAAGTAGATTTGGGGAATAAGGATATGAGTTTGGATCCCCAGCACTCATGCAAAAAGTTTTCACAGGGTGTTATTCTGGCGCTGGGGTGATAGGCACAGTTGATCTCTGGGAGTTGCTGCCTAATCAGCCCAACCAAATTAGTGAGTGTCAGGTTCAGTGAGAGACCCTGTCTCAAAAATAAAGGAGAGCTAAGGAAGACACTAGATGTCAGCCTCCCGCCTCCATACATGTGCACACAAGTGCACATGCCCTGCCACACACACACACAATAAAGTGCACACACTAAGTAAACGATGGTTGTCAGGCTGTGCAAAAGGGAGGAAGGGTTTTTGTGTAAAGTCTGCAGCTTCTGTAATGGAAAGAGATTGTAGATCACCTGCACAGCATGGATGCACTTGACTGATGGCCACACTTACAGAGGTTTACATCACATCTGGCATGCATTTTTAAATGGTAACAATGGGGCATGTGAAATAACTCAGTGAGTAAAGGCTCCTGCTGCCAAGACTGATGACCTGGGTTTGATTCCCAGGACCCACACGGTAGAAGGAGAGAACTGACTTCTACAAGCTGTCCTCTGACCTCCACACACATATGGTGGCACACAAGTGCACACTCATGACCTTCAATAAAGAGATAAACAAATAAATAAATGAAATGTTTTAATGGTCATGATGAGGCAATTTTATGTTATTCATATTTTTAAAATTTGGGGCTGGGATGTAGCTCAGTTGGTAGACTGCTTGCCTAACTTAAATGAAAGTCTGGGTTTGATTCCCAGCATCACACAACTGGGCTTGGTGGCACACGCCTATAATCCCAGCAAAGAGGAAGTGGAGGCAAGAGGACCAAAATGTTTAGGGTCATCCTTGGTACATGGTGACTTTGAGGCCAGCCTGAGATAAGTGAGACTCTGCCTCAATTTTTTTTTTATTTTAAGAACAAGATATGGGATATGTTCTGATATGCGTTATGATATAAATGATTCTAGTTCAATTCCCAATGGGAGTGTGAAGAGATGAAAACTCCATGCAAGGGAAAGAGGCCATCAAAGAGTACCACTTATAATCTGAGTTCACTTTTATGAGAAATCTGTAAGAGAGACAGAGAAGGTCAGTGGTTACTGAGGATGGATAGCTGTGATATCAGCTAAGGAATATGGAGGTTCCTTTGAGGGTGGCTAAATTGTTCTAAAAGAATCAATTGGGTAGGTAGTTCTGAAACTTTGTGAGCTTACGAAAAGCCATTAAAACAACACTGTAAATAGACTAATTGGATGATGTGTTGATTACATTTAAATAAAGCTATTTTTTAAATGTATGTTTCAGGATGGAGCGATGGCTCAGTGGTTAGTGACGAGCCCTGGCTACTATTGCCGTGGACCTGCATTCAATTCCCAGCACTCACGAGGCTCATGACTGTCTGTAATTCCAGTCCAAAGAATCTAATGCCCTCTTCTACCTCCTCATATATGCAGGCAAACACTCATACATATAAAGTAAATCTTTCAAACATAAATGTTTATGCTCCTAAATAAACATTTTTTAAAAAAATCAAAATGATGAAAGGGGCTGGAGAGATGGCTCAGCAGTTAAGAGCACTCTGGCTGCTCTTCCAGAGACCTGGGTTCAATTCCCAGCACCCGCATGGTAGCTCACAATTGTCTGTAACTCCAATTCTAAAGGATCTAGCACCCTCACACAGGTGTACATGGAAGCAAAATAGCAATGCACACAAAAAATCTTTTTTAAAAAATGACGAGATAAAGGCATAAGATCCAGGAAAAATCATTCCAGGGAGGTGTACAACAGGCCAAGAGAACTGGCAGTGTAGATTGGAGAAGGGGGACTGTAATTATACCAAGGGCAATTAATTATACAAATAGCAATTAATTATACAAACAACCCTACTTAATGGACGTGTGCCCAGATGGGAGAGCATATATTTAGCATTCGTGAGAACCTGTGTTCAATCCACAGCAACAACAAAAAAGATCCTCAGAAACACTGAGTAAGAAATAGTAGTGGAGTCCAGTGTGGTGGTGGCAGCAGCACACACCTTTAATCCCGCACTTAGAGACAGACAGGGGATCTCTATGAGTTTGAGGCCAGCCTGGCCTCCATAGTAGGTTCCAAGACAGGTGAAACCATAGAAAGAAAGAAAGGAAGAAAGAAAGAAAGAAAGAAAGAAAGAAAGAAAGAAAGAAAGAAGAGAGAAAAGGAATGAAAGGAAAAGAGAAAAAGAGAAGCAGTCAATAAAAACAGAAAATTATAGAATGAAATTTTAATCATATGCTGCACATTGAAGCTATGAATAGAGACTCACAATAACACACATGCTATAGAACTGGCTTCCAAAAGGCAGTAGCATATGAGCCAGAGGTGCTTGCTGCCAAGCCTAACAACTTGAGTTCAATCCCCAAGATATACATGATGGAAGGAGCCAACTCTCAAGAGTTGTCCTCTGGTCACCACCAGTGCTTTATGGCACCAACACACACACACACATACACACTCACATACACACACTCACACCCACATTCACACACCCTCACACACACACACTCACATACACACACACATTAATAAATAAATGCAATAAATAGTTGGACACAAAATAAATTGGGAAGATGAAAGGCAATGGGAATGGTTTAAAACTGATCATCTAGAAGTCAGTCAAACATTAGCCAGGCATTAGTGGCGCACGCCTTTAATCCCAGCACTTGGAAGGCAGAGGCAGGTGGATCTCTGTGAGTTCGAGACCAGCCTGGTCTACAAGAGCTAGTTCCAGGACAGCCTCCAAAGCCACAGAGAAACCCTGTCTCAGAAAAAAACAACAACAACAACAACAACAAAAAAACAAACTTGATACATTAAGACAAAGCAATATAAGCTGGGCATGGTGGTTGACTCTTACAATACTAATACTCAGGAAGCTGAGACAGGAGGATTGCCACAAATTTTAGTTCAGCTTTGGTTATAGAATGAGACTTCTTTAGTGAATGGGCAACAATGTATTATTTGACAGCATATAAACTTATTTAAATACACAAAGTAACAGCAAGAAAGTTGCTTCTATGGAATGAGACTAAGAGGAGGATGGAGCGGGAGAAATGGTTCAGTGTTAGGAGCACAGGCTGCTCTTGCAGAGGACGTAGGTTTGGTTCTCAGCACCCACATGGCAAATCACAACTGTTTGTTAACTTCAGATCCAGGGGCCTTCCTTCTGCCCTCCATGGAATCAAGCACACATGTGATGCACACACATACATGCACTTTTACCTACACTTTTTTTTTTTTCATGTAAATCCTGAGAGAAGGGAGGAGTAGGCAAGCTGGGTTTGCTGTGTTGTCAGCCCTGCAGACAGAACTCTGGGCCTTGTAGGTGCTATGATATCACTCAAGCACAGCAAGCTGTTTTTGTTGTAAGCTTGGAAAATCTGCCTTGAGGAATAAAAGAAATTATAGGTATGTGTTTCTTAAATAAAAACAAAATACTGCTTGAAAATGGAAGCCTAGAATTAAAAGAATCAAATTGCATGCCTACTGAACTATTTTGCATGCCTAACTCCTGTTGAGGGAAACTTGGTTTAATTTAGGGTTCAGAGTACACAGAGGGAAGAGACATGGGAAATAACAGTGGGGGAGTCATCTCTCCCTTCCCTTAAGTCTCTCCCAAGACCTGGGGCCAGCATCTTTTCCTGATGCTCTTTGGGGTTTGAGATAATGGATTCTAAGTACCGGACAGTAGTAAGTTCCAAAGTACTCTTTTTTTTTTAGCTTTATTTATTTATTATATATACAGTGTTCTGCCTACATGCATACCTACAGGTCGAGAGGGCGCCAGATCTCATTATAGATGATTGTGAGCCACCATGCAGTTGCTGGGAATTGAACCTCTGGAAGAGCAGGCTTATCCTCTGAGCCATCTCTCCAGCCCCCCAAAATGCTCTTGATCCTTGAGCCCCATTGCTTGCCTGTCCCTGGCCTCCATTGTAACTCTTACTCAAAACCCATTGTCCCTGAACTTCCCCATCCAGCCTTGAGACTTCAATACCTCTCTCCTCTACATCCCTGCAGCTGCAGGCTGCTCTTGCCCAGATGCTTGTGGCTGCTCCCCCAACAGCATGGCCAGGTGGGAAAGTCTCACCTTTGAGACGAGTACTATATCTATGAATACTCGTATAAACGAAGAATTTAAACCTCGTTGACCTCAGTCTTTGAGAGTTCATGTTCCATGTAGTTTGTAAACAAACAGAAAATGGGTTGCAGAGAGGAAGTGTGTCTAAGATCGATTTGCCAAGCAAGAGTATTTGCTGAGGAATGGACATCTACGATGACTCAGAAGAAGAGACGGACAGGATCTCCGAATTGCCTTTGCAATTCAGTATCTGTAGCTTTTAGTATCCTACATTGCATTGAATTTTTTTCACTTTTCATTTATGGTTTGGCCCCCGGAAATCATTGCTACAAGGCTGTTGGCAAAGATACTGCAAAGAGCTGCAGAGCCACCTAGTGGCCATGTTTTCTCACTGCATGTACAAGGGTTCCCAAAATCGTTCATTCACAACCCATCCAATAACTTGGGCCATTTTGTGAAAAAAATTAATTTTTAACTATGTTTATGCATATGTGTCTATGTGTATGTATGTGGATGTAAGTATGAGTGCCTATGAAGACCAGAGGTACTGAATCTCTTGGGGCTGTAAAAATCATATGTGCTCTTAACCACTGAGCCACCTCTCTAGTCCATGAATCTTTTTAAAACTTTTATTTATTTATTATTTATTTGCATTTGTGTGATGGTGGTGTCTGTGAGTAGATATGAATGTAGGTACATGTGTGCCCTGACATGTGTGTGGATGTCAGAGAACAACTTCCTTTTTCCTCTTCCTTCCTTCCTTCCTTCCTTTCTTTTTGTTTCATTTTGTTTTTTGAAGCAGTGTTTCTCTGTGTAGCCCTGGCTGTCCTAGAATCTGTTCTGTAGACCAGCCTGACCTCGAATTCAGAGATCCACCTCTCGAGTGCTGAGGTTAAAGGTGTGTGTCATCACTAAAGGCACAACTTTCAGGAGTCCGTTCTCTTCTTTCTCACTGTTTAGGTGATGTCTGTCTGGTTGCCTCTTCCTAGCTGTCCGGTGAGCTTCCTGTTGACCCTCCCATCTCTGTCTGGTCTTGCTGGATTTACAGAGGTGCACCATTACACCTGCCTTTTATAGGTGAAGTCTAGGGATCACCCTTGGGTCATCAGGCTTGTACTTTTACCCGTGGAGTCACCTCACTGGTCTACTTGATAGAATGTTTTAAATTTATTTATTTATTTTATGTGTGTATGTGTGTTGTCTGAATGTATGTGCACCACATGCATGTTGTGCCCAATGAGGCCAGCAGAGAGTGTGTGGTCCCTGGAACTGGAGCAAGAGTTGTAAACCACAGTGTGGATGCAGGGAGTTGAATCTGGGTCCTCTGGAAAAGCAGCAAGTGCTCTTAAATGCTGAACCATTTCTCCAGTGAGCCCTGTGGTGAAATTTTTTGAAATTCATTTTACAAATGTCCAATGGCTTTGGACTTTGGAGGATTTCCTTGCTAGAATGTAGATTGAGTTTCCAACCAATTCCTGTTATGATTTTTAGCACAGCTGGCAAATGACACAAGCCTGAGATCTTGCCAAGGAGCGGTCCTGAGCAGTCAAGATGAATGCAGAGTGATATAGAGTCTGAGAGAAGCAACAAGATCATTCCACTACCTTCAGTTACATCAGAACTTAACGAGACGCACAGCAGCTCTTTAGAGGAAGAGAATGACACTGTAGTGGAGTGCCAGGAATACAGTAGTCTTAAACTGCAAGAGCATGAGTGACAGTGGGCTCGTGCAGAGGGCCATCTGAGAGAAACGATGTGGTTGACTTAAGCAAGGTGGCAAAGAGAACAAACTTGTCTCCAAGCCTGGGGGCAGAGCCTGAAAAGAGTCTCAGAGCTACTGATATCAACCAACTGAAACCTGTCTTCCTACCAGGAATGCCTAGCATGGAAGTCTTCAGGATTTACCTTACAAGACTGGCAGAATGTTAAAGGGAAGGTGACCAACCTACCATGAAATCTGGTACTCTCTGGGTTATTCCAGGCTAGGAGCAGACAGCCAGAAGTAAACATGCAAGGTACTCCCTCCTGAGATGAGAGTAGCATTAGGGGTCTGGTGTTACCGGACACAGATAGAAATAGACAAATATCCTGCAGTACATCAAATCCACACACAAAACCAAAGTGGTCCTTTCACTTGCCCTCCAGGCCAGGCCTCCAAACAACTAGCAGACACTTTGGTACCCTTTACTATGTTTGAGGCAGCTATGTAAGTTATTCTTTAATGGCCAGTGAGATGTTTTAGTAGGTAAGGATGCTTACCACCAAGACTCATGCCACCACTAGTATGGGTGCTCTCTCTCTCTCTCTCTCTCTCTCTCTCTCTCTCTCACACACACACACACACACACACACACACACACAGCAATTTTTTTAAGAAACTGTTTTTCTGGGTGATGTAGTAAACACTTTTAAGTCTGGCATTCTGGAGGCAAAGTCAGGGGGTTCTCTGCAAGTTCAAGGCCAATCAGGGTTACTCAGAGAGATCCCGTCTCCAAAGACATAAATAAGTGAAAACCATCTTGCTTCATGAGGTTCAGAAATCTATGATTTCCTGCAGCTAGTAGCATTTTACATTTTAAAGTTTCCAGGAAAAAGTCCAAATTTTTCCTCAAAAAATATTTAAATCATGGTAGACTACATATAATGTAAAATGTACCATGTAAACTTTAAAACAAAACAAAACAGAATCTCATGTAGTTCAAACTCAAGATATAGCTGAGGATGACCTTGAACTCCTGATGCTCATGCCTTCCAGGTACTAGAATTACCAGGATGGCTTTTTTGAATGATTTCTCTCTCCTCTCTCTCTCTCTCTCTCTCTCTCTCTCTCTCTCTCTCTCTCTCTCTCTCTTCCTTTCTCTTTTGTTTTTTCTGTTTCAGATGGCATGACTACATGGTCCTGGCTGGTCTTGAACTCTCCATCTTCCATCCTCAGCCTCTGGGATGTGCTCTGCAATGCTGGCTCTGTATTTGTTTACCTGTTCATCCGTCAATTGGCAGTTTGGTGCTTTCTAACCTTTAACAATTTTTTATAAATATTTATTTATTATGTGTACAATGTTCAGCACCAAATCTCATTACAGATGGTTGTGAGCCGCCATGTGGTTGTTGGGAATTGAACTGAGGACCTTTGGAAGAACAGGCAGTGCTCTTAACCACTGAGCCATCTCTCCAGCCCCCACCTTTAACAATTTTTAAGTACCCAAGAAATACATAACTTATTCTGGTTGTAAACAATATGAGGACTAAAACATGAGAACAGAAAAACAGCAACAGCCTGTTCTACTCCCAAGCTGCTCCCTGGGCTTCTTGGTATTGGCCTGACTACAGTTTTCTTAAGAGCACTGGAGAACAAATCCCTCGTCGTCTTTGTGCAGCTGAACTTAATTGTTTCTTAAACCACTTTCCACTCAACAGCCAAGAAAAATACTTATTTAGTTAGTTAATTAGTTTAGTTCTCGATGTGTAGCCTGGGCTGTTCTAGACCTCATTATGGAGACTAAAGTGGCCTTGAACTTGTAGAAATCTGCCTTTCTCTGCTTTCTGAGTGCTGAGATTAAAAACCTCTGCCTGGAAACTGGAAGGTTACCAGGCGGTGGTGGAGTGTGCCTTTGAACCCAGCACTCAGGAGGCAGAGGCAGGCGGATCTCTGTGAGTTCGAGGCCAGAGAAACCCTGTTTCAAAAACAAAACAAAACAAAACACCTGTGCCACCACAACTGCTCCAAGAACAACCTTACTCCCCCTGATAAATTCAGCCACTGACAACTTTTTCCGTCTTTGAAAGCTTAAACCTGTTCAAAACTCTCTCTACTGTTTTTCTAGGCTTAGCTGCCCTCACAGTCTCATAAATCTCACAGAAGCTATGCTGGTCGGTTTTAAAGTCAACTTGCCACAGGTCACAATCACTTGTAGGGACCCACACCTGGAGAACTGTCCTGGGTGCCTTTAATGGATGTGGGAACATCAACCCAAGTGTGGGTAGCACCTTCCGAAAGCAGCTCCCGAAAGGAGGGCAGGGAGGCAGGAAGAGCCTCACCTGTGATCTCCCACTGGCTGCTGAGTTGATTGACCCTGTTGTTGCATTGCTGACAGCAGAACCAGCATTTCCAGGCTTTCTGGGAACTCTCCAGGTTTTGGGACTGCTGAGGTCCCAGCCACATGGACTAAACAACTACTGGGTTCTCAGCCTCTCAGGAGAGAGCTGGCTGTTATTGTTATTTTAACATAAGTGGATTTAATAAATCATTTAATAGATGTATTCATTCTATGGTTCTGTACCTCTAGAGAACCTTCACTAATTATTGATACTAGTAATTGGAAAGGTTTTCAGCCATTAAAAGACATTGTTTAACTTCAGAGAGCTGCCCAGATCTTAACTCCTAATATTGCTTAAGAGACTTTAGAAGCGGATATATCAACTATATATCAACTATCACTCCAGGTGGAATGTTAATATAAAGTCCAATTGATTGCTTCTTCAGTTAATATGTTTGTGTTGTGCATGCATGCCCATGTGTATGTTATAAACATAAAGACCTGTTTCAGAAACAAAACTATAAACCATAACATCTCTTATTAACAGGTAGGACCCGAGTCTCATTGAATCTGATTAAGCCTTTCTGATACAAAGTATCTTTGGAAAATGAAGTTGTAAGAATGACCTGCTCAGCCAGGCATGGCTGCATGCATACATCTTTAATCCCAGCACTCTGGAGGCAGAGGCAGGCAAATCTCTACGAGTTCTAGGACAGCCAGGGCTCTTACTCAGGAAATCCCTGCCTCAAAAAAACAAACAAACAAACCAAACAAATAAAAAAGAATGACCTGTTCTTGCAAGCGCTCTCTTGGGAAGGTTACCATGTGAGTAGTCCCACTTGTGTAAGGCTTAGGAAGTCCAAGGAGGGAACTTGAACTCAAGAGAATATGGAGTAAAGAGATGAGCAGCCAGACCCCATGTTCCAGCCCCAGCAAGCAGAGCCCTTCTAAGATTCTTAAGTCACAGACCTATGAGATCGCAAAACAAGCATTTTTAAAACACTGAGTTTGGGAAAGGTCTGTTGTTTTAATTATTATTTTGTGAGTATAGGTGCTTTGCTTCAATGTATGCCTGTCTTCCCACCACATTCATATAGTGCTCATGGGGACCAGAAGAGGACATCAGATCCCCTAGAACCGGAGTTATAGTGGTTGTGAGCTGTCTTGTGGGTGCTGGGAATTGAATCCGGGTCCTCTGTGAGAGCAGCCAATGTTCTTAACCACTGAGCCATCCCTCCAGCTATGTTCCTTGTGTTGGTGCTGGGATGGTAGCCAGGGCCACAAACATACTCAGCAGGAGCTCCAGAGCTCTTCCACACCCACCTGTTTGGTTTGTTTTGGTTTCTTTACAGTTTCAGTATAGATAATTAAAATGGATTTGGCTGACTTTCTTACCATTTTTCACAATAAGAAGAGAAATACTTTATTATTTCTAGTAAACCAATGAAACTTCAGAGGATATTTCATGTTTGGTTAGGAAAAGTATTTAAAACTATGTGTCTATCAAAGTGATATCAGAAAACAGTTCTAGAAGGCAAGGACTATGTTTATCATAATCATAACAATATCCAAAACCAACACATTGCATTTTGTAAATATTTACTGCATATTAAACCATGAATACATCACTGTAAAAGCACAAGCGTGTTGGGGCCTTTCCCCTTTAAATACTAGTTTTATCATTTTTATTATTCTTATTCTGATTATTAAAATAACAAATTCAAAACCAGGTGATGGTAGTGGTACACACCTTTGATCCCAGCACTTAGAAGGCAAAGGTAGATGGATTTCTGAGTTCTAGGCCAACCTGGTCTACAAAGTGAGTTCCAGGAAAGCCAGGGCTGTGCAGAGAAACCCTGTCTTGAAAAACAAAAACATCATGTTCATTGAGGAAGTAGTTGAAACATTAATAAACAAACCAAAGCCCAAATCGCTAATATTTCTACCATCAAGAGAAGAATTATGCTGGGCAATGGTGGTGGATGCCTTCAATCCCAGCATTCAGAAGGCAGAGGCAGGAGGATCTCTGTGAGTTCTAGACGAGTTCAAGACCAGCCTGGTCTACAAGAACCTCCAAAGCCACAGAGAAACCCTGTCCCAACCCCCCCCAAAAAAAGAAGAATTAATATTTTGTTTGTGAACTGGGAAAATTGATCAATGGGTAAAAGCACTTGTTGTGCAAGCATGCAAAAGCCAGACCAGTAACATGAGAGCCTGTAGTCGGAATGGCTCTATGGATATATGGGGAATGGAAGCTCTCCCATCATCGATCTGTTGTACACAGCGGATAAACAATGCGATCCTCAAATGAGGTGGAAGGTGAGGATTGACACCTCACACTGTGCCATGCACACACATCCACAAGCACAAAGGCATGCACATGTGCGCACACACAAATACTTCACGCCTGACCCAGAGGCTTGCATGTGAATAAAAGGAAGATAGAATACACAGTCCATATCTTCCAGAAGTCCAGCCAGATGAATCACAGAGCCAGGGAAGCCTTGGTGAAGAAGGTTCTGGTTTGCACATTTGATGTCTTCCCAAAGAATTGAGAATGTAGCTCTACACATGCTCACAGGCCTGGGCTTGATCCTCTGCATGGGAAAAAGAAAATATATACAAAGAAGGAAAGTGTGAAATTTTGAATGTAACTGGCCCCATCGTCTCTTAGGGAGTGGCACTATAAGGAGGCTTTGTTGGAGTGGGTATGACCAGGCTGGAGGATGTATGTCACTGTGGGGTGGGCTTTGAGGTTTCCTATGTTCAGGACACGGCCCAGTGTCTCAGTTGACTTCCTGTTGCCTACAAGGATTCTCAGCTACCTCTCCAGTACCGTGTCTGCCTTCATGCTGCCATACTCCCCAACATGATAATGGACTGGACCTCTGAAACAGTAATCAAGCCACCCCAATCAAATGTTTTCTTTATAAGGGCTGGTGTGGTTGTGGTGTCTCTTCACAGAAAAGAGAGAGAGAGAGAGAGAGAGAGAGAGAGAGAGAGAGAGAGAGAGAGAAGAAGGAAGGAAGGAAGGAAGGAAGGAAGGAAGGAAGGAAGGGTGAGAGGGTGGTAGGGAGGGTGGGAGGGATCCCTGTGAGTTCGAGGCCAGCCTGGTCTACAGAGTGAGTTCCAGGACAGCCAGAGCTACACAGTGAAACCCTGTCTCAAAACACCAACAAAATGCAAGGCCTGGTAGCTCCTACTTCTAATCAAGCAAAGTAGACAGAGATAGGATCCTTAGAGCATTAGCCAGCCCATCAGGCTTAACTGGGGAGCTCCAAGCCAGTGATAGTCCCTGTCTCCAAGGAGATGGATGGCTCCTGAGGAACAGTACCCAGGTTGTCTTCTGGCTTGTGGGCATCTCTGAACACACATACATATTCATGCATCAAAATTACTTTCTACTTACATTTTTATTATCTGATTATTTATTTTATGAGCATGTGTGTGTGTGCACATGCAACAGAGTATGTGTGAAGGTCAACTTGTAACTCAGGAGGATTGAACTCAGATCCTCAGGCTGGGCATCCAGTGCCTTTACCTGTTGAGCCTTCTCTCCAGTCCTAGAAAAGGACTTTGGAATGAATTTTCTTACTAGTAAAATTTTTTAAGATAACCATGGGCCTGTCTTATGGAATTTTTTCTTTATTGTCTAAAATCACTATGATAGCTATTGTTTTAAATAGTTTTCCTAATCTAAAATATTTTTTTTTATTTTGAGAGAGAAAACATACCAGAAGACAACTTGTAGAAGCTGGTGGGCTCCAGGGATCAAACTCAGCTCATTGGGCTTAGTAGCAATCACCTCTACTCATGAACCATCTACCTAGCTCCTAGCAAATCATTTGATCTTTAACTTGCCCATTGCCAGGAATACAGAATAGACCCTAGAGGAGCAGTAGCCATCTTGTGACCATGAAGGGATTAAGTCAAGGGTGACAGTGGGCAGCTGACCACTGAGGTGAGCATGAGACAGATGAAGAGTGGGATTCTGCTGGCTGCATACAACCATTTCTGGGTTTTTATTGCATGAAAAGAGCCAGACCATTACTTGGCTGGGTTTTCAGTTACAGAGCTAAACCATTCAGTCCATAACTGGTAGAAAGCCTGAGCAAGAAAGATATTTTAAACTGGGGCCTACACATGGCTCAGGGGCCTGGGAACTCAGGAGCTGAGTTCTCAAGTCTCTGCTTCTGTTTGTTTTAGCATAAGCTAAGATCAATAATAAATGCAACCCAAGCCATACGGCCCATCTTCTCTTTTCAAGGCAGGGTCTCGCTATGAAGATCAGGCTGGCCTTGATCCTCCTGCTTCTGACACCTAAGTGATGGATTGTAGTTGGACTTTCTCTTTGGACTTTCTTTGGACTGTCAGCCCCCAAATAATGACATGGAGACTTCTTATTAATTATGAAAGTTTGACCTTTAGCTTAGGCTTGTTCCCCACTAGCTCTAATAACTTACATAACCTGTTTCTATTAATCTAAGTCTTGCCACATGGCTTGCTACCTTTCCTCCCTCTGTATCTCACTGGCATCTCTTACGTCTCTTCTTCCCAGAGTTCCTCTCCCTAGAAGTCCTGCCTTTTCTCTCCTATTGGCCATTCAGCTCTTTATCAAACCAATCAGAATGCACCTTAGGCAGAGACACATCTTGTACAAAAAGATTATCCCACAACACTAGGTATGTGCCACCTCCATGGCCTGGTATCTCTTCTTTAAAGGGAATGACATCCTTTGCATTTATAGCCTCATGCACCAAACTTACTTCTTTATAAGCCCATCTCTAAATGTTCACATTTGGGGTCAGAGCCTCAGATACGAGTTTTCAGAGGACATGGGTATTTGGGTCAGAATACCATGTACTGGCTATTAATGTTATCCATCTTTCTCCCTGATTACAATCCAGTCTCTTAACCAGGCGGTGGTGACACATGCCTTTAATCCCAACACGTGGGAGGCAGAAGCAGCTTGATCTCTGTGAGTTCAAGGCCAGCCTGGTCTACAAAGTGAATTCCAGGACAGTCAGAGCTGTTACACAGAGAAACCCTGTCTCAAAAAAAAAAAAAAATCTAGTCGAATCTAGTCTCTCTGACTCTGTTTTGGCCAGTGACTGTCTCAGCACCAAAAAAGTTAACTGACATGGAGGATGCTAGATGTTTGTGGGATGAATGAATGAAAGGAGGGTGTGGTTGCAGTTGTGGCAGACAAATATCACCAAGCTCAGTGTCAGGCAAGTGGACAGGACACACTAGCTGGTGAGGACTATCAGCATTATTGTTACCACTGTTTAATTTAAATCAGTTTTAACTGATAAATAAAACATCTAAACTGTACATATTTATGGAAGCCTTTTGACATTTGGGTACATGTTCTGTTTGTTGGTATGGGGATAGAACCCAGTGCCTGGAGCATGCAAAGCAAGCCACAGAACTCACCCTTAGCAATTGTGTAACCTCGAAATCGTGCCAAAAATACCTAGTTTATCATCAAACATCTGTCATTCCTTTCAATGTTTTTTTTAAATTTTTATTTATTATTAGTGTGTCTGTGGTATTATGGGAGAATATGGACTTTCGAGTACCACAGCATGTATGAGAAGTTCAAAGGACAAATAACTAACTTGTAGGAGTTTGTTCTCTCCTCCTACCATGTGAGTACCAAGGACCTAACTCAGGCAGTTAAGCTTGACAGCAAGGGCTTTTATCCACTGAGCCTCTTAGCTCACATTGGCATTTCTTTTGTTTTTTGGGTTTTTGGGTTTTTTGTTGTTGTAGTTTTGTTTTTGTTGTTGTTGTTTGGTGGGTTTTTGGGGGTTTTTGTTTGGTTGGTTGGTTGGTTTTTTTGTTTTGTTTTGGTTTTTGGGTTTTGGTTTTGGTTTTTTTTTTTTTTTTTTTTTTTTTTTTTTTTTTTTTGCTTTTTGAGACAGGTTTTCTCTGTGTGTCCCTGGCTGTCCTGGAACTTGCTCTGTAGACCAGGCTGGCCTTGAACTCAGAGATCTGCCTGCTTCTGCTTCCCAAAGGTTGGGATTAAAGACTGCCCAGCTACGCTGTCATTTCTTTATGGTGGAAGACATTCAGGTCTCTTTCAACTTTATCACAAGTACTTGGCATATCACCTAAAGTCGATGTCTTTAAACACATTCTAAAGAAGGAAAGAGTGGAGTGTTTGAGTTGGTTTTGTTTTTGTTTACTGCAGAGATTAGTCCTAGAGCTTCATAGTCAAGAATTCCACAGAGTCACATATCCCAACCCCCAAATGCACTTTTTTGTGTAATTTTGGTACATTGGTATTTCATGTATGTCCACATGAAAGCATTGCATCACCTGGAACTGGAGCTAAAGACAGTTGCGAGCTTCCGTGTGGGTGCTGGGAATTGAACCTGGGTCCTCTGGAAGATCAGCCAGTGCTCTTAACTGCTGAGTCATCTCTCCAGCACCCCCCCCCCCAAGACTGGTTTTGTTTGTTGGTTTTTGGTTTTTGGTTTTTCGAGACAGAGTTTCTCTGAAGGTTTGGAGACTGTCCTGAAACTCTCTTTGTAGACCAGGCTGGCCTCGAACTCACAGAGATCTGCCTGCTTCTGCCTCCTGAGTGCTGGGCTTGAAGGCGTGCACCACCAACGCCCAGCTCCCCCATAGACTATTAATGTGCATTTTTCTGTGTGTTTTAAAGCATGTATGGTGTTGGATTTCTCATTGCTTCCTTTAAGGAGAGCGGGACACAGTGGCATATATCTATCCTCTCAACACTTGGGAGATGAAGCCGGAGGACCAATTCAGTCATTCTTGGCCACATATCAAATTTGAAGCACATAGAAAGTTCAAAACAGGCTCATGAGACTCTCTCTCAAATGAGGGGATATATAATTTCTTCATTTCTCTCTACACAATTATCCTGGAACTAAGAGTATCAAAGTTAAGCACGTGCTTCTAGTTTCACTTTCCTACTGAGTGTCCTATGCCCTGGTGGTGTCCCTTCTCTCTTTACCCCTTTCTCAAGCCAATTTGCCACTGGAAAATGGTATCACATGCTGTTCTTGGTTCTAACACTAGGGGGCAGTAAAACCAACACATTTGATTAACCTGATTCCCGCTAAGAGATCAAGGGGTAGATATATAAAGAATATAGCTCTCTGGATGTCCCTGCTTCCTCTGAAACTTCAGCTCATAAACTCAGGCTTCCTACCAGGATAGAAACACAAAGTTCCATCAAAGAGGACAATGCTGGCTCGCCCGTGAAATCTTGGATCTGTTGCATTTGAATGCCACGGGTCATAAATATGACTTGAGAGGTGGCATGCCATTGATAAACTGTCAGCTAGTGACAAGTGGACACTCGAAATGAGGAAAACTGAAGCAAAGACAGATTTTGCTCTAAAGAGAAACACAGTGTTGCTGAGATGACCCACTGAACCCAGTAGGTAGTCAGAAGGCCCTGAAAGTCCATTGTACCAGACAACACACTATACAAGGGACCATTGGGGACAAACTTATTATCCTGAACTCAATCAAAGAACTCAAGATTACCAATCTGCTTTGTTGGCAGAAAGATAAACTAAACTATCAGGGATCTGTTGGGCCAGACATACCAAAAGCCTTAAAAATGTAGAGGAACAGCCAGGTGGTGGTGGTGGCACACACCTTTAATCCCAGCACTCGGGAGGCAGAGGCAGGCGGATCTCTGTGAGTTCGAGACCAGACTGGTCTACAGAACAAGTTCCAGGATAGCCAGGGATACACATGATAAACCCTGTCTTGAAAAACAAAAAAGAAAAAAAATGTAGATATCAAGTACATGGTGGTGCACTCCTTTAATCCAGCATTCAGGAGGCAGAGGCAGGCGGATCTCTGTGAGTTAGAGGCCAGCATGGTCTACAGAGTGAGATATAGGTCATCTTAGGGCTATATGGTGAGTCTTGTCTCAGGAAAAATAAAAATTAGGTGTCACACATACCACCACCCCAGCCCCACTAGAGTAATAAACATGAGAAGGGCAGGTTGAGCCAAATGTCAAAGATGTGGAATCATCAAATCAGTGTGTGTGTGCTTGTTTATTTTGAGACCATTTTGTTTTCACTGCTGAACTCATGATCCTCCTGCCTCTGTCTCCCCTCCCCTCTCACAGGAGTGCTGAGGTTACAGATGCTCTCCACCTTTTCACATGGCCTCTGAGCAGTCAAAAGAACTGATGTCCTCATGCTTCTACAGAAAGAGCTACACCTACTGAGACACCTCCCCAGTGCCCCCTTTCTCCCTTTTTCTGTGCTATTGACAATCAAATTTAGGACCTTGTCTATGCTAAGCAAGCCCTGTCACTGAGCTATACCCATGGCCCCAAACCATCACCAGTATAAGGGATAATATGTTGGGGTATATTCATACTGTGAGATTCTATCTAGCAGTGAGAATTAAATAATTAAAATGAATTGCTACAATAGGGTGAATCTCATGAGTATAATGTTAAACTAAAAATGCAAATTCAAAGGTGTGGGGGGAGATCTGGAGAGATGACTCAACAGTTAAGCACCTGGAGTACTCTTACAGTGGCCCCCAAAGGCCGGTAACTCCAACTCCAGTAGATCTGTTGCCCTCTTCTGGCTTATTCAGCTTCTGTACTCACAGGCACACACACACACACACACACACACACACAAAAAACACACACACACACACGCACACACACACACACACAAAAACACACACACACACACACACACACCAATCAATAAATAAAATATTTTAAAATACAAAACAATTACATGGTTAAACATTTAAACATGTCAGGCGGTGGTGGCGCACACCTTTAATTCCAGAACTTGGGAGGCAGAAGCAGGTAGATCTCTGAGTTTCAGACCAGCCTGGTCTACAAGCGCTAGTTCCAGGACAGGCTTCAAAGTTACACAGAGAAACCCTGCCTCAAAAAACCAAACAGCAACAAACAAACAAACAAACTCAAAAGACTGCATGTCATTTCATTACCTTTCCATTAAGTTCAAAAGCAAGCCTAATTCATCGCTGATAGAACTGACATTACTGGCTCCTCTCCGAAGGCAGGGTCTGAGAGGGAGCGTCAAGTGGTTTCTCATGGGTAGAAAGATTTTCATCTTCAACTGCTAGGCTCTTGGTGCACAAGTGTGGTCACTTTGTTAAAATTCACACAGCTAGGGCTAGAGAGGTGACTCCGAATTAAGAATACTTGGCCCTCACATGGCAGCTCACAACCATCTATAATTCCAGATCCAGGAGATTAGATGCCCTCTCCTGGACTCTGTAGGAACCAGTCACAAAAGTGGTGTACAGACATACAGACAGAGAAAACACCTACAAACATAAAATAAAACCAACTTACAGAGCTATAGTCAGGACCTCTGACTCGAGAACCGAAGGCAGATGGGGCTGCTTCCACCTAGCTGGAGGTCGGCTTGAGTGACATAGCCCTATTTCTAAACAGCAATGACAAATCCTCCAGACTGTGCCATCTCTGTGTGCCCTTCCCAGTCACATTTCTCCTTCCCCAAAGTGCACACTCCCCCCCAGCTTGATGTATCCCTCCCCTAATAAAGACTTTGTAATTTTATGATGTCTATATGTCCATCCTAACAAGAAGTGGTATTGTTTTGTATGTTGGTTCAGCTTATTTAAATGAAATCAGACATCATGTGCTTTTTTGTTTTGGTTTGTTTTGGTTTTTTGTTTGTTTGTTTTTTCCAGACAGGGTTTTTCTGTGTAGCTTTGGAGCCTGTCCTGAAACTCGCTCTGGAGACCAGACTGGCCTCAAACTCACAGAGATCCACCTGTCTCTGCCTCCCGAGTGCTGGGATTAAAGGCGTATGCCACCACCAACGCCCAGCAACATCATGTGCTCTTAGACTTTTTATATAGCATTTATGAATCAACTGAGTAGCTGCCTGTAGCTGCAGTTCACTCACCTCCCTGGATCAATGAATGTACCTATCCACACACTGGCCTGCTAAAGTTCATTCATTCTCTGATTTTTCTTTCTATTACAAACAGTGTTCCTCTCAACATTTTCCACCTGCCACCATGTGTGCATGAGCAAGAATTTCCTGATGGAAAATGCCATACTGATTTCCACAGCAGCTGTACAAGTTTGCACTCCCACCAGCATGGAGGAGTGTTCCCCTTTCTCTACATCCTCTCCAGCATAAGCTGTCATTGGTGTTTTTTATTTTAGACATTCTGATCTGTACAAGATGGGATCCCACAGTGGTTTTTATTTGTATTCCCCTGATGCCTAAGGATGTTTAACATTCCCTTAAGTGTCTTTCTGCCATTTGAGATTGTTCTGTCGAGAATTCTCTATTTAGATCTGTACCCCGTTTTTAAATTGGATTATTTGGTTGTCTGATTTCTAGTTTCTTGAGTTCTTTGTATATTTTGGAGATCAGTCCTCTGTCAGATGTGGGGCTGGTGAAGATCTTTTCCCATTCTGTAGGGAGCCGTTTTGTCTTGTTGACCATGTTTTTTTGCTTTACAGAAGCTTCTCAGTTTCAGGAGGCCCCATTTATTAATTGTTGCTCTCGGAGTCTGTGCTACTGCTGTTCTATTTAGAAGTGGTCTCCTGTGCCTATGCATTCAAGTGTATTTCCCACTTTATCTTCTATGAGGTTCAGTGTGGATGGATTTATATTGAGGTCTTTGATCTATTTGGACTTGAGTTTTGTCTACAAATTTTTTAACTAGAATATCTGCAGACTGGGGTGACAGCTCAATTGTCAGTGTAGTTTCCTAGTATCCATAAGGCCCTGATTTGATCTCTGACACCCCGCACTCTGTGTGTGATGATATATATATACCTGTAATCCCAGCATTTAAGAAGTGGAAGCATGTCCAGGTAGTGGTGGTGCACGCCTTTAATCCCAGCACTCTGGAAGCAGAGGCAGGTGGGGCTCTGAGTTCGAGGCCAGCATGGTCTAGAATGAGTTCCAGGGATACACAGAGAAACCCTATCTCGAAAAAGGAAACAACCGCAGGGCATTGGTGGTGCACGCCGTTAATCCCAGCACTCGGGAGGCAGAGGCAGGCGGATCTCTGTGAGTTCGAGGCCAGCCTGGTCTCCAGAGCAAGTGCCAGGATAGGCTCCAAAGCTACACAGAGAAACCCTGTCTCGAAAAACCAAAAAAAAAAAAAAAAAGGAAACAACCACAACAACAAAAGAGGTGGAAACAGAAAGTTCAAGGTCATTTGGTTACACAAGTTCAAGGCTAGCTTGAAATATTTGAGGACATGTCCCAAAGACTGTAGATACTGAAAAGGCTCTGAGAAGTCCTTGCTGTGTAAATATTAACACCTAGGTTCAGATCACATCACCCACAGAAAAGCAGACATGCATAGGGCTGGAGAGATAGTTAAAAAGCACTGTCTGCTCTTCTAGAGAGCACAGGTTCAATTCCCAGTATCTACAGTGTGGCTCACATCTGTCTATAACTCTTGCTCTAGAAGATCCAACACCTTCTGGCCTCCATATTCACAAACAAGATAAAAACATACATGCAAGCAAAACACCCATACACATAAAATAAAAATAAAAGTTTAGAAGCCATGCATAGTGGCACATGAATGCAACCCCAGTGCTGAGGAATGGATCCCTGGGGTTTACTGTCCAGTCAGTCTAAACAAAGCCCCAGGCTGAGAGAAAGACCCTGTCTTAAAAATTAAGGTGAAGAAGGAGGCTGGAGAGATGTCTCAGTGGTTAAGAGCATGCACTGCTCTCCAGAGGACCTGGCTTGATCCAGAACCAATACAGCAACTCATAGCTGTCTGCAACTTCGGTTGCAGAGAATTCATTGACCTCTTCTTGCTTTTGTGGGACCAAGCCTGTTGTACCCATGTATACCACACACACACACACATAAACACACCATGCCACACACACAGGACCACACCATGCATACAGGTACCAGAGAGAGAGTGACCTTGAGGATGAGACTGGATTTTAAACATAAAAGTTGACTCATTACGAATATTACATAAGTGAATGTTTACAGGTTACTCACGTAACCTGGAGATAATTCTATACAAGGTGTGTTTGGCTGCAACCTGCCAAATGAAGCCAAGTTGGAATTTTCTGCCATAGCATCATTTAAAACTTAGTTTTGGAGCATTTCATATTTTTGGTTCAATCTGTACTATGAAATTGCTCTCCAAATCCCAGTGGTCACTCTACCCACTGAGACACCACACCACTGTCAGCTCTTGTCAGATTTTATTTCTTTACTTTTGTATTTTGGAGATAGGGTCTCAGTGTGTAACCCTAATTAGCCTGGAACTTGTTATATAAACAGGCTGACCTCGAACTCACAGAGATCTACCTGCCTCTGCCTCTGCCTCTGCCTCTGCTGGGATTAAAGACATGCATTACCATGCCTGGCCCCTATTGTCAGACTGTTCAGTTCTTGCTAGTCTCCTGGATGTTCTCTGTATGTTCCTACAGGGATTTTAATTTGCTCTTCAGTGTTTGTGAGTGAATTTCTTTACACATTTGTTTCCAGTCAATTTTCCTGTACTGTGGCTTGCCTACTGTTCTTTCTGTTCAGCTGCCTACTTTCCTATTGGGGTAACTTACATTTATTTATGAATATTTTTGTTTGTTTGTTTGTTTGTTTTTCCAGAAAGGGTTTCTCTGTGTAACCCTGGATGTCCTGGAACTCACTCTGTAGACCAGACTGGCCTTAAATTCACAGAGATCTGCCTGCCTCTCCTCCCAAGTGCTGGGATTAAAGGTGGTGCCACCACCGCCTGGCGTTTTCCATTTTTAATGATATCATTTGTTTAACAAAAAGATTTTAAATATTGGTTTTTATTATTTTTAAGTTATGTGTAGGTATATATCTGTGTTGGGATAAATATAGGTGCCCCTGGAGAAAAGACGTGTTAGATCCCCTAGATCTAGAGTCAAACAGTTATGAGCTATCTGATGTGGTTGCTGGGAAACATACCCAGGTCTTCTGTAAGAACAGCAAGTACTCTTAAGTGCTGAGCAATCTCTCCATCCCCTTAACAAAAGATTTTAATTGAATGTATCTCTGTTTCTTTAATAGTATGACTTATTTAAGAACTCCTTAGGGAACTGAGGTGGTAGTTCAGCAGTAAAGTGTTTGTCTTAAAAGCATGAGGACCTGAGTTTGATCCCTCAGAAGCCATGTTAAAAAGCTGGGCATGGTAGTACTCTTGTATGTAATCTTGGCACTTGGCAGGCAGAGACAGGTAGATAGATCCCTGGGGCTCACTGGCCAACCTGTCTAATCTACTTGGCAGCTCCAGATGGATGTGAGGACCAATCCCCCCAAAACAAGGTCAACTATAGCTGAGGAATGAAAGCCTAGGTGTCCTCTGGTGTTCTGCATGCATATGCATTCATGTATACGTACACACACACACACACACACACACACACACACACACACACAGGTATACCTGTACACACATGAACATGCAACACACACACAAACACATATAGATACATACAATCTACAAAAAAAACATTTCAGAGTTATGCCAGCAGCAGACCCTAGGATGGGTTTAGTCCCCAGCAACACAAACATATATACACACACTTTACCAAAAAAGTTAAAGCCATATTTGCTTCCATTTCTTCCCTTCAAAGTTTTCTCTTTTTTTTTCAAACATGTCTTTTTTCTTTCTTTTTCTTTTTCTTGTTCTTTTTCTCTTTCAAGAAAGGGTTTCTCTGTGTAACAACTGTCCTCAAACTCAGTTTGTAGGCCAGGATGGCCTCAAACTCACAGAGATCAACTGCCTTTGCCTCCCAATTGCTAGGACTAAAGGTGTGCGCCACCACACCCAATTCCTAGTGTGCTTTCTGTTGTTGCAACAAGCACCATGACCCAAAACAGGCTGGGGAGGAAAGGGTTTCTTTGGCTTGCATGTCCCTATCACAGCTGATCATTGGGGGAAGTCAGAGCAGGACTTTAGCAGGAGCAAAGGCAGGAACCACGGAGGAATGCTGATTGGCTTGCCCAACCCGATTTCTTACACACCTCAGGACCACCTGGCCAGGGGTGGCACTACCCATAGTGAACTGGACCCCACCCATATCAATCATTAACCAAAAAAGTGACCCACAGACTTGCCCACAGTCCAGTCTGATACAGGAAATCCCTTTACTGTGCTTCCCTCTCCTCAGGTGACTCTAGTTTATGTTAAATAGAAAAAAAAACTTAGCCAACACAATTAACTTTTTGTCAACTTGACCCACAAACACACAACTACAATTCATACCCTGGTTATTTCTTATCTCATGTTAATATTATAAATATAACTTTAAATGTACCACTATCTTGGGGTTGGAGAGAAGGCTCAGAGGTTAAGACCTCTTCCAGAGGTCCTGAGTTCAATTCCCAGCAACCACATAATGGCTCGCAACCATATATAATGAGATTTGGTGCTCTCTTCTGGCCTGCAAGCATACATGCAGGTATAACACTATATAAATAAATAAATAAATCTTTTTTAAAAAAGGGTTTTTTTGTTTTGTTTTGTTTTGTTTTTTGTTTTTTGTTTTTTTTTAATCTCCAGTGGTGGTGTACAACTTTAGTCCCAGCACTTAGGAGGCAGACGTAGGAGGATCTCTGTGAGTTTGAGGCCAGGCTAGTCTATAGAGCTAGTTCCAGGACAGCCAAGGATACACAAAGAAACCCTGTCTTGAAAAACCAGGAAACAAACAAACAATTCTTTTTCTTCTTTAAAATACTCAAAGTCTCTTAACTATGGACTCTTGCAAATCAAAAACAAATTAAACACTTTCTTATTCCAAAAGGAAGTACCAGGGCATAGTTAAAATCAGATCAAAGCAAAACTAAAACTCAACAGTATCAAACATCCCGGTGTCCAACATTTGGGACTCATTAATTATCTTCTGGACTCTGCAGTGCCCACTATTTGTCAGTAGGCTCAAGACAATACTGCACACCTGCTACTATTCATAATGGTCTTATCACAGTCCTGAAATCTCCAGTGTGCTGGGGTCTTTAATATAGCTGAGGTTGCACCTTCACTTACAGCTTCCTGGCTTCTCTGCAGGAGGGACTCTGCCACATGGTACCTAGCCTCAGCTTCTCTCCATGACCCCTTTAGCCCTTAGGGGTTAAACTCTGCTACTGAGGCTGCACTTTCACGGATGGCTTCTCCCGGGCTCTCACAGTGTCAACCTCAGCTGCTCTCCATGACTCACCCTTTTAGGCCTTCAAAAGACATGTAGACTCTAAGATATTATGGAGTTTGGCTATCAGGTTGATATGCAGCCTTGTCTATCGTGGACAACAGCTTCTGCGTGCTGGCTCTGAGGAAATACTCCCAAAAGATTTCTCTTCAATGATGGTGGACTCTTCCTAACCACAGCTCATTTCTCAGTAAACGAAGGTTTCACTCCAGTGCTGCTGGTCTCTTGTTAATCACAGCTGATTTTAAAGTCTCAGCTGAACAAAAACCACATATTATTATTTTAATATAGCACACAAAGACTCTAGTAGAATATTTGTTTCTGAAACTTTGCAAACCATGTCTCCATTATCTGTTCCCACGGAACTGCCCATTAAAGCTCTCAGCACTCAATGGTTTTTCTAGACCAGGGTTCCAAACACTCCCACAGTCCTCCCCAAAATAGTATGGTCAAGGCTGTCACAGCAATGGTTCATTTTCTGCTACCAACCAGCCCAATGTACTTCTGAAAGACGCACCCATTAGAGTGAGTAAAGACAGATCGACTCTCAAAATGGGTCTTTGTACATACAACTAAGATAAGGATCTCACTTATCTAACCTCATCCTGGATTTCATATATGGATTTTGAACGTAGTGTTAAAAGTCCTGATAAGAGACTGAAGAGAAAAAATGCGTAGAGGTGTGGTGGTTTGAAAGAAAATGCCCCCCATAGGGAGAGGCATGGCTTTGTTGGGGTAGGTATGGCCTTGTTGGAGGAAACATGTTACTGTAGGGTTGGGCTTTGAGGTCTCCTTTGCCTAAGGTATGCCCAGTGATACAGTTCAATTCCTGTTGCCTGTGGATCAAGATATAGAACTCTAATCTCCTTCTCCAGCACCATGTCTACCTGCATGCCACCATGTCCTGCCATGGTGACAATAAACTAAACCTCTGAAAATGTAAGACACAACAATTAAATGTTTTCCTTTATAAGAGTTGCCATGGTCATGGTGTTTCTTCACAGCAACAGAAAGCCTAAATAAGACAATAAGGATGGAGAAACCTATTTGAAGACAGTAAAACTTTGGAGTGAACAAGTCACAAGCTAATGATCCCGGGCAGCCACTACAAGCTGGGAGAATGAGAGATGTGTCCTTCCCTTTGGAGAGAATGTAGCCCTGGTGACACCTTGGCTTAAATCCTCCATCCTCCAAACTTCGAGAGAATAAAATTCTATTGTTTAAAGCCACCAAATTTGTGATAGTGTTCCAACATAGCCCTTAGAAATTATTCTAGGTAGCTGGGTGGGATGATACAGGTCTGTAACCCTAGACCTCAAGAAGCAGAGGCAGGAGGATCAAGGGTTCAAGTCTAATATGGGCTGTATCATGAGACACAGTTAAAAAACAAAAAAGAAAAAAATAGAAAGGAGATGATGGAAAGGAAGAAGGAAGAGAGAGAGAAAGGAGAGAAGAAAAACAGGAGCTCAGACTTGAAAGCCGGTGACTAGGGATCCCGATCTAGAGGGCTAGAGAAAACAAAGAGCGGGGTGGCATGAAGAGTGTTCAAATCCTCTACCAAGAGTGGGACCTTCCTCCCGCTGAGAAGTATAGTTGTTACTCCAGATGTGGGAGCTAAAGAGTTGTATGAGTGACAGGGCCAAGCTGCAGACAGCTTGGCTCTCAGTGTCCTCAAAGGAATGGACAAATCTACCAGGCACCTCCAGATGTCTTATCCATGAGGAGAGAGGGAAGAGGGAATCTAGGGAGGCCCTGGGAACACAAGGCAGCAAAGAAACAGAGGCATTAGGCTGGCCTGGGGTGAGCCCTTGGCAGTGCAGTGTTCTCCTGGAAGAAAGAAAAGGGGAGGGAGGTGGTAGAGACAAAGACACCAAAGAGCTGGAGGGTGCATGGTTTCCTAGTGGCCCCATGGGAAGCCTACTAATCTCAAAGAGAAGGGCTAAGCAAAGCATGGCTACATGCAAGGTCAAGGGGCAACAGGGCAACAGTAGGTGCCAGCAGGCTAAAGGACAATTCCGGGAGAGGGCAGTGGGAGGGCTCCTGTGTCTTTGGGTGTCTTTGATCTCTGAGCCACTTTGGCCTGGGACAGAGCTGTGGGTACCAACGGGGTCGTGTCTGTTTAAACAAAATTAAGCACTGGCAGTAAATCATTAACTTGTGGAAGAAACAAGCAGGGGTATAAACCACATCTCCCACACCAAGGGCTTACAACCATGGGGCTGGGAAGGACGCTTATCAGCAGTGGCAGCTACTCACCATCCCCTAAGACAAAGCAAGAGTCTGCTGGGCACCCTACACAGTTGAGTCTCAGTGCCAGGTGCGGTGAGACTGGAGCACACAGCCAGTTAGAATCCACCCTATGCTCAGAGCTCTCCCATCACAAATGCCCAGCTGCCAGACCCAGCCCATCCAGTATCTCTCATAATCCTCAGGATGAGCCACTGATGTAAGGCAAGGATCAAGCATTTTCCAGGCAAGGAAACCCAAGCTCAGAGAGGGAGAATAACTTGCCATGGTCACACAGCTTATCAGTCATGGAGGAAGAAATCAGGAGTTTCTTGGACTTCTGAGGCACTTTGGCCTGTGACGTTCCCCTTAACAAAGGGGGGAGAAATTGTTAGAAGTGTATAGGAACCATAGGGAGCACAGCTGGTTCTCCCAAATAATGGACAGAGTCAGCAAAACTCTGAAAGGCAAGGTAACAATTGTCTTTCTTGTTCATTTACTTTCTGTTACTTTTAAGTTTTATGTATGTAACATGAGCTTGTGAGTTTAGTGCCTAGGGAAACCAGAAGAAATTAGAAGTACAGGTGGTTGTAAGCTGCCTGACATGGAAACCCAACTCAGGTCCTCTGGAAGAGCAGCAAGTGCTCTTAAGCACTGAGGCATCCCCCAGCTGTGGCTGTCTTTTCTGGGACCCATTGCTTCCCAACTCCACTTCTCACTCAGCATTCATTGTATTCTTCCTTCTACTTGCGGGTTAAGAGCAAGGGTTCTGGCATCAGATCTGGGTGCAGTCTTGGCTTCACCTCTATGTAGCTCTGTAGCTTCAGTGGAGCCCACTTCCCCTTCTTCTCTAGCTATAAAGTGAGAATAGTACATGCCTCAGGTAGGGATCAAAGGAGGGGACCTGTGCCAAGCATTTGGCCTAGTGCCTGGCACACAATAAATACTCAATAAACACAAGCTGTTATCATCTCACATGGAGGAAACGGTCTCCTCAGCCTTCCTGGCCCCCACACCAGTTGACATGCATCTCTGCTCTGATTTCTTCAGTTGGAGAACCAACTATAGCTAGGCAGAGGTCATTTCATGCAGACATCGCCAGATGCCGGTGGACAGATTGAAAGCAGAGCAAAGACGGAGCAAACTAGTCAGATGTTTCTATGGTTGAAATTTCAACTGCAGGGCCTTATGATCAGAAAACTGGTTTGCCAACCTTTCCAGATCTTTCCATCATGAGTTTTTGGGGGCCTGCCAGGAAGACAGTCTGCAGAATGAAGATATGGGAAAGTGCCGTGCCTGCTGCATTTGAGGGGTCTGCTGTGTGTTGAGAAAAAAAAAAAAAAAGGCCGGAAGGATGGTTTGGGGTCCAATCAAGGAACATTTTGACAGGCTTTTATTTTGTCATACACTCAAGAGTCAGTCATTCATTTAGCAAATATTTATTGTGGGCCAACTATAACGGAGGTGTTTTGCCAGGGATTAGCTACCTAAGCAAAAGACACAGTCCTCATCCTCAGGAAAAATGGCCTAGAAAGAGGAAAATGCAAATGGCTTGTGTTACACAGCAGGTTGCAAGTGGGCTCAAAGGGCTCAGGCACATGTCCTGAGCCAGGGGCTGGTTAGGGGAATCGACTCCCCGGGACCTTGCCCCGATCTGTTATTGCCTTTGTGGGTTTTCTGTGCTTAGCATTCCTGTCCCACATTTCCTAAGCAGGAACAATTAGCCAGGGTCAGCCCTTGCACTCCTGGTCAGTCCGCAAGTACCAGAGAAAGGCTGTAAAATCCAATCTAGACAATCAGTAGATGCCTTCCCTCGGGCAGTGGTGACGTCAATCAAGTCTGCCCAATGACAGTCAATCAATGCCTTGGGCGGGGCCCCAAGAGGAAAGTAGCACTTTTCCTGGGCACCCAGGGCAACATGGGAGACTTGCTCCAAAGAGAGGCGACTCCTGTAATAAAATGATGTCATAGAAGAAAGCACCAGGAGCTTGAGAGAAGTGGCACCTGATAGCCCCCTTTGAGTTCCTCAACCCTGCTGTTTCTGGAACCAAAATGATCCCTGAACCATGAACTTTTTTGTTTTTTGTTTTTGGTTTTTGGTTTTTTTTAAGACAGTGTTTCTCTGTGTAGCTGTGACTGTCCTGAAACTCACTTTGTAGACCAGTCTGGCCTTGAACTCAGAGATCCGCCTGCCTCTGCCTCCAGAGTGCTAGAATTAAAGGTGTGTGCCACCACTGCCCAGCTGGACCTTGCCCTTTTATGCCAATCATTACTTCCTCCACCTTTGGGAGGTAGGAAGCAATCTAAGTTGGGTTTCTGTCACCATAAGTGAACAAGTTTCAATATGTTCTGCTTCTTTCCTAGACTTCTCATACTTCAGTTTTGATATATGTTATGTATATCTGTTGGAACTCAACACCATGCTGACTCCGCCCCGTGACGTCGGACAGGGCATGGACAGCAGCATGGCCATGTCACTCATTACCAGGCTGCATAAGGACTCAGTATGCATGTGCAAGCTTCCCCTTTTTAGTGAATACCTCCATGTGGTCGCCCCTTCTTCACTCTCTTCTCCCTTCTCTCTTGCTCTACCCTCTTCATCTCTCTCTTGCTCCTCCCCCTTTAATAAACTGGTTAATGTATCTCTCGTGCTCATGTTCCATCTAGCGCAGTCTTAAACAAAAGAACAACAGTATCCACCTACATTAAAATGATTATACATGCAATTATTTTCTCTTCGAACAAAAACAAAACTGTTGCCCTGCATTGCTTTTTAAAAAATTTTACGTGTGTGTGTGTGTGTGTGTGTGTGTGTGTGTGTGTGTATTTATGCATGTGTTCCATGCATGTGCAGGAGCCTGAGGAGGTCAGAGGATGCATTGGATCACCTGAGCCTGAAGTTCCTGACTGTTGTGAGGTACCATGTGGGTGCTAGGAACTAAAATTGAGGATGACAATGAACTTCTGATCCTCCTGCCTCCACCTACTCAGTGCTGGGATTACAGGCATGCCCCACCATGCCTAGTTTACGAGGTGCTAGGCAAACTACTCCACCAAAGTAGAGCTACAAACCTCAGCTCTAGAGTTTTGCCACATTGTCTCACTTACCTATTTATTTTGATTTTGTTTTGTTTTGTTTTTTCAAGACAGGGTTTCTCTGTGTAGCTTTGGTGCCTATCCTGGCACTCGCTCTGGAGACCAGGCTGGCCTCAAACTCACAGCGATCTGCCTGCCTCTGCCTCCCGAGTGCTGGGATTAAAGGCGTGCGCCACCAACGCCCGGCCTTATTTTGATTTTTCAAAGAGGGTCTTAACTGGACCATGGTGGCACAGGCCTTTAATCCCAGCACTCAGGAGTCAGAGACAGGCAGATGTCTATTAGTTTGAGGCCAGCATGGTCTACAGAGCAAGTTCCAGGACAAGCTCCAAAGCTACACAGAGAAACCCTATCTCGAAAAAACAAAAACAAAAAAGACGTTCTTGGTCTGGAGAGATGGCTCAGTGGTTAAGAATACTGGCTGCTCTTCTAGAGGTCCTGAGTTCAGTTCCTAGGACTCACATGGTGGCTCACAAACATCTGTAATAAGATCTGGCTCCCTTTTCTGGCCTGAAGGCATAAACATGTAGGCAGAGCACTGTATACAAAATAAATAAATAAATCTTAAAAAAAAAACATAGGGTCTCACTATATTACCCTGATAGGTCTGGAACTAACTATGTAGTCAGGCTGGTCTCAAACACAGAAATCTGCCTGCTTCTGCCTCCCAAATGCTGGAATTAAAGTTATGCATGCAACCACACCAGGCCCATTTTAAAATAGTTTGCCTCCATCTATGTCTGTGCATCACATGTGTGCAGTGCCATTAGAGGCCAGAAGACAGCTTCAGATGCCCTGAAACTGCAGCTACAGGCAGTTTGAGTTAGGGTTATGGTTATGGTTATGGTTATGGTTAGGGTTAGGGTTAGGGTTAGGGTTTTGGGTGCCAGGAATAGAACCTGAGTTCTCTCTGAGATCAGCCAGTGCTCTCTACCTCTGAGACACCTCTCCAGCCCTCTTGTTGCTTTGTTAACTTTATAAAAAATATTATAATGAGCACAATTGGGGGCTTATATTCTCTTCTCCGTACCATAGTAAAAATCTGTCCATATTTTCTTTGAGGTTGAGGAAAATAGCCACACTGTTATATTTATGCAGTCTTTAAATTTGACATCGCTCAGTAGAGGACAGCTTTATCTACTAGGTGTGGGCGCACCAATTTCAGAGAAGGCGTTGATTGGTTCCGATTTGGTCACATGGTCACTGTTGAGCCAACTGAACTGGTTAAAGGAGTGAAGTGCTCTGAGTCGTCATTCTGAGTCACATGCTCACCTACCCTCCAACCCCCAACACACACATAACCATGGTTTCTCTGTGTATACCTGGATCTCCATGCCTCTGCCTCCCAAGTGCTAGTATTAAAGGTGTGCGCGCCACCACTCTCAACAACCTATAAACTTTGTAAGCCCTGTGTTTGACTCCTTAGGCCAGGAAGGGGTGACACAGGATGCTGAGTTGATAATTCACGTTTATTATACCTCCCCAGCAAGCTGATGTTTTCTAGACACAGTAAATAGAACACACATTTCCTTCCACATTATCCTCCAAATGCTCGTGGGGCAAAACCAAGTAGGCAGCCTTTATTTCCTCTGGTTCCTTTTCTCTTTCTTTCCTAATAGAGGTTAACCCACATAAAAGCAACCTGGCTTGCCTCTCTTCAAAGGTCTAATGACCCCTCATCCACCATCAGCCTTTCTTGGCCAAGTGGGCCTGTGGTTACACTCCCACTTTGGTTAAATACCTGTGCCTGCTAGATGAAGACTGCTACCCAGGGACACAACTGTCCCTCACGTAGTGTGGTGTTCACACTTAGCTCTTGAAATGGCTAATTCCTCTGTCAGCACAGCTGAGACAATCCTCATTCCTTGATACAATCTGTATTTCTGTGTCTTTTGAGTCAAAATTGGCCTGTAAATATATTTAGCCTTGTAGTAAGACAAATCTCCAAAACCAAATTGCAAAAACTTTTTTTCTCTCTGTCTCTGTCTCTCTCTTTCTCTCTCTCTCTCTCCCCCCTCCTCTCCCCTCCTCCTTCTCCTCCTCCTCCTCCTCTTCCTCCTCCTCTTCCTCCTCCTCCTTCTGAATAAATCAAAAGAGCTATATGTCCTGAGTCTATATTCCCCATAGCAACTAGACGCTGGAGTAACCTTCTTTAAATGGCCAGGCATTCGCCAGGCCACCGCTCCCAAGCGAGTTTCTGTTTGAAGCCCCACTGTCTTTACCATGGCATTTGCCGGTTATTTTTGCTTACACCTGGCCTACTTCACTCACTCACATTCCCTGCCTGGCCCCTGGAGCATTGTTTGAGTTTTGTGACTCCTGGTTGGGTGGCCATTGCAAATCAGGGGCAGGTTGAAGCAGGGTTGAAACCACGATGAGTCGATGAGTCGGGGCCTAGATTGGCCTTCTGCCTCCAGGCTCAGGGGAGACAGAGATTGATGGCGCACATCAAAGGCGGAGGAGACACTTCTAAGAGGTTTGAAAGAACTGCCGCTACTTGTCTGTATAACTACTATTGTACCTTTCAAGGGAATTATATGATGTTTAAATACAATAAATGAAGTTTCCAGAAATAGATATAAATGCTGTGGAAAAATGCTAGCATAGCTTAAATTTGAATTGCCTAAAAGAAGTAGGATAAGATTCAAAGCCTTAAACCCATTTTGTAAAATAGTTAATGTGTACTTATATTTTATGGAAATCTTTTATTGACTTCTTTGTCTGTCTCACATAGTAATAAATGTTTGCAGAAGTGGGGAAGGCAAAGAAAAAAGACAGGAAGGTAGTTGAATACAGGGACTAGTACTATTTGAATACTGGCAAGTACAACTATAAACTTAATTTTTATTTTTAAATAATTGAAAAAAATACAGACAGTCCTGTGTGCCCACTGTGCAGTTTCTCCCAGTGGTGACATCATGGAAAACCTTATTACTATTCAATAGAGTTTATTGAATGAATGTGTTTGTATATAGAAAAGAGTGTTATCATTTGTTGATTTAGTAGATTACTCTCTTCATTTAATTTTCTTCTTTTGAGAAGGTGATAAATATATGCACCAGGAGCAAAATTCACACAGGTCTTAGTCATCCAGGGAAACCTATTTATTTATTGGTTTGGTTTGATTTGGTTTGGTTGACACAGGGTTTCTCTGTGTAGTCCTGGCTGTCCTGGAACTCACCTTGTAGATCAAGTTGGCCTTGAATTCACAGAGATCTGTCTGCCTCTGACTTCTGGGATTAAAGGTGTGCAGCACCACACCTGGCTAATTATTATTTTTAAAGATTTATTAGGTCTGGAAAAATGGATTAGTGGCTAAGAGAGTGTACTACACTTGCAGAGGACCCAAGTTCTGTTCCCAGTACCCATGTTGAATGACTCACAACTGTCAGTACATCCAGCTCCTGGGACTCTAACTCCAAGGGCACATCACACACACACACACACACACACACACACAGAGAGAGAGAGAGAGAGAGAGAGAGAGAGAGAGGCTTAATTAAAAATGTGTTTTTAAATATATGTTTATTGTTTAGGTTATGTGTTTTGCCTATATGTGGTTCTGTTCATCAAGTGCATGTCTGATGCCCAACGTAGGAAGAGGGTGTTGGATTCCTAGGAAATGGAGTTAGGGATGGTTAATACCATGTGGGCACTGGGAACTGAACCTGGATTTTCTTCAAGAGAAATAAGTGCTCCTGACTGCTGAGTCAATCTCTAACCCCAATTTATTTCTTAAATTGCCTTCCATTCAAACATCCATGTGTCTATTTTCCCCCATCCATGTCTTTTCTGTTACAACATCTTTTTCTCACTTAGTATATTTTGCAATAAAATCATATTCTATACACATATATTGCAATACAAGGATGTGTACATATACAGAATTTCTCTCACTTATCAGTATGCTTGAAATCATTACACACAAGTTCATAGAATTTCTTTAAAATTTTGAGTTAGCATACAAAATGTCAAGTTTATGTAATATTCGTACCTGTGTGTCAATGTGCTTTGATTTTCATCTTCATCCTCTGATGCCTGGTCCGCAAATTTCTTTTTTAAATAGTTGTTTAATATGTGTCCCATTATGGAGTAAGTGGATGCACTGTCTGTGATGGAAGGATACTGAAAATGTTTGCAACAGCTAGATTATAGCTCACAACCAGGATGATTTACTGGATGTACCATGAATGATGACCACAGTCATGTTTATTCATGACTATCATTTGATCCAGCTTCTTGATTCCATCCTTGCCCTTAGCTCACAAGACTTTTTGCTTGCTTGTTTAAAGTTAACTTTCATTTTTAAAGATTTAGTGTGTGTATGTGTGTGTACGTATGCATGTACCTATGGAGACCAGAAGAGTCATTAGATTTCCTGGAACTAGAGTTATAGGTGCTGGTGCACTACTCAATGTATGATTCTGAGAACTGAATTCTTATCCTCTGCAAGAGTAGCAAGTGCCTTTACCCACTGAGCCACCATACATCCTTAACTTAGTGATTGCAGGATTCCTCCTCCTTCCACTTCTGGACATTCAACATAGGACGTCATGAATGCTGGTCAAGCTCTCTGCTGCTAAGCTATATCTCCTAGTGGTTTGAAGTTTCTTTCTTTCTCCTATCCCCCTCTTTCTTTTTCAGATAAAGTTGAGTTTATTAGAGAGGCATAAGAGTGACAGATACCCCAAGTAACAGAAAGAAAACTGAAAATGTCCCTTCAGGCCACCTGGGGGCCTGGCTTTGACCTCCTGAAACAAGAAACTGATGGGTTAGCAACATTTTCTGGCAACCACACTGCAGGACTAGGAGTCTCAGCCAGGACAGCACCCACCTCGTGATACAAGCAGAAAGAAGAAAGACTGTTGACACATCAGTGCAGAGGCCATGGGAGTGTAGGGAAAGTCTTGAGAGAAAGGGTGCACATCCCAGGTGCACACAGCAGAGCCCAAAGGCCACTTTTGAAAAAGAAAAATAAGAAGAAGCCCTGTTGCTCTGTAAGAAGAGGGGAGGCACAGAAGGCTGCAGGGCCTTTCCCACATGGCCACATTCCCAGCTGTAGCATGCCACAGCTCCAGGTGAGAGTCTCACCCTTTGTCAGCAGCTTTGGTGCACTGTATTCTCCATTTGAAGGGTTGTCAATTTCTCATTTAGTATTGTGAGTCTTGAACGATGAGACATGTGGAAAGAGTTGAGAAAGTCCAAGATTTTCTTGATGCTGCTGGTGCTGATCTCAACATACTCAGGATTTGCTCAGTTTTGGTGAATCTCTGGGAGCACTTGCCATGTCGCCACCTGAGGAAGAGGGCTGGAAGTTACTTTCTATCTCCCTTTTCTGCCTGCCAGATTTTTGGGGAAACCTCATTTCTCAGTAAACCCCTTGGTTTCTAAGTAACATCACCTTTGGGAGAGGCAGATCAAGTTATTTCTATTTTGCTAGCCCATGTCTTCTTGATCATATCTTGAAGCAGAATTTAAACAAAGATAACAGGTGTGGTAGCACACACCTGCAATCACAGTGCTGGGGCAGGAGGATTACTCTGAGATAGAGACCAGTTTGGGTTTATACAGAGAGACCCTGTTTAAGAAAACCAAATATAAATAAAAACCAGTTGCTTTTGTTTGTTTATTTTATTTTATTTTGAGATAGGGTTTTTCTGTATAGTCCTGGCTGTCCTGGAACTCACTATGTAGACCAGGCTGGCCTCAAGCTCACAGAGCCTTGTGCCTCTGTTTCCTGAGTGCTGGGATTAAAGGTGTTCTCCACCACCTCCTGGCTAAAAAACAGTTATTTATTCATTTATTTATTTGTATGTGTGGCGGTCAAAGGACAACTTATGAGAGTGGTTCTCTCTCTCCACCATGTGGGTCCGGGGAATGGATTCAGCTCATCAGGCCATCTCACTGCCCCTAAAACTAGTTTCTTTTCTGTCCTTTGCTGGTGTGGTCATTGTCACGGAAGTTTTTGAGAGAAGTATGTTGTTTTTTCCATACCCAGAATTTATTTTGGTCCCATGAAGCCCAGTGCTCTTGAGGCAGCTGTTGACAAGCTGCCTTCAATGTCTGAAGAATGGGAGAGATATGTGTTGATGAGCTTATCCCTCAATCATTTCGTCATTCATTCATGAAACAAATATTTATTGAGTGCCTACTTTGGGACAGGTGGCTTCAGCCTAGATAAGACAAAGGTCCTTGCCATTATAGCTTTTCTTTCTGTGGCATGTGTGTATGGAGGCACAGAGGACAGACAAAATTAAATGACCATATTGTTGGGAGATAAATGCCATAGGGTGAGAAGAAGCAGATCAAGGAAGGTTGGGAGTAGGGAAAATGCTGCAGTTTACATAGAATAGTAGGGATAGGCCCTTAGTGGGGGGATGAGATTCGAACCACGACTTCAAAAAGCACAAGATACTTTGCATAGTATTTTATCTGTTTATACTTGATGGAAAAATCACTAAGAGCTGACTTTTTCAAAAAGAGATTTTTTTTAAAAGATTTATTTATTCATTATGTATACAGTATTTGGTCTGCATGTATGCCTCCAGGCCAGAAGAGGGCACCAGATCTCATTATGGATGGTTGTGAGCCACCATGCGGATGCTGGGAATTGAATTCAGGACTCTGGAAGAGCAGTTCAGTGCTCTTAACCTCTGAGCCATCTCTCCAATCCCCAAAAGAGATTTATTTTATTTTAATGTGTATGGTGTTTAACCTGCATGTATGTCTGCGCAACACATGCATGTAGGGTCCTTAGAACCAGAAGAGGGTGCTGGATTTCCCTATAGAGGGTTGTGAGCCACCATGTGGGTGCTGGGAACCAAACTTAGGTCTTCTGCAAGAGCAACAAGTGCTTTTAACTACGGAGACATCTCCATCTACTAATGGCTGAATTAAAATATTTTGGAAATTATTTTTATCTGTGGGTGTGTGAGAAAATGTATACCACATATGTACAGAAGAGAGGGCCAGATCCCCTGAAGCTGGGGTTACAGTTGATTATGAGCTGCCCAACATGGCTTCTCTCTTAACCATCTCTCCTGCCTCAAGGCTTCATTTTGTTTGTTTGAGAAAGGGTCTTACTACATAGCCCTGGCTGGCATGAAACACACTCTGTAGACCAGGCTGGCCTTGAACTCATAGCTTTATCTGTCTCTGCTTCCCCTGTGCTGGGATTAAAGGAGAGTGCCACCACATCAAGCACACTAAGGCTTAATTAAATTTTAACAGCTGTACTGAGATGTAATTCACACACTATAAAATTCACCCTGTGTAACGGTACAATTTGGTGGGTTTCAGATATTTACAAAGAATGTAATCATTACCATTATCTAATTCCAGAATATTTTCATTATCTTTAAGAGAAATCCATTAGCAGTCACACTTTCCAATCCTACTTCCAGCTCAGCATCTGGCAACCACTAACCTTTCCATCTCTCTAGATTCTTGCCTTTTCATACAGATCAAACACTATATGCTCCACTTAGTATAGTTTTTTTTGTTTCATCCGTTCAATATTCAGTGTTTCCTTGCTTGGTAAGATCCCATTGTAGCCTTAATTTAGTCATTTTAAAATGCAACTGAAGATAGAAACTTTATCATGTTAAAAAAATAAGATTCCATTGTATGGATAGACCATATTTGCTTATTCATTTTCACCAGTTGATGATGACCTCATACTTTTAAAGTATTACGAAGTCACGCATGGGCTGTAGTAATTGTCCTCCCCTTAAAGACTGCGTTGTGCCTTGGTGGGTGAAGTCAGAATCATTGGAACTGACAGTGTTCCCAGATGCACCGATTAAACTTGGCTTGGGGAAACTAATGCTTTCTTGCTTTGTCAGGTGCCTTCTGTGCCAATGCTTTGGGTGGTCCAAATATAGTAACACAGTTCTGTGAATTTCTTTTCAATTGTATTTTCTATTCCACATTTTGGCAAAACATTCCTTTTCAGTTTAAACTGTAACCTCGTTGAGTTGATTACTCAATGAAACTCTCAATGACTTTTCTTTTTGTCTTATTATTTTGGGTGTGGTAGCAAGTAGAAGCAGATCACCCTAACCAAATATTTGCAGATATTTAAACAAAGCCATTCAGGTCAGGGAGGGAAGATGGACTGGAGAAGCAGAAATTGAATGAGGATTTTAAAGGAGGGTTTTGATTCTCATAGACTTGCTGAGGAAGGAAAAAGCCTGCTCCAAAAAGGGGGAGGGAATTAAAAGTTTATCTTCTGGGTGAGTGGGAACGTCTGGGCGCGGAGCACGTGTCTTTGTGTCTTTGGTGTGTTTGGCAGCCAACAGTCTGTGCATTAAGTGTGTTGGACTCTTTTGCCCTTCTGCACATAGTGAGATTCAAACGTTTCAGAACTTTTGAAGGGGATGTTAGAGATCGTAGCCAGGGCTGCAGAAAGATGAACTCCATTAGAATTCAGATAACTTCTTCAAGTTCTCTGCCACCTGTCCTCACTCCTTTAGTTGAGGGCAACTGTCTAAGCGACACCCACGCAAGAACTGGACATGTCTCGGCGGGTTCCAAACCGCCCCTGACCGCCGGGCTTTTCGCGTTCCATGGAGGTGGTGGGTGAGAGCACCCAGTGCGGGTGGCTCGCAGCGCCGGAATTGTGGATGATGCATCCTTCCACGCCCCAATGCCTCTAACTCCCGCACCAGAACAGGACGCACCGAGGGGGCGAATAGCCGGGGAACAGGTTGAAGTCCTTATTCTCAGGTCATTGCAGCAACTGCCTGAAGAAATGTCCGCCGCGGAGGGCGGAGCACAGATGAGGGGGCGGGGCCAGGAGGAAGGGGCGTGACCAAAAGACGACAGGGGCGGAGCAATGACGGAGGGGCGTGGCTCAGGCAGCGAGTCGGGAGGGACTCAGTCAATGGGGCGGGGCGGGCGAGGCCTCGGGGCCCCGCCTCTCGCCGCAGGCGCGCCTGCCCCGCCTACCGGCTCCCCTCAGAGGTGGCCGCGGCCGAGCCCGGGGAGGGAGGGGAGAGCGGGTCACGACGCTGCGGGGGCGGGGATAACCCCTCACGTGGAGCAGATGAAAGGGCCGCGGCGCGACGGCCCCAGGAGCGGAGCAGAGCCTGGGATCCACAAAGCCGCCGCCGCCGCCGCCGCGATGGTGCTGTGAGGCGACCGCCCGCGCTCGGTCCTCCGCCGGCCCGCGACTATGCCCGGCCGCGCCCGCCCTCCGCGCCCTCCCCCGCAGGACCATGAGGCCACGCTCGGGCGGGCGCCCAGGGGCCCCGGGCCGCCGCCGCCGCCGCCTCCGCCGCGGCCCCGCGGTCGTCGCTTGCCGCCGCCGCGCCGCCGCTGCTTCTCGGGCTGCTGCTGGCGGCCGCGGGGCCCGGCGCGGCGCGGGCCAAGGAGACGGCGTTCGTGGAGGTGGTGCTGTTCGAGTCGAGCCCGAGCGGCGACTACACCACCCACACCACCGGCCTCACGGGCCGCTTCTCGCGGGCCGGGGCCATGCTCAGCGCCGAGGGCGAGATCGTGCAGGTAGCCGCTCGGGCCCCGTGCTCCACCGCCACAAGATGGCTCCGGGGGCTGCGCCCGCCGACCCCGCCGCGGGGTAGCGGGCGGGCGGGGGGGGCGGGGAACCCGGCGGCATCCCTTCAGGGCGGGCGGGCGGGCGGGCGGGACGCGGCCTCCGGCGCACGGCGACTGGGGCGAGCGCACGTGGGGGCTCGGCCTCGGGTGGGTGCACCGCGCCGGGGTGGGGGTGGGGACTCTGGGCTGGGCATGGGCGCTTGGGCGGCAACTCTTGAGTTGGCGGGACGTTCTTCTCGCTCAGGTGAAAGTCCCGGCAACTACCTGTTGAATGCCAACTTTGCAAGGGCGAGAGTTGAAGGATGGAGCGGCTTCTTAAAGGTTGCAGGCATTGCTTTCTATCTATGCTTGCTCTTGTTTTTGGAGAGGCCAGGTTGCCAGGGTGCACATCCTCGGGGTTTTTATTTATTTTTATTTTTTTATTCCGGTGGAATCTACCGTCAGCCTTACCTGGACACCAACTTTCTGGCAGAGCTCTGGACAGGCACCAGCAGGAATGGGAGCAGGCGGAGTTGGCTGATGAGTGGGAATTGGGGGTGCACTGTAGTGGCGGTGGAAGGCAGCGTGCCTCAGATTACAGGGGATGAGAGAGACCGCAGGCTCGCCCCTGGGTCAAGGACTAATACCGAAGAGGCCTGCAAACCTGAGCCAGGGTCGTTCACTGACAGGGTCTCCACCTTGCTCCAAATGAAAGAGGTCTGCGTTTCAAAGGAAGTTGACTATGGAGAGCTTTAAGCTGTCCCCAGTCTTTGAGGAGGGACTCTAAACTGAAGCCTCTGCGGATGGATAGCTGCATAGATTTCCCGCTTCCTTGACCATGATTTTTGTCGGCTTGTTCCAGGGCCAGCGCACTTATGGCTGTTAGCAGGCGCACCTCTAGTGGGGGTGATTTGATAACGGTTGGCTTGTCTTTTAATCTTTTGGGGCCATAAAGGCCTGTAGTTTGGATCTTCGGTGCGTTGCTCTTGGGTGAATTATGAAAAGAAAAGGGACTGTGTGGAATAGCAGCTTTGAGTGTAGACAGCATCTTCCCTTGCCTCTTCCGGGTACAGCTTCAGAGCTCTGTGTTGATAGGACACAGGCCAGTACAGCGTGGGTCCTTAAAGGTGTGTGTTCTTCCAAAGCTAGAGGAGGTCCCTATGCCTGTAATTAAAAAGCATTGTCCTGCCGCGCTCTAATTCTCATTTATAGAAAGCGAAACACATGTTTGATTTCTGTGATGTTGCCAAATGTGCTGAACTTTTTCCTTATAATGTTATTGTTACTGTCACTAACATAAAAGCTTTAGAGAGGATGCTTTGCTGAAGATTCCTGAACATTTCCATTGCAGGCTTTAAGGATAGTTTGAATCTTAAATCTTGCTTCTTGTGACTCAGTGTCTTTCCGCTGTGCCCTGGTGGCTTTAGAAATGTTTGATTTACAGCCTGAGCGGCGGCGGCGGCGGCGGCGGCGGCGTGGGGGGGGGTGCAGCTGAGGGAAAGTATGTTTTAACGTGGCACTTCACTTTTTGACAGAGACTTTTGAAGTTTCAGATTTTTATCTGCAGTGTTTAAGTTTGAGCCATTCTCCATGGTAGTTTGTCTGGCGAGCTACCCATTATGCAAAGTGCTGTGCTTTGCAATTATTCTTGGGTTCACCATTTAATGCAAAATTAGTCGTTTAAACACACCATTTGTAACTATTTTATCCTGCCCAGTAGAGAGATAATGTGTGAATTGGCAGGACTCCGTTCTCTTAAAGTTTTTGAAGTGCTTATCTAACTCTTTTGTAGTCTATTAGACTAGCACCTCCCTTCCAAATTAAGTCAACAATTGCTAAGGAAAAAAATGGCTTAAATGGTATTTAATAAGTTTACTTGTTAAGCAATCACTAATGGAGTCCTTAATTCCCTTATAACTGCAGTAATATTGATGGGCTTATCTGAGCTCTCTGAATAGTTAATACTTGGTCCACTCTATAGCTTTAGTAACTTTGTTGTGGTCATCATGTTGAACTCTGTGTCCACAGACTAGCACAGTGTGGTTTTTAGACCTGTGTTGTGTATACACAGACTTCATGCTTTTATTTGTGAATACTGCCAGACTGAAGGAACTATTGTGGCTCCTGCCTACCAGCCCTGAAATAAATTTGTAAGGAAAGTCAGTGTTTTAGGATTGCTGAGAGGGAATATAACAAGAGTGTGTGTTGTGAGAGCATAGAAGAAGTGAAGGCAGTGTTTAATTTCAGATTAATCATGTTTCCTAAGTACTCATGTAGCATTGCTTTTGTTATTTCCAGTGTGGTTCTTTAGCAATATTGTTCTTAATTGGGAAGAGGGGGAAAAATGCTGTTTGAAAGTTCCTTTTCTTTAAAAATTCTAAGATAGAAAAGTTTTGTAGTACTGATTTTTTTCTATTATTTGCCAGTGAAAGTAAGTGTGTGTGTGTGTGTGTGTGTGTGTGTGTTAGATACCTTATTATAGCCTGGCCATCTCAGGGACTTCTAGTTAGAAGTGTTCAGTCTTTTGCATGAGTTAGAATGGGGGGAAGGCTGAATGTGTGTGCTTGTGTAGGAGTGGGGTTAATAATTTAGACCTTGGGGTGAATGTATTAGGCATAAATAACTAATCCCAAGGTCATTAGTTTAGTCTGTATGAAGACAGGATTGTTTGTGTGTTTGATTTTTTTTCTATTTTGTTATCTCTGGCTATGAACATTGTGGATAGAATATTTGGGTGTGAACTTAATTGCTTTTATTATCTTGCAGCATTATAGCCTGTTTGGTTCTAATCGGATCAGTCATACAGCTAAGTGCTAGAAGAATTATACTTTAACTGTACTTCTGAAGTGTGGACCTTTAAAGAGCTTTTAGACATACTGGTACATATTTCATCTTTAAACCAATGTGTGTTGCTGTTAATGAAATTATTATCTGAAACTTTTAAACATGGCTGTGCAGCCCACATGGTTGGTGTTGCTGAATAAGGGACCTGATTAAACACTGGCTAGTGGTTTGTGGATTGGCTAAACAAACATGAAAATTTGCATTATTAGAAATGAAAGATTGTTTTAAAGTGGAAATGCCTATTTCTCCCATTGAAGTCAAATATTAAAAATATCAAGAGCTTCATTTGTAGAAGGAATTAGAATGATTAGTTCTGTACACCTTTAAAATCAGTTATTCTGGATCCCATGTTATAAATGTCTATTGGACTTGAGGCTAAGAACACGAAGAACTAAGGAAGTTCTTTTAGCTGTTACGAGTGAAAGGAGAGCTGTGTGGTGATTAGATAGTCTGGGTAACTAAAGGTATCACAGGGAATAATTGTAGGAGGCTAATTCCTCTGCCTTGTTTCCCTGTCAGTGTGTTTTTACAGTTCAGCATTTGATCAAGCACTTTCTTTTCATCTCCATTTGAAGTTAACTTAATAGGCCTGCCTCCAAAAATTGACTTGGCCTAATAGAACAATTGCATGCTGACAGCTGACTTGGATTTACACTGAAAGGGCCTGCCGACCATTTTGTCAGATGGTCCTTTATAGGTTAAAAGCAAGCATTTCATTGTTGGGGGGTGGGTTTAGTAAATTCCTATGATCTCTTCTTTGGTTTTATACCCTGAATTCTCATGGGAATTACCAGTAATTCTGACTGGGGATGGGAGTGTGGAGGAAGCAGCCTTAGCTCCATTGATGAGACTTATTTTGTGTGTGCAGGGGACTGTGCCAGGCACATTATGCTTGTTCATTTTGTCTTTCCATTCATACAGAATTAGATACTATTGTTTAGTCCGTTTTTCAGAGAAGAAATTGAGGCCAAGAGAGGCAAATTTGTTTCCTTAACATGACAGCTAGCAAATGATAAAACCTGAATTGAAACCATGGCCTGTTCTTGTTCTTGTCAAGTAACTTGTCAAGGGTTTGTAAGAATTTTGACATTTGATGCAAACCTAATTTTCCATACTTGGCTGTTGAAGGTCTTTTAGGCATGTGACCCCCCCTGAAATTATGCACATATTCTTGTGAATGGGTGTGTTCATTTTCCTGATAGCTTCCCAAGAGGAAAAGAGAAGCTCCCAACTAGTACTTGTCTTTGACTAGTACAGCACAAAGAATTGAGTGGAGGGCCTGAGAGATAGCTCAATGGATAAAGGTGCTTGATGTCAAGCCTGAGGGCCTAAATTTGATCCTTGAAACCCACATGGTAGAAGAGAATGGACTTCTGAAAATTGTCTTGTGACCTCTGCCTAGACTCTGTGGCACACATGCCCTTCCCATAAATGTTTCAAAAAAATTTCTTTTTGAGGTAATAGGTCACTCATACTGGCAGGAATTGGAGGGAAGCCTGCAGCGTTGTAAACTTCCATTGAGCATATTTATTTGATGGATATCTATCAAAACCCTGTCCTTTTTAGATAACACTGCAGTGCTGCAGTTCACTGAGATAGGCTTGTACACAGACAAGCAATGATCCTTCCCAACTGCGTTTTTTTCACAGAATTGAAACCTCATGCCCATAGGAATCTATATCTCAAACTGAATCTCTGCATCTATCTTCTGCTAGTTCTGTATCATCTTTGGGAAAGATATAAAAGTAACCAATCACTCAAGAAATTTTCTACATTTACATGAAGTGCAAGAAGAGATGGAAATAAAAGATTTGAGATAACAAAGGGTTGGACATATTTCCTTCTACCATTCTTTAGACAGTGAAGTGAAACAGCTGTTGGTGTTGGAAGGCTGCAAGAGCAGCCCCTGCCTTCTGGTGGACCTAGATCTCAGGGAGACAAGTCTATTTGTTGATCATTCCATTGTTGTTATAATACCAATTATCTTTTTATAGGGTATTTTCATTCTAGAACATGGTATCTAGTATTATAAAAGGTCTGAAGATACCTTTCTTGGTAGAACACTGGGCATTGAGAAGTCCCTTATGTGAAACAGGTGTTACAGATGGAATGGTGTTTGAAACTCTAGTGGCAGTGGAAGTAACTATGAAAATCTGTTATTCATAACCATTAACCTGTGTTATTAAGAGCCTGGCTTGTGGTGGCTTCCCAGTCTGGAGAATGTGGATTTGTAATTCACAGTCTTCATAGTCAAAAGAAACAAATGTGTGCACTGAGATAGCTCAGTAGTATAGAGCACTTGCCTAGCATGCACAAGGGCTCTGGGTTTCATCCCTAGCAATGGAAGAAAGCAAAGTACCAGATGTAATACTTTAGTACAGCAAATTTAATGCCAGGCTAGAAAGGTGGAGTGCCTTGTTTTGGGCCATGTGGTAAGGATAGGGATAGCTGTGATTAACATTTAATTCCTCCACCTCTCAGGCTTGGAGCGTCTCTGTTTACCCTGGTACAGTTGGGCAGTGTCTCATGGAATAGTAGCTTATGATTAAACTAAGGAAAGCCAGACATTCTTGAGTTATATATTGAGTATAAGTGGTTGTTTTTCTCTTGATTAATTTAAATTTTGAGTTGTGTAGTATTCTGTCAGAGCTTTTAAAAGCAGCTCAGGGAGGGCAGTGGTGGCTCATACCTTTAATCCCAACACTCAGGAGGCAGAGGCAGACTAGGTCATCCTGGCCTACAAAGTAAGTTCCTGGATAGCCAGAACTGTTACACAGAGAAACTGTCTTGGGGAACAAACAAACAAAAGTAGCTATCAGGGACTGGGGGAGATAGCTCATTGGTGCTTGCTGTATAAGCCTGAGGACCTGAATTCAGATCCCCATTGCCCAAGTGAAAAGCTAAGTAGGTAGTGTATGCTGTACTCTCAGTGCTGGAAAGGTAGAGGCAGGTGAATCCTTTTGGGTTGCTGGTCAGCCAGTCTAACTGAATCAACATTCTGTAGGTCCAGTGAGAAGTCTGTTTCAAAATATAAGGTAGAGAGCATCTGAGGAAGGTAACCAACATTGACCTTCGGTACTTGCATACACACATAACATGCACACACACCTACAAAAAGTAGCTACTAATAAAGCTGGGCACTGTGGCTGTGGCTGTGGAATATCTCTAATTCCAGATACTTAGGAGGCTAAGGCAGGGTGATCACCTGAGCCAGGAGTACCAGGCTAGCCTGTATAGTTAGTGAGACACACAAAAGACAACAACAACAATAAAAACCAAGCCAAAACAAAAAAATCTACTAATGTGTAAGGCCCTAGGCACAAGTGCTTTGTTTTGATTTATTAGACAAAGTTGATGGCAGTTTTTAGGTTAGGAAACCAGGAGCAAAGTAGTAAAGTCACCTCTAACAGTCACTAAGCAGGTCTGTAGCAAGCAGATCAGATCCAAACTGATCTTACTGATGCTGAGACATTTTTTGTTTTCCTAAGGTTGTCTCACATGTCACTCTTTTGTGATGGATAAGACTATCTGAACTGCTGTTGAAATTCAGGTATGGCTTTAAACTCAGCTATTGACTGAGAAATGAGTTTGTAATTTCAACTGAGAAAATTGTCCACCAACACTAGAAATTTCTTTCTTTCTTCTCCTGCCCCCACAATCACAGAAGGCTCATTTCAGCTTGTTTTTTTGTTTGTTTATTTGTTTGGTGTTTTTTTTTTTTGCTTGTTTTCCTAGAGCCAGGCTGCCAATTTTACAAAGACAGTGACTGGAACTATCTGTCTATCACTTGATGGCACTTGTGCTGTTTTGGGCTGTTGGCAAAGCTGGAATGGCTGAAGCAGCCTGGCCTTTAGAGGGATTTCTGGTGTGAGACACATCTCCTTCCTGTGGCTGACTTTTTAGACACATTCAGGAGTCTGTACCACTTTCTTCAGAGAGATTATGTCCCATATACATGGCGCTTTTTCTTTGCACAGGCTGCATATTCCCTGCTGGTTTAAAGACTGTAAAAACCTGAAGCTGGGTGCTGGAGAGATGGCTTAGCGGTTAAGAGCACTGGCTGCTCTTCCAGAGGACCTGGATTCAATTCCCAGAACCCGCATGATGGCTCTCAACTGTCTATAACTCCAGTTCCTCGGGATCCGACACTCTCACACAGACATACATGCAGGCAAAAACACCAAAGCATGTGAAATAAAAATAAATAAATTAAAAAAAAAAACCTGAAGCTGTGGACTGTCTCACCTCTTCCATTGGCATTCAGTGGTGCCCTGTGTCCATTCAATCCTGGATAGGGCATGGCAGGGAATATGAGGAAGGCTTTGCTTCTGTCTGCAGGCAGCCTAGTGTGGGGTCCAGACAGCAAGCAGACAGTGCTACTTTATCCTGGAACATATCCTGTCTATAGGATACTGTGAGATCACCCCCCCCAAACACACACACACACACACACACACACACACACACACACACACACACACACACGGAATTTGGCCCTGGTGCTAAGTTTGAGCTGTACAAGCCATTGTATGTCGCAGCATAGTATGTGGGTTTGTGCAGTCTCTCCTTTCCCAACTAATTTTCACCTATCTTTGAGGTTAAAGCTGATAAACCTTTTGTGGAGACGTGCCTTTGTGCCTGTCAAACAGAAAGTCGGGAGGCAGAGTGGAGGCTCTTTGTTCCACTTGTAGGCTGAACTAGATGTTTTAAAATCTTACTTTTAGCAGCTCTGTTGACTTACGATAGTGTCAGACGAATAAGGTCAGCTAGCCCTTTGTGGTTCAAAGGAGAGCCTTTTATTCTTATTATTCCTTAAGACGTGTTGTAAGAGTTGATATTAATTCCCTTCTCTGTTCAGCAGCCAGGGTGATATGGTTATTTAGAAACTGAATGTTAGAGTTGACTTGGTGAAAGTAAACTTTGATGATATTAGACGTTTGATGAGAAAATGTTGGAATGGGAACTTCTGGCCTCCTGACAGCTGCTGCATTTTGAAACTGGAAGAATAAAGATAGCTGAATTTTAAGTACATGTAAGATGCTGTAAGATCTGATTAAAGCACAATTTTTTATGAGACCGGGGAGATGACTCTGTTGGCAAAGTATTTGTCATGCAAGCATGAGGACCTAAGTTTGGATCCTCAACATCCACATAAAAAGCTGTCTGACTGTAATCCCAGTGCTGGCAAGGAGAGACAGGCAGATCCCTGGACCTCACATGCCAGCCCTAGCTAAATTGATGAAACCCTGTCTCAGAGAAAATGGAGAGTAACTGAGGAAGACACCATGTCAATGTTGACTTTTGGCCTCCATGTGCTTGCACAGATATAAGAACACATAAAAGTACATGTCACAAACACACAGAGAATACAATTTTATTATAAAATACTTGGGAAATGCAGAAAATTATGAAAAAGAAAAACTTACTATGTACATATCACTGTGTTAGCCTTTGTACTTTCCCCATGAACTGGTTGTGATTTTAAAGAAAATTGGGAAACCTAATGGTGATAACCCTTTGTCTACTTAGAGTGTTTAATTGTTGTTAAACATTCTGGAACATTTGCAGAGATCATGTCACAGGCTATTATTTTCTGTTGTTATAGGTCGGACTATCAGGGACATGTTTAGAGTGGGTAAGGTTCTCGAAGACATTGTCAGATTGCTCTGCAGAAGATTTGTTTTAGTTTATACCCCACTAGTCAACATGCATGGAGAACGTGTACATTGTGGTACATACCTTTTTTTTTTTTTTTTTTTAAGAAAGTAATATAAATAGCTGGGTGGTGCATGCCTATAATCCCAGAGGCAGGCAGATCTCAGTGAGTTCCAGGCCAATCTGGTCTACAAATTGAGTTCCAGGACAGCCAGGACTGTTAACACAGAGAAACCCTGTCTCAAAAAAAAAAAAAAAAAAAAAAAGTAAGTAGTATAAATAAACCAGAACTTGGCAAAGTGGAAATCTGTATATTCCTGCCATTTCCTAAATAGCAAATACTGATTCTTTCTCTGTTCTGAGTTCTGAGTGATAGTTAATTCTGCATAGATATGTGCTATTGGTAGTATTTTAGTGCTTTCCCTGTGAGCTGGATTCTGGAGCAGCAGGTAGTGCCCCTTGCCTGGGTAGGGGCAGGGTGGTCCACTCCAAGTTGGCTGAGCTTGACCGTCTAGAGACTTGAGAGAATGCCATATGATGTGACAGCTTGGTGCTGGGGGTGGTAGTGGTATCATTGCCTTGGATGTTTTCTAGTAGTCCTGTTTATCACTGAGTAGCTCTCTGCTTATGAACAGCCTGGGTTTAAGGAAGACCAAACTAATCTGACCTCGAATTCTAAGTGACATGACCAGTTATTGTTGAGCCTATAGAGTCAAGCATTGGACAGACTCTTGGGTGCATCTGCAAAGCATATCTGTCTGCTGAAAGCTTCTAGAAAGGTGATTTCTTTTAAATGTCCACAAATTGTACATGTAGATCAGCTCTTAGTGAGAAATGGAAACTTGTGGCAACACTAGGTCACAGTCCCAGAGTAGAGGAACACTCTAACCTATGAGTCCCTATGGTGTTGCCCAGCCTGTGATGGGCTTTGCAATCTTTTCTATCTCTGAAAGTTCTTAAGTTGAACTCTAAAGGTATGCTTCCTCAAACATCCTGTGTGTTAGATGTCCATCACTGGACCCCAAGAACCTCACACTATGTTCTTGGAGAAGGCCACACTGGCTCTAATGTTACTTAAGTTTTCTTTTTTATTCAGACCACTTCCTATCACCCCATCATAATGCTCGTATTATAGATATTGCTCCACCAGTCACAGCTGCTTCTTTGGGTGGGCTTTCTTTTCTTTTCTCTCCATCCTCTTTCTCTTTTTTTTCCTTTGAGACAGTTTTATGTGACCCAGGCTAGTCTTTCACTGGGACTTGCTGTGTAGCAGAGGGTGACTTTGAATTCCTGATCTTGCCTCTTCCCAAGTGCTGGGATTATAGGATGCCCACCATTTGTTTTGGATTATCTTTCTTCCTCTCCCTATCTCTTCTACCTTTCCTTTCTTCCCTTCCCCCTTTTCTTTCCTTCTAGTACTGGGAACTGAACTTAAGACCTTAGATCTACCATTAACCTCAGTTCTCAGCCCTAAGCTAAATTCTCAGCCTACTTTTGGGGTTCTGTGAGGCCAAGGTCTTGGGGTCATTTGGCCCTTGTGTTTGTAGGAATCTTCTCCCCCATCCTCTGCTAAAGTTTAAAAAAAATATTTTTATGGCTCTAGTGCACTTTGACTTGTATTGTCTTTCTTTTTCTTCTCCTCTGGGAGTGAATTCTGCTCCAGAAGGCATTCTACCATTTAGAGGGTCTTGGTTGCCAAAGCTTGACACAAAATACTTTTTTTTGTACTAAGGTGTATTTTTCTCTAAATGCATTTGACATTGTGTATTTAACAGCTTTTAGAACGCCCTACCACCCCCCCACCCACCCCACCCCACCCCCGTTTTGAACTATCACTGGGTACCCAGAAACTTGGCATCTTTTCACAAAGTACCTCAGTCTTGAAGTAGATGGTGAGCAGATAGCTGGTGGCTTGTAAAGAATGTTACAAGCTTGATTAACAAAATTTGCAAAGTGTAAATCAAGTTAGTTAGGGATCAAGTCACTGCAGAAGGTGTCCTCAAGATGATGTTTGGTCTGCCCTGCCTCTTACTGGCTTTACTTTCCCTTCTTTTAAAGATAGTACTTTTATTACTTTAACTATGTGTACTTATTCTTGTGAGAGTATGTGTGCAGATGCCTGTGGAGGCTGGATGTGAGGCAAATGTCCTGGAGCTAGTAAGCTGCCTGAGATGGGTGCTGGGCACTGAATGAGGGTCCTCTTCAAGGGCAGTGCATCTCTGAACTGCTGAGCCGTCTCTCCTTACTTCTTGCTCTGTGATGTCTACATCTTCTCCCACTCTTACTTTCCCTATCCCATCACATTTATCTTACTGCAGTCACTGCTGATCATATTAGTCCTTGGTCAGAATCTTTGATTGTTCCCTGAAAGATGGATCCTGGGCTTTTTCCACCTGTGCTTTCCTTTCCATTGCCTTCTTGCTGAAAACATTTCTGTGTGTCAGCATTCTTGCTCCTTATCTTGCATTCAATTCTGTTTACCCTCTTCCAACTTCATGTGAACCAGAACTTTTAGTCCTTCCCATCAAGTGCTTTCTAGCTCTACCAGCATGGCCTTTGAACCAGAATATTCTATCCCTCTAGTGTGTTGTATATATAACTTTAAGATAATTACTGAACTAAAGCCGGGCAGTGGTGGCGCATGCCTTTAATCCTAGCACTCGGGAGGCAGAGGCAGGCGGATCTCTGTGAGTCAAGACCACCCTGGTCTACAAGAGCTAGTTCCAGGACAGCCTTCAAAGCCACAGAGAAACCCTGTCTCAAAAAATCCCCCCCCCAAAAAAAAAAAAGATAATTACTGAACTGAAATGCTTCTAGATCTGTAACATAGAGGGTGTGTTAGTGTAGGAAAAGACAACCTGTGAATTGTCTCTGATTGTAGGAACTATTCACGAGCACTTTTTATACATGGGCATGTCCCAGGTTCTTCCAAATAGTTGGGATAGACCAGACTCTGAAAATAATTTCACCTTATTGGGCATGGTGGCATACTGTGATCCTAGCCATGAAGGAAGTTGAAGGAAAGGATCATTAGTTAAGGGTAACCTCTGTCAAAACCAGCCAACCAACAAACAAAAAACAACCCATCATCATCCAGCTAAATAAAACTCCCACCTTTGATACCTTCTTTCTCCTCCCAGCCTGGAATATGACTGTCTGGAGCATGTTGGAGAAGCAAGCATCTCAGCTTGACTGTATACTTTAAGGCTGTGTTTTATTTAAATTTGTATGATATTTTAGTGTCACTTACTAAACTTAAAAACAAGACCTGGTATTTTGGGGAAACTGCTCCTGAATGACTCGTAGTAGCTATATGTAAGTCTTTTTTTTTTTTTAATTTTTTATTTTATGTGCATTGGTGTTTTTCCATGGGTGTCAGGTCCCCTGGAACTGGAATTACAGACAGTTGTGAGCTGCCCTGTGGGTCCTGGGAATTGAATCCAGGTCCTCTGGAAGAGCAGTCACTCCAGCCCCATATGTGTAAGTCTTAAGTGTGTGCTGGATGTTGCTTCAAACATTTTTGCCCCTTTGGAAGCTCTGTCATGGGCCTTGATCAAAGGACAATAGTAGTGTTTCTAAGGAGATCTGTAGACTATGCATGAGTTTTAGATCTCCATTTAATTGTTTTTACTCAATGGGGCCTCTGTAATATTCAGAAAATTATGAAATTATTGCCTAATTCTGTTTGTTGGTATGCTGAGGTTTTCTTTTATATTTTTCTTGCTCTTTTGTGTGGAATAGTGTGGATTGCATAGACATCAGTATCTTCAGGAATATTCGAGGAGCACTCTAGTGTGTGCTGTGTTTTACATGTGTTAGAGGATTTTATGGCTGCGTTCTGTGGCATATATTCTCCATATATGTTCTAGTGCCCATCAGTAAATGCCACCTTTGTTCTAGTTATTAAACGAAAACAGATAATACAAGATTTTTAAGTTTTGGTGTTACTAGGCTTAAATGTCTAGGATACATGTGTACTGGTTTGTGGTATTGAATGCATTGTGGATGATTTCAGTTTAGAGAGGCAGTGGTAATTTTTGTTTCCTGATTCTTATGTTTAAATTTGCAGTCTCAACATTGCATCACCATAGGTTTTCACATTTAATGAATATTTATGTTGAGCTGTATTCTATACGAATGAGTTTTTTTTTTTTTAACTTGATTATAGCTTGTTATATACTGTGGCCAGGAGTGCCCTACAGACAACAGAGTTGGCACATGTCTCAGCATGCCAAACCCCAGCGGATGTGGTTAGGGACCATGGTGACTGGCCTTAGTTGCCATGCCAACCTTGTTTTCTGGAAAGGGGAAACTCTAAAACAGTTCATAATGTGGAGGCAGAATAGTTTTGGATATTTCAAGTAAAGTGATTCCTTTTAAAAAGATGTAGAAAGCTCCAGAGCTTAATTCAACTATTATTACTGATTTTTTATAGGTTTGAATGTTTTGCCTATATGTCTGTGTACCTTTTGCCCTAGGGGGTCAGAAGAGAATGTCAGATCTCCTGGAATTGGAGTTACAGGTGGTTGTGATCCTCCATGTAAGTGCTGGGAATTGAACACAGGTCCTCTGGAAGAGCAGCCAGTGCTCTGAACTGCTGAGCTGTCATTCCAGGCCTGAAAAGCCCTGGAACTCTTTTTGCATACTTGACAGCATTAAATTAATTTTCTTTTGCAAACTTGTTTTAATTGTCTTTTTGCAAATCTGGGAATGATCTATATTGACTTTCTGATTAATGTATGTCTTTACCTGTTGGGGTAAATGCAGATGATATTATGAATACCCTCTTTTTACCTCCCACAACGTCTTTGTCTTCTGGTACCACTAGCCTAGTGATGATTGATTGGGGAGAGAGATAATACAACAGGAGAAAGCATAGACAATCTCTACCACCCTCGGCTCCTTATTCTCCCTTTACCTCCTGCCCTAGAGGGTTTTCCTGTTGTCTCTTCTTGTGTATCAGCAATCACCATGGCTGTAGTTGGATCTCACTCTGGCCTGACCTGGCCTGGAATTCACTACGTAACCTAGGCTAGCTTTGCATGTTGATCCTCCTGCGTTAGCCTGCCTAGTAGCTGGGACTGCAGACCTCGCCTAACAGGCCTGTCTATACATATGGGGTCTTATGTTTTCCTGCCCTCAGCTGTTGGAAGGGAAAGATAGGATTAGGGATAAAATGCAATGCAGATGGTGTCCTGCATAGCACTTCATGTCAGATAGGGAATTGATCAGGCCTAGGAAGCTAGATAGAATCCAAGAGTGCAGGAAGGTATGAGGTTTGCTAGTGCCAGTCGTAGCACCTCTCTACAAGAGGCCTGACAGCCAGTGGAGGTTGCACCCTGTCAAGATTCAACAGTCTAGGCAGTTTGGTGTGTAGAGGTCTTGGTCCTCAAGTCTTATCTCTGCTTGGATTGGCCACATATAATCTTTGCTTGCTGTAACAGAGTCTACTCTGACACTCTTCATTAGGATGAAACACCCTTCCCATAGGGCCGCTGCAGATTACAAGAAGCTATTCTGGGTTTAGGATGAGGCTAGATGTTCATAACATCCTTAGAGTTGTGCAGTGCTCAAGCTGGGCACCCTTGGGATGCCCCCTCCCTGTGGCTGATGTCATACCTGTCTGTGAGTTGTTGTCACTTCTGCAACACTCCCTCTTTGCAGTCAGGTTTGTTCCTTCTGTTTTTTGAAGTTCTTCCTAGAAAACCAGAGAACCATGTATGTAATGTGAAGAAACTGACAACTAGGGGGTATCAGATTTAGTACATAGAATTTTGGCATCTGCTTTGTCTGCTTTTGTTTGTTTGTTTGTTTGTTTTGGTTTTTCGAGACAGGGTTTCTCTGTGGCTTTGGAGGCTGTCCTGGAACTACCTCTTGTAGACCAGGCTGGTCTCAAACTCACAGAGATCCGCCTGCCTCTGACTCCCGAGTGCTGGGATTAAAGGCGTGCGCCACCACTGCCCGGCCTTTGTCTGCTTCTTGAAACATTTTGTGCCACCTTTTTGAACATGAGCTGACTAGTGCATAGGATCCTCAGAATTTGGGAACATATTTTATATTTTGTTTTTTGAGACAGGATCTCACTGTGTAGCTCTGACTTTCCTGGAACTCACAGAGGTCTACCTGCCTCTGCCTCCTGAGTGCTGGGATTAAAGGCCTGAGCTACCATGTCCATCTGAAAATATATTTTCTTTTTAAAAAATATATATTCTTAATAATTCACTTGCAAGTTAACTTTTGGACCACAATCTGGTTTGTATATAAATTCTCTTTAGTTCTTGGTAACTATACTAGTTAGTTAGCCAGCTGTATCTGAGGACTTAGAAGGACACTTACTTCATCAGCACTAGTATAACTGTTGGACCAGTGTTTGCTAGGTTCCTCATAACATGTTGTGGAGTGTTGCAGTTCTGTTTCTTTTGATAGAGAGAGGTTGCTCAATGCCTTTTCTGGGACCAGACTAACTGGGTCTGTGTTCTTACACTGCCTGTTACTACTGTGATATTCCTAGACTTTTTTCCTGCAGAGTCTGTTTCTATTTACCACCTGCACATAGGGGTATAACAGGCTTAAAGAGACAGTTCCACCCTGTTCTAGCTTGGTGAGTCAATGAGTTTGATCAGAGCTACTTAGCATGAGTTCCAGGAGCATGAGCGACTTACAGGCAGCTACACCACCAAGGAAGAATGTTTCTGTTAGCTTGTTGGTTTGGGGTATGAGTGTGTGCTGGAGTTTTAAACTGCCTGTATATTCTTGGGGAGGAATGGGCCCATGGCCTGTCCCTTATGAGCCTTTCAAGCCTTACAGCTCTTCCTAATGAGGGATGCTGGTGGCCCAACCTTGTGAAGAACTCATATGATAATCACAGCTGCTTTGATACCAAGACGCCCAAAGGAACAGAGTCCCACAGCATGTAGAAGCTGGGCTTTGCATCTCTGGAACTCAGCTTCGTCATTCTTTCAAGATTTATCTCAAGGAAGACCTGAGTTACTGACAGTAACTCAGTAGTGGATGTTGGGTCAGGGTAAGTAAGGATGAAAATACCAGACATAGTTCTGAGACATTCTCCACATGTACTTTATCTTTGTGTTGTGGTTCCCAGTGGTTGATCATTTTTACTCTAAAGCCCAAATGATAGCATTGACTGAGGAGTGACCAGATTTGGGGAATCTTTTTGTTGTTTTTTTTTTTTTTTAATATTTTATTCAGTACTAGGGCCTTACACATTATTTTTTTTTTTTCTCCCAAGACAGAGTTTCTCTATGTAACAGCTCTGGCTGTCCTGGAACTATCTCTGTAGACCAGGCTGGCCTTGAACTCACAGAGCTCCACCTGCCTCTGCCTCCTGAGTACTGGGATTAAAGGCGTGCGCCACCACTGCCCAACTGGCCTTGCACATTCTAGGCAACTACTCTATTGTTGAACTATACTGTATTTTCCAGTCCTTTCCCCAGTTTTTTTTTGTGATAAGATCGTGATAAGTTGCTGAGGCTGGTTTTTAACTTGGAATCCTCTTCTAGCCTCTTGAGTTGCTGAGAGGACAGGTTTGTACCACCAGACTTTCTTTCTTTCTTTCTTTCTTTCTTTCTTTCTTTCTTTCTTTCTTTCTTTCTTTCTTTCCTTCCTTCCTTCCTTCCTTCCGTCCGTCCGTCCGTCCGTCCTTCCTTCCTTTCTTTCCTTCTTTCCTTCTTTTCCTCCCTCCCTCCCGCCCTCCCTTCCTCCTCTCTCTCTCTCTCTCTCTCTCTCTCTCTCTCTCTCTCTCTCTCTTTTAAAGTAACAACAGAACCCATGCTCAGAACCATTCTACTTGTACCTCTGCCCATTGTTCTCTAGTGTAGAGGCTGTGGCTTCCCTACAGTGGTTTTGGAGTCTGCTGTAGGACCCCTAGGATCTTGTAGCTCTGTGTCTTGGAAGGGGCTTTGCCTTAGTATTGCTAAGTCAGCCCTGCTCTGTCCAGTCAGACATTGGTCAGGTGTCCAGTTCTGTTGCTTGTGAATGAACACATACATATATACCACGTATACACAAACACATGAATTCACACTCACTCTCATGCATACACATGCACATACACCCTCCTCATGCAAATACTCTCTTGGCACACATGTACAGGACAGGAAGTGTGATGCATCCTGTGTGCTTGTAGGTCTCCTTGTCTGTTTTTCCTGAGTCCTATGGTCTGCATTTGGTCAAGGCTGCTCTGAAGGAAAGCCAGGCAGGTTGATTCTGTTCTTAAGAGCATGGGGAGAGCGGTGGTATATTGATTGAGTGATTGAGTCCACACTGTGAGCCTAATTATGTGGCAGGCACAAATGACTTCAGCACTTGGTTTAATCCAGAATGAGACTTGCCAAAGCAAATACTGTATTAATCTTAACCCCTCAAATTAGACATTGGTTTTTTCTAAAAATGGGAATGATTGGAGTTCATTATTGGCTTTTAAAATCTATCCTCCTCTGTCCCTCCATTCCACCTCAAAGGCTAGACAGTGCATTCCTGTCCTTGAATGGAGAAGGTGCTTTTCATTACTGGCTACCTCCTTTCACATTCTTGAAACTAGGTGAGTAGAAAGATGCCCCTTGAAGGGTGTGTGTATTTTTAAGACAGGGTCTCTTGTAGCTCATTCTGGCCTTAAACTATTGATTCATGTGCCTCCACTCCCAAGTGCTAGCATTAGAGATATGCTTCATTGTACTTTACTCATTCTTTCCAGGCCAAAGGAAGGGTTTGCTATTAGGTTGGAGCTTTACTGACTGGGAACTTGTCTTTTTTTTTCTTGGGATTCAATTGAGGCTGTGTGCAAGGAAAACTGTTGGGTGACTTCTGTTAGTGACCTTGAATATGTCTAGGAGAATCAGTTATAATTTTGTGTGTTGTTTGTCTGCGTGAATGAGTGATGTCAACAGGGCTTCCTACCTGACAACCCAAATCTGTCCATAATATGTTGGGCTAAGGGAAATTCACAGGGTACATACCTGGGATTAAAGGGTGAGTTTGTTCCTATCTATACTAGAAAAAAATTGACACTAAACAAGCATGCAGCCACAGCTTACCTCACCTCAGAAAACAGTTCTTGATTACCCTCCTCCTGTAGCTTCCCAGGTAGCCTCTGTCTGCCCTGTCTGAGCTGACCTGTGGAGAGTTATCAGCTTTGAAGTCCTAAGGTGCCATTTTAATACTTTCTTTACAGTGCAGGTTTCAAGAGCAATTTAACTAGATTCTGGAGGGAGCTTACTTTACAGCATTCTTAAGAGCTCCAACAATCTTGAAAGAGTTAAACTCTAATTAGCTCATTCCTAAGGTATTTAATGCCCTTATTAAAACTCAACTGCTTGTTCACTTTTTTCTTTAGTGAATCAGATTTCTTGAGGAGCTGAGCCCTCACTCCTCAGATCACAGGCTCACATGTTGAAGCTGGCAGTGCTAGAGGCTAGTTCCTATCTGTGTGACAGCATTTTTAATTTAACAGGACCGCCTTTGATGTTCCCAAATATTTATAGGCAGCTTTAGATCATTTCAGTATGTGCTTTCCTTTTCTCTTCTGCCTCTCGATCTTTTTTTAAAAAATTGGAGCAAAGTTCTTCCTCACGCAGCAGCTTTCTTTTTATCCTGCTGGTTTATTTTTGCTTCCTTTGCAGCCTTGATGAAGACTCTGGCTGTATCCACACACGAGAGGCCAACTCTTCTTCTTGCCTCTTCAGTAAGGCCCTCTCTCTGTATCATACTGTCTACATGAGATTGATTGAGACACTTTAGTTTGTGCCTTGACTTTTTTGTTTGTCCCTTGACCTTCTAAATGCAGAGTTCTTTTTGGATTTGACTTGGGATCCATTTTCTGGCAACCTGGAAGCATTCAAACTGATGTGGAGCCTCAAGCAGTGTGTGTGAAAGATGACCAATAACCATGTCTTGCTCTGCCTGCCTGGGATGTCTGGACCTCCAGAAGTTGTGACTTGTAACGGCCCCTTGGAGATAATGCTCTCTTAATTGTAGGTTTGCTTCACGTGGCTGTACTAGACTTATCTAAAATACTAGAGAATCAAAGACTTAAGTCTCAGGAATGGGATAAACAAGGCTATAGTGTAGAGACTTGTTAAGCCACAAAAAGAAAAAAGAAAAGAAAGAAAGAAAGAAAAAAAAAAAAGAAACTTTGTACCAAGGAAAACATGTGGCAGAGAGAGAGAGAGGACAGTAGCCTGTCAGCTTGGGCTCAGGTAAACATTCTGCTTGTGAAACAATCCAAGTTTTTGAACTCTTGGCCTTCTGTTACTTACCTGGCTTAGACAGGCAGAAACCAGGAACTTCATGACTTTCCTCCAGCACCACCTGCTCTGCCTGCTACTACATAGCTTTGTGGGACTGAAGGTCAAATAGGTGGTTGATGAAATGTTTGAATGAATGGATGCTCTGTTAGACACTGTTCTTGGGCTTTACACTGTGCCACCAGATCCTCAGGAGGATTCTGAGTGATGAGATTTCCTCCCTGTGTTTTTGGATGAGGATACCAAAGGACAGTGAGATTTAACACAGCTGGTGACTAGAGAAGCTAGCTGGAACTCAAGACTGTTTGTAGCCTTACTGCATGGTAGTTCTGGGTAGGTGTATACTGCAGTGGGCTGCTAGGCTTTTACAGGTTTTAAAGGGAGGGTATACTCTCGAGGCTAAAATCTCCTGTGCATTATGTTCAGTTCAGTTCAAAGTTGACAGGTTTTTGCCATGTAAGAGCCACAGTGGCATCAGAGAGGTATGTGTCAGCTTTGCCACTGCCAGTGGTATGACCATTATGACCTTGGCCAAATCAACCTCTGTGAACTGTTTTCTCATCAGTGGCATAGGTCATTTAGCAGCTAACACTAAAGAATTATAAAGGTAAAATGAAATAATACATTGGTGACATCGTGCTACCAAATTGTCATTGTTTGAAGGAGTTTATAGTCTTTTGGTGGGGGGGAGTATAGGTAAATCGGTATCAGAAAACACCATGGCAGCTATAGCTGGGAGGCTTTACAGCAGGGCCCAGGCAGGACAGAGCCACTGGTAAAGAGTTACATTCTCTTTAAGCAGATGCTTTTAAGTGCCTCCTTGAAGCCAGATGATGCTAGGTGGCACTATCCTGTCAAGCTGATTGTGTATCCCATCCTTCCTAGCTCCCCACCCCCATTTCCCCTCTTAGGAGAATTTGAATTAAAATGTTAATTGCTTTGAAGAAGAATTTCCTGCAAAGTAAAACCCCAAGGTGCCAAATAGCACAGACACACTCCAGTTAATATCCAGTTTATCTTTTATGGCCCTGTGCTATCCTTTAATTATTAAATCTTATCTAATTTCCCTTAAATTTTCTGGTCTCTTCTATATAAGAACCTTACAGTACTTGAGAACGTATTTGAAACTAGCCAAGGGAGCAGGTGGTGACGTTTGGTTCCCCACAGTGCCCAGATGGTGTCCGTGCTTTCTCATGGTCTGGCTCCATGGGGATTTGTTGATAAGATTTTGCTTTGATTTGGTTTTCTCCCCAGCATCATGTTCAGATTCAATTACGGCCTGTGGCTGTTTTCCTCTGCAAGGTTCCACGGTTTCAGTCATCGACAATGCTGAAACATAGGCCCTGTGCTATGTTTCCTTGACCCTTTTGCACACACTAAGGGATGGCTGCACAATAGAATTGTGTACTCTGCCCATGGTGCTTGGTCCAGAGTAGATGTCAGTGTGAATTCACTTGTTCAGTTGATTGATAGCATATTTAATCTAGACCAGAAGACATAAGGAAAGCAATTGCTATTATTTCTGTAAGCTTCTCCTGAAAACAGACTTAAGGTCATTTCTACAACTTTCCTGTCTAGTTGGAAAGCTAGAAAACAACTCTGAAATAGTATTGTCTACTATGCAAGTCTATTGGAGGGGATATGTGGCCATTACTAGCTAGCAACATTTGAGTAAAAAGAGGACCAAGAAGGTTGACTTAGTACCACTGGGGCTCATGTGTGGTGATGCTTGCATTCCTTCCTTCCTTCCTTCCTTCCTTCCTTCCTTCCTTCCTTCCTTCCTTCCTTATTTCCTTCCTTCCTTCCTTATTTCCTTCCTTCCTTCCTTCCTGTTTTGTTTTTTTGAGACAGGGTTTCTCTGTGTATCCCTGGCTGTCCTGGAATTCACTTTGTAAACCAGACTGGCCTCGAACTCACAGAGATCCTCCTGCTTCTGCATCTCAAGTGCTGGGATTAAAGTTAAAGGTATGGGCCACTACCACTCTTTGTTTTTTTTTTTAAGATTTATTTTTATTATTTTAAATTCTGTGTATGTTTCTGTATGTGCACATGAATGCAGATGACCATGTAAGAGCCACAGTGGTATCAGAGAGGTATGTGTCAGCTTTGCCACTGCCAGTGGTTATGACCATTATGACCTTGGCCAAGTCATTCAACCTCTATGAACTGTTTTCTCATCAGTGGCGTAGGTCATTTAGCATCTACCTCTAAAGAATTATAAAGGTTAAATGAAATAATACATTGGTGACATCGTGCTACCAAATTGTCATTGTTTGAAGGCGTTTATAGTCCTGGAGCTAGAGTTAGAGGAATTTGTGATCCACCTGACATGGGTGCTGGGAATCAAACTCAGGTCCTGGAAAAGGAGTACACAGGAGGCCAACTCTGAGCGATCTCTCTAGCCCCTGAGGTTTGCAATTCCATTGATACTTACAGAGCATCAATTTGCCCTATGTCATGAAGTACTCCTGTCCCTGAGTGCCCCTTCCCCCACTGTCAAAAGCTGGAACAGAAGCAAAATCATTTCTGCATTAACCCTTCTTCATGCTTAGCTGGATTGTTGGCTGTTCAATCAGCTGGGTGCAGTTTGTGTTTCCTGGAGAAAGGAAGGGCCTGCACTGGTAGTAGTACAATGATAGGGCTTGTTTTCCATTTAGGTTTTAGAACTTGGTGATTAGATTTGTCTCTGTGGGAGCAAATTTGAAGCTCATGGTATAGTACAGATCACTGATCCTCAGTCAAAGGCCTAGTGTCATAGTTGGTGTTTTGCTAAAGACTGTCCTGCTCTTAACTATTGTCTGGGGAAAATTGTTGTTTGGGAACAGGCAACAACTGTAGCCAACAGCTTTGAAGGACCCTTCCTAAAGATTTAGTGTATCAGTCCCACTCTTCATGTATTTTCCATTTAGATCCTTTAGATCAGAGAGAGAGAGAGAGAGAGAGAGAGAGAGGAGAGAGAGAGAGAGAGAGAGAGAGAGAGAGAGGGGTATGTCCCCTCAAACCAAAACTCTACCTAGCAGGAATAGAACAATTATGCAAGTCAGATCTGTATGCTTGAATTCTTAGGGATGCAGTTCTCACAGGAAAAGACAGCACCTTTGCTGAAGCCTCTTTCTTAGAGAGGGTTCATGGATGTAGAGTTTGTGATTTTTCTGGATAGTGCTCATGGAATCATGGTTACCCTCTCTTGGATATCTGCTGGGTTAGGTTTATTGACCGTTGGAAAAGACGAGATATAAATCTCAGATGGTGGCCTTGATACTTAAGCAGGCTGAGTACTACCTCCCTGAGGCCAAAGATTTGTCTCAAAATCAGAGAGTGGTCCTGGGCTATGCCCCATTTTGTGAAGACCTGTTCATGGATTTGCCCCCATGTTTCACTTCCTTTGCTGAGACCTAGGCTAGGTTAGCACTCAATAGGGGCTTATTTTTGCTGTGTAGGTAAGAGTTACCTGGCATGAATATGTTCAGGGCAACATCAGGAGAAAGGAAAGACTGTGTGAGGTATGACCAGAATCATGACACTGAAATGAGACCCAAGGAAGTCAGCTCTCATCTCCTGATCCTTAGTCTTTATATCTGTAGACTGGCAGACATGTGGACTAGGGACATGTGGCCTGGAGTCAGAATTCCGGGAGTAGGAGATCTGTAGCTGGATTTCAGCTAGGTGGGAGAGCACCTACCTGAGGGGAGAGGAGGGCACATAGCTTAGAAGGTAGGGATGGCTTTGAGTACAACCAGGCAGAGGTGTTTGTGTTGTAGAGACCAGTGGGCCCCTCAGGCAGAAAACAGATGGCATCTGTGTGCAGTACTAGAGTTTTGATGACATGACATCTCTCCTGCCCCGTGTTGTAAAGCAACATGGTTATCAGGGGCTGGTCCAGCTGTTACTGCTATGAAGAAAATAGTTTGGAATGTCAGGGAGTGATATTCTTATGACAGCGTTGAATTCACTTTATTAAAGATAAATATGCCAGCTTTGACTTTTAATGTTATTAGTAACAAATTGCTCTCTACTTGTTCATAACACCTTGGGAGAAAATTGTTGTTGTGGCATTTGACCATGTTTCAACTTATTTTCTAAGGTTTTTAAAACTAGATCAGGAATGTGTGGACACTTTTGGAGACCAGTCCATCAGATGCCTTTTAAACTCTGTCCCACGCCCTTCAGTCTGGAGATGTCTGTGAACAGGCCTGGGTTTTAGCAGGGAGCTTGTAAGTACTTCTCATTCCCAGCCTTAGGATTAGGCAACAGAGTGATAGGTTGGTTTGAACTTTTTTCTGGTTATTGATGGGCCTTATTATGGCTTCTCCAAGCTGAATGAGGATTTTTTTTTTTTTTTTTTAATCCAGCCAGTGAGCCAAATGAGCCACACTGGAATAAACTCCATTTGTTTACAAATTATGTAAGAGAAGGTCCCTCCATTAAATTCTTCTGAGCCAGAATTCCTACCCCTCTTCAAAGTTGTAATCAAACTAAACAAACACTTTTCCTGCAGGAGAAACGGGAGCAGATGCTCCTGGGAGGCCTTCAGCAACTGTGGAATGTTTAAAGTAGAAACACGTAACTAAGGTGGAGCTGTTCCAGAAACAGTGCTTGTTCTAGCCAGAACCAAAGCACGTGTCAGCTTTTTTATTTAGGGCAAGAGGTGCAGAATGAACCAGGCCAGTGCAGGCAGAGTTTTCTTCAGAAGTTTAGCTGGGTTTTCTTACCCTGCTTCTCTCAGTGTCAGTTCCACCGGATCTTAGTGTCCTTTTGCATCCTTCCCCCCTTCCTTTAAAAAAAAAAAAAGGGCTTGATCATTATCTCCTATTTTTTTAGATAGCTGGATTACAGTTGATCCTTATCTCTTACTATGCTGAATTATAGTTGGGAGTCTAAAAACTCTTGTGTGAGGATCATCTGGAGAGAGGGCAGAAACTTTCCTGGCCTTTGCTTGTGTCTAGTGAGCCTGGGAGACTGTTCTTCTGTGCACAGACAAAGACTCCTAGGCTCAAGGACAGAGTTTTCTAGGTCTCACTAATTTGGGTCTTTACCGAGTGACTTGATTTACGATTTATTCATTTTTATTCATGTGTATGTACCTGTGTCTGCCTTTCAGTTCAGGTGCCCACAGGGCCAGAACAGGATGTCAGATCCCTTCATGCTAGAGTTAAAGGCAGTTGTGAGTCTCAGGACTTGGGTTCTAGCAATCAGACTTGGGTTCTCAGAAAGAGCTTTTAACTGCTGAGGGATTCTTCCATCCTGGAGTGGCTTGATTTAATTTGGCTTGGGAATATTATAAATTTTTCTGGATATTAGGCACACCTGTTTTTAAATAAATGTGTACTTTTTTTTGTTCTTTGGAGACAGGGTCTCTATATAGTCTTGGCTGTTCTGGAACTCACTGTATAGACCAGGTTGTCCTTGAACTCAGAGATCCTCCTGCCTCTGCCTCCCAAGTGCTGAGTGCTGGGGTTGAAGGCATGATTTACAATGCCTGCCCTAGATGTGTACTTTTTTTTTTTTTTTTTTTTTTTTTTTTTTGAGGCAGGGTTTCTCTGTGTAGCTCTGGCTGTCCTGGGCTAGATCTGTAGACCAGGCTGGCCTCAAACTCAGATCCACTTGTCTCTGCCTCCCGGGTGCTGGAATCAAAGGTGTTCACCACCATGTGTAGGTTTCTGTAAAGTGTGCCCAGGATAAGTTTTCCTCAGGGTATTTTCTAAAAGACACCAATACTACAGAATGCTCCAGTGTGAAAGAACTCTGTGAACTAACTTTGAGAAATGGTGTTTATTATGTTTGCCTCTTAGAGATTTTAGACTGTGTGTTAGTGAATTAATGGCTCTTTAAAAAATCCTACTGGAGAAAAAAAAATCTCTTCTGTTTAATCAGTCATTATCCAAATATACTTGATCACAAACTTTCTCATGAAACCCAAAGGACTTGGGAAGATTCTGTTCCATTAGGCTGGTTTAGGATTTGTGCCTGTTGGATTATGAGTAGGATAGGCCAAGAGCACATCCATTTGTACCTTAAAGGCCCTGGGATGTATAGTCACCACCGATACAACCAAGGGCACACCTTTCAAAGATGATGGGAGCCTTTTTTAACTTGAGCTCAGCAGATCATGGTCTTTGTGAGTGATGGTTTACAGGGAATTAGAAGCCATGCCATGCAAGATCATATGGCATAACCCCAAAGTGGACCCAAGAAACTTGTTCTGTTGCATTTGGGGGGACAGGGCTATCAAGAAGCAGTGGTGGCCTTTATTGTGATGTTTTAGCAAGCTGTTTTCAGGTTAAGTGTGTATGGAAAACCTGGAAGGCTCACTTGGGGTTGGTGTGGCTATGTTTCCCAAATTTACTTTCATGCTGTAAGTTATTGTGCCTTGTGTCCAGCTGCCTTGGAGGTGCTGGGCTAAGTTAAATGGATCTAATTTCCAGGCTTGTCTACCTTAAAGAATGCATGAAAGTTGGAAGAGTGTATGGCACAAGCTTGGCTAGGTTAGATATTTCTCTCTGAGGTTCAAAGAGGAAAAACTCTGAGGTGAGAAGTTTAAATTTTTCTCCTACTAAGTGCCATATTTGATAGAGTGTTGACTTAGCATCCCCTCCCCAACTTTTTTTTTTTTTTTTTTTTTTGAGGCATGGTTTTACTGTAGCCTTGGCTGGCCTGGAATTCTGTGTAGGCAGGCAGGCAGGCAGGCATCACACTCACAGAGAGTTGCTTGTCTCTGCATCTCAAGGGTTGGGAATATTAAAGGTATGCATCACAGTTTTCCTATCCCTCCCACTGAGGGATAGCAGAGTCAGCTGACTCCCTATTGGGAAGCATCAAGCTTTTCCCCTCAGCAGCTTTTGTTGTGGTTGTAGGCCCTGCTCTTGTGCAGTTTCTCTTTAGGTGTCTCTTGTTACCCTTCCCCAGTGGAGGAGCCTTTTTTTTTTTTTTTTTTTTTTTTTCAAGAGAGCTGATGGTTAGAAAGCTCCTCCTTAGGTAGAATCAAATGCTCCATAATCACACTGCCACCTTTTAGCATGTATCTTAGGGTAGGCATAACAAGTAGTGCAGACTGGGTAGCCTGCAGACACATTTATTTTCTCACAGCTCTGGAGGTTAGAAGTCCAGGAGCAGCGTGATGGCAGAGTCATTTTCTGGGCCCTCTGTCTATGGCTTAGAAAATGGGAGCCGAATTATTCCTGGGTATTTATGTGTCACATCACTGATCTAGTACCCTTGAGAACAACTGGAGGGAAAGGGTTCATGGTATCATAGCCTACAACAGTTAGTAAGACATGATGGTCCTTCATGTTTTGAAGGTTCTGAACCCCTGTTACTTCCCTTTTCATCAATAAAACCAGTAAAATTGGTTTCTCATTGCTCAGCACCCCAAGTTCTGTTTTTCATAGGGGATACTTTTGGGGTCCCTCCTCGTCTTGAAACTTGAACTTTGTTCAGTTGAGGAAGGACAGTGAATACCATGCACTGCTTGTGATTAATGCTCCATATAGCAATCACTCTAATATTCTGCCCCAGCAGAAAGACGTTTTGGTGATATCTGGGGGAAGGGGCCTCAGATAGTCCTGCAGATTTTGGGTTGCAGCTATCATCTTCACTTTGCCTGAGTGTGACCACTAAATATGATTCGTACCGTGGGATGGTTGAGTAATCATTTCCTGCATCTCTGCTTAGCATCTTTGAGCCCGATGGTGATAGACATCTTTAGAGTAAAACACCCAAAGCCACACTCATCACTCTCCAGCCTTCTTCATAGTCTTCAGTTTTAGGAAATCTTGAGGGGATAGTTATTTCAAAGGAATAAACAAGCATAGGTCTGATTACTGTGTGGAACTCTTAGAAGTCAGTTAACTGGGCATAACTCATTTTAGATACGTAGTTTTATGCCAACCTGTAGTGTAACTAGATTTAAAATTATAAGGTATCCTCTTCATTTTGGTGAATTGTTTACTTTCATTATCCATCTTCTCTACTCAAATTGTCAAATGGCTCTTCTTTGTTCTTTGTATTTTCAGTACTTAGAGTGAAGTTTAGAAGGTTTGTTGAATGGCAGGATGAATCCTCTTAATTAACTTATGCTTATTTAACCAAAGACATTGTGTTTTAGAAGTCTAAATGAAGTAAAAATAACAACTTAAGGTTTAGGAATTATTTGCCCCTGCCCCCAGCAACAATTATTATGTTGGGTATAGAATCCAGGGCATCGTGCACAATAGGTGCTTTACCACTGAGCTACATTCCCATCCCCCTTTGCTGTTGAATTGTGGATCGTCCATGCAAAACCCTTGGTGCTCCACTGCTAACCTGTGGTCTGTAAATCTTGATTGATAGTTTTGGCAGCCTTTCTCCCCTTCCGGTAGTCTCATGAGATGACTCTTGGAGTAATAGTCTTTGAAGAGGCTTCGACCACACCGCCCAGGATTTCCAAATTGTAGCCCTTTGAACCCCAGAGCTCTAACCCCCCTCCCCCCAGCTGTTAGGCACCCTTGTTCTGGAGGCCTGACAACATTAAAAACACCAGCTATTTATAGCTTTCTTTTCAGTGTCAGTAAATTATAGACTGCCCTTGCCAGTGGGATGGGGCTAACATTCATCTGCTCTCTCTCTGATTGCCTGGCAGCATCAGCTAGGTGGCAGGAGGTAGGCCCCACCTGAGTGCTTCTGAGGTCTCACTTGGTGCTGTACAGGATACTAAGGCTTGCTGGGATGACATGGAGTTTCTAGTTAGAGTTCATAGCCTTTGTGATGGAGTGGTGGCAATTGGAGAGAGGAGAGAGAGAGACAGAGACACAGAGAGACAAGGTATATGTGCTCTTGAGATATAGGCCCAGGTGGATTTCACTGCCAACTTCCAACTTCAATTGGGGCTATGTGTATAGCTCAGTTGGTAGAGTGCTATTCTAACATGTACAGAGTGCCAGACATGGTAGTGAGTTCTGTAATCCTAGAACTCAGGAAATGGGAAGCAGGAGGATCAGAAATTGAAGATTGGGCCAATGAGATAGTTCAGTGGGCAAGGCTCCTGCTGACAAGTCTGACAACCTGAGTTTGATTCTTGGTACCTGTATGATGGAAGGAGAGAATCAATTCCTTTAGGTTGTCTTCTGTTCTCATGTATACCAGGGTACACACATATTTGTCCCTTGCCCCCACAATAAATAAATAGACATATGTAATAAAGAGGTTGAACCTTGTTGCATAAAGAGCTTGAAGCCAGCCTGGGCTACATGAAACTTTGTCTTAGAAAAAAAGGTGGGGGATGATTTAAATCACTGGTGAACTGGGGTGTGTGTGTGTGACCTGTGCAGTGTCCACTTTTGGGAGGATCCTCCAAATTCAGCAGGGATCAAGTAATCTACAGATTGATGAATATTAAGAGTTTGTGAAGTCCCATCAGGCCTAGAGAGTTTTCTATCAACTAATTCCTGGCCTTCCTGACACAGAGAGAGGGGTGGCCCCTCCCCACCAGGCACTGTTTAGAAAGGGTTTGTTGCTAGAAGGCTGCTGAAGTCATAATGCCCATTGATGCCACACCAGGTTATACTTTAGGGAGCAGGTTTTGTCCCTGGTAGGGAGGGATAGGGCAGCAAAAGAGGTCTGTGCTGTTAGCTGGAGTTTCCACTGAAATGCTAACTGCTAGATTTTTGACCTTTTAGCCTAAGAGGGTATTTATAACTAGCTGTTTGTATGCTTAGAGAAGCCCAGGCCCTGCCTTTTTATAGTGGTTTAAGAGCTGTGCTCTTGGTGTGGTCTGAAAGGGCAGGTCTGGTGATTGTGGGGACTCATGCCTTGCCCCCATGAACTTGTCTTCCTACCTCCATCCTGCCAGGCCTGCAGCCCTTTCAGGGTTAATTTCTCTGCTTTGGAAGCAGCTGGCCAGTTTACACTCCTCCCTGGGCTGTACAAAAATACTTCCTTTGAAGTGTTAGGAGAATCGGTGAAGGGTAAAACCTGGTGAATAAAATCTGGAGTGGGGTTCAAATGCACTTCTCTCCCAAGGAGTTTGCTGAGGAACAGATTGTTCAGCCTTCATTTGAATCTCTCAGGCACAGTGTTTCCCTCATATAGTTTTCAGTTTTGAGCTTCAGTTTCAACAACATCTCCCCACCTCACCCCCGTGTTCTTTTTCCACAAAGGAATTATTTCTCACCAAGAGGGATAGTTAGAATACAGCCAGCTATCAAGCCTACTTGGTAGCTGGAATACCTTTAGAAGGCCCTTCTCTCTGGAGGCTGCTCCATCCCTTGCAGCAGGAGTGTTAGCTTGGAGTATAATGTGAAGTTCTAATGCAGCCTGCCCCACTCTTGCTTCCTCCTGGGGAAGGGAAGCTGTCATGAATTCTATCTTCTTTCCAGGTCCAAGGCTGGCAGTTCAAATGAGTACTGACCTCAGAGTTCTCACTTCTACCTTGGTAACATGGAGCCAGTTGCAAAGGGTGTGGAAATACCTGGGATAGGGGGCCTTGAAGTGCAGGGCATTTTCTCTAATGTAGACCTGCTGAGGAGCAGAAATTGGCATTTAGGATAAAGGGGCCAAAGAGAATGCCAGAGCAGAAATGACACGGAGCAAACCTTGAATGTCTTCTTAATCCCTAAGTATTTACAGCCGAGGAGGGGTTGGGCAAGAGCGGGAGGAAAGGCAGCTGTTATATTCTGGAGAAGAATGCCAACCTGCTGCTTTCCACAAATGGGGCCTCACAAATTCCTTCTGAACCGGATTTGATATCCTTTTTTCTCTAGGAGATACCCTCTTTGGATTTCTTACATCTTCTTACATAATTTTCTATGTCTCTCAGACAAGGGATGAGGCCCACAAATTTAAAAAATAATTCCATGTGGCTAGAATTTATTGCTGACTTTTGCCAGGCATTGTGTTAAGCAGCAGCATGAATGACCTCATTTATTCCACCCCAAAACAGCCCAGTGCTGTTAACTGTTCTTGTCCCCATTTTATAGATGAGGAAGGAAACTGAGGCAAGAAGAAATGATTTGCCCAAAGTTTTAGTTTCTACTGTACAAGTGTAGTAAAAGAGACACCCCCCCCCCCCAATAACACTGACTTTAGAACTTCTTTGGGGTTTTTTGGAGATAAGGTCTCATTGTTTAGTTCAGACTGGCCTTGAACTCACCAGCCTCCTGAGTGCTAGGATTTCAGGAGTGTGCTACCATATCCAGCCCTTTATTTGTAATAAAATAGAAGCTATAAAATGATGGGGGTGAGAGTTCATTCTTTAATCCAGACTTGGTCAGAAGTTGTTTTTACACAACTGGAAACTAGTTTTCTGTTGGAATGTCCTTTCTCTGTAGCTGAGACTTTCTTAATTGAATATCTGGGTGTTGGGGGTAGAGGTATTCTGTGCCTTCGCAATGGGGTTTGGTCTTTTTTCAGACTGGAACCAGAGTTTACACTTCCTTCAAGGGTTTTAGAGCCTTCCTTGATCCTCCTTCACTCCTGGGGGTGGTGGAAGAGGGGGGCCTGGGAAAGTTAAAGGGATTTGCCCCTACTCACACATGGGGACTGACCCTGGGCCAGGTTGGCAGGTGCTTAGTGTACTGGCCACATGCCTCCTTCCCACCTGAATTTCACACAGGAAAAAGATGAAAGGACTAGAAATGACAAGTCAGGAGCAGAAGGGCGCTCATTTGCAAACTGTTTCTTTTCATCTTCACCCCTTTGTTTACACCTCCCTCTCTCCTTTCCCCCTCCCCCTTCCCTCTTTCAACTGGTAGCAAGCATGTGGCTCCCTCTAGTTCACCTTAGGGTCCTGAATCTCCTCTTCCTGTCTGTTGCACAGCTGCCTAATGCTACACTCCTCTTCACAAATCTCTGAGCCTTTTACTGACTATAGATTGGGCTCTAAATCCTGCCGTATCCCATATTCTAATCTCTTGAATGTTTGCTTCTGTCAGTCATCCTTGCATGTGTTTAGTATCCTGCAGAACCTCTCACCCCAGTCATATGGTTCTTCCAAACATGCTTGGACCACATTCTGCCCTTCTTTCAATGCTGTCACCTCCAGGAAGCTCTCTCGGACCATTGCAGTAGAATTGTCTCTGCCATCTCTGAACTTGAAACAACCTTATCTGACTACTCATTGGAAATTTAATAATATATTATTGTGTTTAATTTGTAGGTATGTAGGTATATTTATCTGCCGACTAAAACACAAGCTCACTGAGGTCCATAACATGTCATGCAAACTTTTGTTTGTTTGTTTGTTTGTTTGTTGGTTTGTTTGAGAAAGGGTCTCACTGTAGTCCAAGCTGGCCTGGAACTAATGGCAATCCTCTTGCTTCAGTTTCCTGGTTGCTGGGATAATAGGTGTGAACCACCAGATCTGGCCCATTATTTGACCTCCCCTTACACCATTATAATTAAGTTTTTCTCTTAAAATATTTTAATCACCTTTAGTTGTTGTGAGGACATACTTTGTTTTCTTGATCCCTTCTTTAGTTTGTGTGGTGTGCCCTGTCTTTTGGCCTATCTGTATGAGATTCTGACTTTGAACACATCTAGTAGTGCTATCCCATGTCCCTTCCCCAGTCAGTTCTTCTGTGTGTGATCTCTATGTGACATGTCCTGTTGCACCCAAGGGAAGAACTGTACTTGCATCCTTTTCTTTTGGTACTTCTTTCTCCTTTATGCTCCGGTGTCAGGTGTATATCATAAGTGCCAACATTAATAGCTCTTGATTTGAAAATATAGAAATAAGCTTGAAGAGCTTAGGCCACTTACTCAAAACCACATAGCTAATTATTGAGGAACAAAGTCAGTCTTGTGGTGTAGCCCAAGAATGTGCCATTCTCCATGCTAGCTCCTTATGTTGGTGCTGGGAATCCAGTGGCTTGTCACATACCTTCAACTCATGGAGGAAAGGAATTGTCCAAAGGAAGCAGCAATTTAGATGGCTTCCTCCAGGGGCCATTTCTAATCTGGTTCCCACAGAGCTGGTTATGAAACCTTCTCCCTGTTGGGTATTTATGGATAGTTCTTTGCATGGATGGATTGTCCCCAAAGTGAAGAGCTGTGAATATGTGACACTGATGCCCCCCATTCTGTACAGGGACTGTATAGGAAAAGTGGACTTTGTGGTCTACATGCTCTTTATTTTCTGTTACAGTATCTGCCCTGGGGACACAATTGGAAAGTGAGATGAAATCTACCCTTACCTTCATCGAGTCTCAAACTACTAAAGATCTGTGAGGAAATTGGATGTGGTGATTTGCCCCTGTAATCTTAGTGCTGCTGGGAGTCTAAGGTGGGAGGCTGTGAAGTCTAATGCCAGCCTAGGCTTCATAGGAAAACCCTGTCTTTAAAAAAAAAAAAAGACTGCAAAGGAATAAAACTAGCAGAGTTAGAAGTTAGTGTCTTTCTCTGGGTGGTTGTTGTGCACACCTTTAATCCCAACACAGGCAGGAGGATCTCTGGGTTCTAGGCCTGCCTGAAGAGTGAATTTCAGGACAGCCAAGACTGTTACACAGTCTTGGGGGGAAAAAAAAAACGCAAAAGGAGGAGGAGGAGGAGGAAACAGAAAGTTAGTGTCTTTTTTAAGCTATCATTTGTAGGACAGTGTTGAGTTGATGTATACTAAAGAAAACAGAAGGTTGTAAAATGCAGTAGACCCCATTCCTGTATTATGTTGAAGCAAAATCAGCCATATTTTTCCTGTAATTGTTCCATTAAGGAGAAAAGATATTTTGAAAAACAAAATCTGGAGGCAAGTTACATTAGATGCTAATGTTATTTAGTGATGACTCTTTCCTAGAGCCATTCCTCTACCTGGCTCCCCTCCCCCCAGAAAATGTGTGTCCTTGAGTACTTGGTGCGGGGAGGGAGGCTAAGAAGCTAGTGTGTGGTGGCCAGTGGCCAATGGGCACTCAACCTTTGAGGCTTCAACCCTGCCCTGGCCCCTGCGATCAGGATCTAGGATCCTGCTTGGGCGCCTCGATGGTATCAGCTTTGCTGCAAGCGGGAACCACAAGATCAAAGGCACCGCGCTCTGAGGCGCTTCAAAGCCTGAGCAGCTTGGATTGATGTCGAGAATGAGAGCGCCCTGCTGATGTAATCATAGCCTGTGAGACAGGTTCTTTTTTTTTTTTTTTTTTTAATTTAAACAAAGACTCCCCTTGTTTATTTAGTGAGGTGAATCGGGTGCTATGCAGGGCACACGTGCATTGTGGGTGTCCACTCTAGCCTGGTTGGTTTGTGGAGGGGCAGCTGGTAGTGACTAGTTTACAGGTGGGCTTTTAGGCTTTTCATAAAAGACAACTTCCCACTTTTTTAGGATGTTAAGGTTTGTTCCTGGGTCATAGTGCGCCCTGCAATGGAAGAGACCTGGTGAAGCAGGTAGGGGAGTGGCAGTCTTTGGGCTGCCTAGCCCAAAGTCTTCCAATGGCTATAATAATCACTGACATTCGACATTGACTGATCTTGGGGCATTCCTAGCTTACATCTGTAACCCCCTGCCCCCAACAGAGGTATACAAGTCTTTAATATCCTGTAATCTACTGTATGGATAAATATCCATATTTTGTTTTCTTGCCTAGTGAATCTTAAAAATGTCTACACAGACAAAGCGGCCTTCCAAGTTAAGTTAGATTGTTGGATGCTGAGTTCCTTTCCAAGACACACACTCCCATCAGAGTTCAGAGTCAGTGGACTCTGTAGCATTCTTCGGTTTAAATTTAAATCATACTGACTGAAGTCTACCTTTACATTGCATGGGTCCCAAGCAGACCTGCAATGTGTTGCAAAGACCAAAGGCTGCCTGGTAACTGGGTTAGCTATGGAAACAACTGTCATGCTTAGGTGACTTGCCCACCCAAGTATCTGGAATAGAACTCAAGTGTGTGTGTGTGTGTGTGTGTGTGTGTGTGTGTGTGTGTGTGTGTGTGTGTGTGTGTGTGTGTTGGTGTTTCAACACAGGGTTTCTCTGTGTAGTCCTGGATGTCTTGGAACTAGCTCTGTAGAAATAGACTAGTTTTGAACCCTCAGAGATCTATCCACCTGCCTCTGTTTCCCAAGGACTCGGATTAAAGGTCTGTTCCACCTCTAGCCCAGAGAATGTGTTTGTTTTGAGACAGCATTCCTCTGTGTAGTTCTGGCTGTCCTGGAGCTTGCTGTTGTAGATCAGGCTAGCCTAAAACTCCCAGAGATCCTCTGTCATCTCCTCCTGAGTGCTGGGATTAAAGGCACTACCAGTGCACCATCTGTGCCTCCCAAGTTGGAATTAAAGGTGTGTACCACCTCGACCAGCTCCCATCTCTTTATTTATTTTTATTTTTATTTTTTATTTTTTTGGTTTTTCAAGACAGGGTTTCTCTGTGTAGCTTTGGAGCCTATCCTGGCACTCGCTCTGGAGACCAGGCTGGCCTCGAATTTACAGAGATCCACCTGTCTCTGCCTCCCGAGTGCTGGGATTAAAGGTGTGCGCCACCAACGCCCAGCCCATCTCTTTATAAATGCAGATTTTGACACTTAAAAAATTATTTTCATAAACATCCATGAGATAATTAGAGGTATTATAAAATATAAAAGAAAAAAGAATACTGACCAAACTGTTTTCTGTTTTATCACAAAAGCAGAAATTATTGGGGTATTTGGGTTTTATTAAGAATACCAAGAAGCCAGTGGTCTTTGAGTAGTATTTGAATGTAGAGGGAGAAAAAGGAAATCAGCTCTTGCATTAGGAACTTCAAAAGCAACTTCTTTGTGATGTTATAGAAGTGTTTGGAGGTCCTAGGAGTTTCCTTTCTTACACCTGCCAGGGTCTCCATATCAGTGCTGAGAACTTTTAACTTAATTCCAATTTGAACATCTAGGAATTTCTGGATATTGTAAACTAAAGGATCAGAACTTGTTGGCAGAGGAAAATAGTGTGCTTTTCATGATTCTTATACTTTAAGAACAGTCTGTCTGTGACTGTCATGGATCTCTAGGTGGTTGAGTATTTTAAAAAAAGTCAGTTCAGTTGAAGCACAGAATGGTTTAAAATAATAGTTTAAAATTAAGGGTCTGGAACCAGGTTTGGTGGTGCACACCTGTAATCAATTCCAGCTCTTGGGAGGCAAATGGATCAGGAGTACAAGGCTGCTTTTGCTGCTTCATAGAGTTTGAGGTCAGCTTGGGCTATGTGAGACCCTCTCTGGGGGAAGGAAAACAAAAAACCAACTAAATTTAACGGACTGGTAGTGTAGTTCAGCAATAGAGCACATGCTCAGTGTGCTTAAGTCCCTCAGTTCAATTCCCAGCACCAAAAAAAAGAAAAAAAAGGAAAAAAATTAAGGCTTGAATGAGTTTTTAAGCCCAGGTCTTTAGGAACAAGACTGCCAGTTGTTCTTTTTAAAGCCTTGTGTTAGCCTCAACACATCACTTAAATATACATTTCCTCTTTATTTTTTTTTAATGGCAGATCAGAAAAACTTAGTTATAAAGCTACCAAGAACTTCTAGAAATAATTTCACCAGTTTTCCCCTTTGCATTTTCAAAAGTTTCAGTTTTTTCTCAGCAATTAAAAAAAAAAAAATGGCAGGGCTGGAGAGATGGTTCAGTGGTTACAACACTGGCTGCTCTTCTAGAGGACCTGGGTTTAGTTCCCAGCACCCACATGGCAGCTCACAACTGTCTATAACTCTAGTTCCAGGGGATTGGACACTCTCACACAGATACATTCAGGCAAAACACCAATGAACAGAAAATACGAATAAATAAATCAATTTTAAAATAGTATTATTTAAATCTTTCCAAAGCATTTGACTTAGATTTCATAGGATAAAACTCAAGGTTTTACTTTGTAGTATGTAAGTGCCTAATTATAGGAGGTAAGTTTTCCTAAGCAAATATAGAAGCAGACAGCTCAAGCTGGTGGGAGCAGTGGAGCAGTTGTAGTGTAGTTTTGTATGTAGGGGTATGCAGGAGGTGGAGATAGCAAGCAGTAGGTAGTTGGCCTTTTAGTGTATGGAGTAGCCCTTAGAGGAAAGTTGGAGAGCTCTTTATAAGAATGTATCTCTTGCCAGATGGTGACACACCCCTTTAATCCAAGCACTCAGGAGGCAGACACAGGTGGATCTCTGTGAGTTTGAGGCCAGCCTGGTTTACAGAGTGAGTTACAGGACAGCAAGGACTGTTACATAGAGAAGCCCTGTCTCGAAAAAAAAAAAAAAAAACCAAAGAGAGTGAAAGTGTGCCTGCCTCCTGCCTCCTTAGGAAGAGTGGCTTTAAGACTCCAATTTTCATGTGTTCTGCCTGAGTTGGGGTTGGCTGCTTCTCTTGGGTTCATCTGTCAATAGGAATGATAATAATGCTGGCTTTTGCTGTTGAGCAGGTTGTCCTGCAGGCCACTTAACAGGAAAGGTGCTTGTAATTGTATTGGGCATCACTTTGTTATTAATGAGCCAGAATTGCTTAGCCAGAGAAAATGGATGTACTCTTCTAAGAATGTGTTGGCTGTCTCTTACCACAGAGCACATGAACCTTATAATGAGAACTTGGGATCAGCAGTAGAAATCGAGGAGCTTTGCCCAGTACACATTCATGACTGCTGTTGAGGAATCAGAGTTAGGGCTTTTAGACCTTGCTTGAATGGAGCTTCCTGGTTTCTCAGTGATAAGCCCTGAGAGCAGGTAAGGCTGATGGAGCAGGAGATGAAAGTACTTGGGTTTGGCTTGGAGAATTAGAATTTACCCATATTTTGATGTGCACACCAAGTGAGTTACATTGTGAAGATCGGTCACCCTACAGAAAAAGAAGTAATTGTTTCAGCAAACTATTTTAATATTCTAGAAAGAAACACTTTTTTTAAAAAAATTTATTTTGTTAGGATTCTGTTGCCCTTTTCCCACTGATTTCTCCAGCAAGTTAACTAGAGTTAGAGCCAAGAACTTACACAATGGTGTAATGTTTAATGAAACAGTTAGATACGTCCTTCACATCTGTTCATACCTTGAAGGATCTTTTGTTGTGATATTTCACGATTAGAGAATCAAAGCTTTCTTTGAGTGGAACAAACCTTACTTACTCTTTATAACTTTTCTTCCTTGGCTCCCAGGGAGAGCCAGAATTTCCTAATTTGGGTCCAGTAGGTGAATGTGGCTTGTGAGTTCTTGAATAACCCAACAGAGACTTATATAGAAGTTAGCTTGGTGATGGTGGGGTCATAGGATTAGTGGCCCAAAATTGTCATGGGTATAGCACAGATCCTTATGTTAAACTAGCATGGCTGTTCTGATGTTGCAATTGAGAAAAGGTGAAACAATCAAAGAGACTACTACATTCTTAGGGAGTACGGTGTATCCATCCATCATCCAACAATACTTGAGGTCATGCAGTGGAAAAGATCATGGAGCCAGTATTGTACTAAGGAAACTTGGGTCTTGGCACATTATAATTCTGGAATCAGAGATTGCTGTCCAGTGCTATTGTGCCAGATAGACATGTAAAGATGTGACTGAAGAATAAGTATTGGTCAAGTGGCAAAATACAGGTGAGGTGCCTATGGTCAGAAGGCAAAGGGGTATGATGGGTATATGTTGAGCTCAGTGTTGAGCTTACTGACATGATTGCAATGTAGATCACTGGCAGGCATATGGAAAAGACAGGTGTTTTTGTGGTACCTGTAGATAAAGTTTAGATGACATTGTCACTTTCTTCAAGCATGGGGAACCCATTCAGCCATTCATCACATCATCAGTATGAGTGCTTATTAGTAACTGAGGGTGAAAGCTCAGAATAGGGAGGCTTTATGGCACTGGTCCGTGAAAGAGGTTATACTTCTCTTAGTGGGAGACAACCCTCTTCTGGTTTTGGCTTCCTCATGTGTAAAATATCTCAAAAAGATCTTTCCAAGTTCAGTTTTTCATAAATAATAATAAAAACCAGTCTTTGTTGAGTAAGAATGTAACTGGTTACCTCTTGTCTTTGATTATTGATCTACATGAATGTAAGAACCCAACTCTTTCTTTCCCCACTACCTTCTGAAGTGAATGTAGGACATTCATTTTACTAATGTCCTACCCTGTTGGCAGGTACAGAATTTCAAGCAGAGTTAGAGTCTAGTAAATACATGGTACCACTAGGCTTTTTTGTAAATATCCTTGTAACCTGCCACTCTCATTTTGATTGGTTGGTTGGTTAGTTTGAAATGGGATCTCATTTAGCTCAGAGCTAGTCTTGAATTTTCTGTGTACCGAAGGTTGGCTTTGAATTCCAGATCTTCTTGCCTTTATCTTCCTAGTGCTGTGATTACTGGCATGTGTCACTATTTTAGTTTCTTGGTGGGGGGATGTTATTTTACTTTACAGGTTACAGTTCTTTGAGGAAAGTCAAGGCAGGAACTCAAAGTAGGAACCTAGATGCAGGGACTGAATCAGATACCATGGAGGAGTGCTGCTGTCTTGCTTTCCATAGGTTGCTCAGTTTGCTATCTTATATAACCTAGGACCACCTGCCAGAGGCGACACTGTCCAGGTGGCTTGGGTCCTCCTACATTAATTATTAATCGAGAAAATATCATAAGCCTGGAAAAGTCCCTTCAGTTGTGGGGTCTCTGCAACTGAGGCTGCACCTTTACTAATGGCCTCTCTGGCCTATCTTTAATCCTGGCAGAAAGGAGGCAGAGGTAGGTGGATCTTGAGACTAGCCTGCCAGGACAGCAAGAGTTACATAATAGAGACTATGTCTCAAAAAAGAAAACAACAACAAAGTGAGGGAAGAGAGAAAGAAAAAAAATGTCCCATAGTCATGCCCACAGACCATTGTGATGAATGCTATTCCTCAATTGAAGTTACCTCTTCTCAGGTGACTCTAGTTTGTGTCAGGTGGACAAAAACTAATCAGAACAACTGATCCCTTGCCAACTGGATATACAAATACATCACGGTTAAAGCATACCTTATTTTGCTTATCCCAAAGATCCTCATGTTCATATCATAGTATAAAACATAATAAAACTTTAAAAGTCCCAGTCATAAAAAAAAATCCAAACACTTTAAATGTTCAAAGTTTCTTTGAAATATCTCAAAGTCTTCTAACTGAGTTCCTGTATAATGGGGAGGACAGGGCAGACAAAACAAGTTAAATACTTTCTTACTCTAAAAGGGAAGAACCAGGGCATAAAAACAATCATACTTAATAAAAACCAAAGTCCAGCAGAGTAGCTCCAGATCTTGTAGCTCAATGCCTGACATCTGGGACTTACTACAATTTTCTGGGCTCCAAAGGGCTTGGGCACATCCACGTTTCCAGCTCCGCCTTCAGTAACACACAGCTTGTCCTAGAGGTTCAGGCCAACTTCATTCCTGTTGTTGTCTGTGGTCATTCAACAGTCCTGACATCTCCAATATTCTGGAGTGTCCACTGCAACTAAGGCTGTGCCTTAACCAGGGGCCTGTGCTGGCTTCTTACTGTCCCAGGCCTCAGCTTCTCTCTGTGTGACTCCTATTTTGGTGTCTCTCCTGTAACTGAGGCTGTCCCTTATGTACTAAGCCTCAGCTGCTCTCTATGACCCCTTCAGGTCTTCAAAATCAGTGCCATGTGGGAGACTTTTAACATACTCCTATGTTCTGCTGCCAGCTTTAGATGCAGCTGTGGCCTCTGGACTACAGCTTCTGTGTATGGACACTTGAGGAAATACTTCCCAGAAGATTTCACCTCAGTGATGAGGGTCTCTAAATCACAGCTGATTCTTCAGCCCAATCTAACTAGCAGTTCCAGTGAAGCACAGGTTTTACTTTCATAGATTCTTATCTCCAAATAGTATAGTACATAAATAGCCCAATAGTTTTTGCTTCCCTCTGAAACTTCATATGCTAGACTTCCATCATATTATCTTCCATATTTCTACAACAGCTCACTTGATGGTTTTTCTAGCCCAAAGCCCTTAAATCCTTCCCCATCAAATGCCACAGTCAGGAGGTCTATCACAGTGTCATCCTCCTCTCTGGTACCAATTTCTGCTCTAGTTTGCTTCTGTTGTGGCAATGAAACACTGACCCAAGCAATTTAGGGGGATGTAATTTATAAGGTAAGGATTATTCAGCTTACAGGTTTAGAGTAAGGGAAGCTTTGAGGGAAGCTTTGGTGGGCATGTTTATGTGTTGCACTTAGTGTAGTGGCCAAATCTACCAGAGTACACTATTTAATATTCTAGAATGTAGACTTCCCTCTGGTAACAAAGCTATATTTTAATACTAGCTTGTGGTTTTTAAAATATCACCTAAACTCAAAAACAAAGGCATTCTTCTCAGTTATACCCCAACTTTACCATAAGCTTCCCTTTCTTCTCCTTAATTTCTCTAGACATTATTGGAATCTACTTAGAAAAGCTAGGGATTATATAAAAGTTATTTAAATACAAACTATTTGAGGTTTCAATTTTGGGTGTAATTCAAATTGTTTCTAAAGCATAACCTGAACTTGAATGAATTCACAGCTGGGTAAACCAAAAACCTAGTGCTCACTGTAATTATTAAGGAGTTAACATTATCTTTGCTGTGCTTGAACATTAACTCAAGGGTTTCCTTTGCTGTGTCTGTTATTGACAGTGACTTGGAACACTTTCTGGCAGTCAGCTTTGTTCTTCCTTTGAGGAGAAGCTAGGACAGGATGAGACTAGACATTAGGCCACAACAAAGGAAAGTTCTTGATTATGTCCAAAGGAACATTGGCCTTGTGGTTGTATAGTTTGCTCTTTTAACATTTTGAACCTCATGTCAAAGGCCTTCCTGCGCCCCCCCCCCCCCCCCCCCCCCCCCCCCCCCCCCCGTCTACCTAGATCTGGGGTAGAAGAGGAAGTGATTATTTTATTGTGAAACAAAGAACAGTAGAACAGTACTTCTTTCTGTTTGGGGTACTAACTTGAATTGATTGATGGAGACTGTGACAGTGATACTGGGATACAATTCAAATTCAGCATAGTTGAATGCTTTCCTCTTAAGGACTTAGGGCATTGATACTGCCTAGGCCACTCATATTTGCAAGGGTGGGGGAAGGTAGTTACTGCTTTACTGCACATGTGGTCATTTGGTTGTTAGCAAATGGCTGTGTGACCCAGAAAACTTTTTTAAACAAGACACTAGGAACTGAACTTAGGACTCACACATGCTAGGCAAGGACTGTACCACTGAGCTGTAGTCCCAAGAAGAACAAAAGTAATGTTTAGACTTATAAATGGGAAGATCTCAGAGGCCCTCAATAGTGCCTCTGCTTTACCACCTGCCAGCTGCTTCAGCACTATGGCACCCAGTAGCTTGTCAGCCAAACAGGCCCCCAAAAACTTTAGGCTGTTTCTGTATAGAATGCCCTGGAGTGGCCATTTCTCTGCCTCTTATTTACTCTCAAAAACCCCTTGAAAAAAGAGCTGATGAAGTACATTGAGATTTGGTATGAAAAGCCATTCATGGATCGTTTTTGTTCAGCCCTGCTGTACTATTGGTCTTAAGTTTTGTTTTTTGTTTTTTTAAATCATTTTAAGCAGTCAGTGGTGGTGCACACCTTTAATCCTAGCATTCCAGAAGCAGAGGTAGGTGGGTCTCTGACTTTGAGGCTAGCCTGCTCTACAGCATGAGTTCCAGGGATACAAAGAGAAACCCTCTCTTAAAACCTAGAAAAAATAAAAATAAAAAATAAATAAATAAAATCATTTAAAGAACTATTCTTGTAATGCCAGAAGACATGCTCATTAAAATCTAAATAGTGCTCTTCCTGTAATTGTTCTGAGGTCACCTGTAAGATGGTTCACTACTCTCTTGACCCAGAAAACCCTATAAAATCATGCAAATCAATGAGGTTCAAATCTTCATGTTTACTTTAACAACACCTTGTAAAACCACTCAGGCCATCAAAAGTATGTATACACCCAAAGCCACCAAGTATCTGAAAGATGTCAGTTTAAAAAAAAACAATGTATACTGTTTTGGTGGTGTGGTGGAGTTGGTAGATGTGCCCAGCCCAAACAGAGGGGCTGGACACATGGTCAGTGGCCAAAACTGAGTGAAAAATTTTGGCTGCACATGCTTAAAAATGCAGAGTAATGCTGAATTTAAGGGTTTATATGTAGATTCTGTAGTCATTGAACATATCCAGGTGAATAAAGACCTAAGATACACTGATGAGCCTATAGACCTCATGACTTGATTAATCCATACATGAATTCCCCTGCCGAATTGGGATGATGCTCACTGAAAAGGAACACATTGTTCCAAAGCCTGAAGAGGAGGTTGCACAGAAGAAACAAAAACATGACACAGGAATAAATTCAGCATAAAGATTTATTTATTATGCATACAGTGTTCTGTCTGCATGCATGCCTGTAGGCCAGAAGAGGGCACCAGATCTCATTACAAATGGTTATGAGCCACCATGTGGTTGCTGGGAATTGAACTCAGGACCTCTGGAAGAGGTCCTGGAAGACCAGCCAGTGCTCTTAACTACTGAGCCATCTCTCCAACCCCAGATAAAAGTTTTTTAAAAATCTAAATAGTGGGCTATAGAAGCCCTACCACCCAACTCTTCTTACAGTAAATGGGTATCTGGTTTTGATTTTCAATGCATTTAGCTAAATTTGTATGGTTTTGCATGGAGAGGATTATCCTGTGCATTTGTTACAAGTCGGGACCTCTGAGGATACAGGGTGCTTTAAAATGTACTGTAACAAAACCTTATCTTCACACATTTCAGATTATGAGGCAGGGCATGCTTCCAAGCACTTGTGGGGGAGTGGTGCTAACTTACTTTTTTTGAGACAGGGTTTTATTCTGTTGGTCTGGGACTCTATAATTCAAGTAGACTGTGGTGACTGCCATGTCATAGGAATCTGTCTGCCTCTGCCTCCTGAGTGCTGGGATTAGGGGTTTGTGCCACCACACACAGCCTGAGCAGCATTTATTTTAGGCCCCCAGTCTCTCTTCTTCCAGAAGCTTCAGATATTGTCTCACTTTCTGGACATGACTTTCATGATCTTTTTTTTTTTTTTTATTTTTGAGACAGGGTTTCCCTGTGGCTTTAGAGGCTGTCCTGGAACTAGCTCTTGTAGACCAGGCTGGTCTCCAACTCACAGAGATCCGCCTGCCTCTGCCTCTGTCTCTTGAGTGCTGGGATTAAAGGCGTGCACCACCACCTCCCGGCTTCATGATCTTGATTTTTTTTTCCCCTGTTGGACTCTTCTTGTATAGAATTTCTGTATTGCTCAATTCCCTCAAACCTGTCTGTGTCTAAAGGTACCACTTTATTCTTATCACGAGGTTCCTTCCAGCTCTGTAGGGTCATAAAGCCTTGTTCACAGGTTTGCAGTCCTGCTCTTGATCAGTTTTGCTTATTCATTTCTCATTCTAAGTTCTTTACCTGAACTAAGTTCAAGCTGACTGACCGTCACTCTTGGCGGGTCACAGATGCATTCATTCTATCTTTGTACATCTGGGAACTGATCTATCTGATGTTGAGTGCTGTGTGGATGAAGTATCTAAACTGCTACCACCAGCACATATTGACCAGCCAGCCTGGTGTCACCTCCTTCCATGTGCTTCAACATTTGTTGGTTTCTAACATCTTATAGCTATATAAGATGATTTTCCACAGATCTTTCACTGTGGATTCTGGAGGCCTGTTTCTAAATTTAAAATAGTCTTTGCCACCAGCAATTTATTTATTTTTTTTGTAATACAAAAGATAAATATTCAGAACAAATCTGAACAATTGGTTTTACATTCTAAGCCACAAGGAAATAGCAAAACAGCAAAGAGAAGACAAAAACTGAAGAAAAGCAGTTTACTGTCTTTCACTTTAACTTGGTAACACGTAGTTGATCCAGGCCCTCTGTTTTGGCCCGTTTCCCCAAGAACACTTGCATTTACAGCTCACTCATGATTCTGGGTTAAAATCACCTTTCTCCTGAGGATCACAGGTTGAAGTTTTCGGATGAGGTCTCTCTAGAGTTCCTAGTAGCTGAGGCAGAGGTGCAAATGTAAATGTCTGGCAAGTTTCTTTAGTGCTCTCTTAGCATTTGCATAGAGGCTCCTCACATGAAATCCCAACTGCCAACTAACCCAAGGGAAGGAGAGGGGAGTGGCTGTTTTTGCCTCAAGAAACTCTGTCTATATTCGTTGTCCTTCCCCATTAGTGAGGAACCTGAGCTGGAGCCCCACCAGCCATATTTTCTGGTACCATCTGCAATGGAAGGGGAGCTCAGAGTATTATTTGGGTACATATATAGCTGATGTAATTGGGGAAGCTAGTCTCTGTTTTCCTGGGCACAGACTTCTGTCAGTCAGTTATTCCCAAGTAAATATCTTCCTTTTTATTCACATTGAAGTATTTCTTAGGAGTCTCCATTGAGTGATCCCAGATTCATGAAAAGGTCTTTTTCCCGTAGGTCCTGATTTCGAGAATAGTCTGTGTATACTTCATTAGTATTCTGCTGTGGCTGAAAGGCCTGATCTCATTCAGTCACCACCCAGACTGGACCCCTACTTGTCTTTCTAGCCTGGGTGACCTCATCCATGTTGGTTGTGACCACCCTGCCCACCCAGCATGCTATACCAGAATAGTTTTCTTATCACTTCAACTTGCTGACCCTTGCTTAGGAGTGCATCAACAGCCTTCCATGGTAGAGCACCTAACTCCACACCTGGACTGTGACCCCTGCTCCTTATATTTTTGGTTGTGAGCCTAGCCTTTAAAGGCTGAGCCATTTCTCCAGCCCTGACTCTCGTTCCTTGGGCTCAGAAAAGTACCTAGAATGGCTGTATTGTTACAGGTGAGTTGTTCTGTTTCACACCTTCTCCTCTTCTACCCCAGGCAGTCTTTGCTCCAGCCAGTCATAGGTGGATATAAAGTAGAGATTTCTAGAGGTTTTTTTTTTTTTTCTCATAGCAGTGTAGAGTTTTATTAATGGACAAAAGCATCCACTTGGTGCTTGGAAAAGTATAGAACATTCTCTGAAAATTGAGATGAGGGGGAAAAAAGCCAGCAACCATGGGGTTTCTACCCTCGGCAGTAATCAGTAGTCTTGAGAATACTCCTGGAGGGCTGTAAATACTCCACCCCACAGAACAGGATTGAAGGAGGATATAAGAGGTCATATCCAAAGTAGGGCCCACTGTCTGACGTAAGTTCCTTGTTCATCCCAGCTGCACATCTACAAGTTTCGGAGTCTCTAGGTCTTTTATTAATTTAAAACTGAGACTAGAGGCCATTCATTTGGAGATGAAGATCTGCCAATGGAGAGAGACGAAGATCAAAATTTGCCAGTCTTTGTGTAACTAAATTTTTTTCCAAAAGAAAACCTCATGCCAAATTTTCTTGAGCCCTGACTCTGTAGGGGCTCCAGAGGTTCCCACTAAGCTGACTTGGGGGCAGGAGGTAGACAGCAGGCAGATCACTGAGTTTGAGGATTGCTGTGACTGAGTCCCATAGTGTGTACTATGTTTGGGCATGTGGTGACTCTTAAATGCTATTCATCCATCAGCACACTGACCCCTTTTTCCAGCTTCATTGTTCTGTTGTTTTGACTGTGAAGTGGCACTTGTTACAAAACCAGTTTCTGTGATCTAGGGTAGCATTCTCCAGCTTTCATGTACATCAGAGTCATCTGGCCCCACCTCTTGGGAGACTGATTCAGTAGCACTGGGGTGGGGCCTGAGAATTTGCATTTCTGACAAGTTCCCAGATGTTGTTGCTTTTGCTGACCTGGCATTCTCTCTGTGAAAACCTCAGATGTAGAAGGTACAAGTAGAGGAAGAAGTTGTTAACATCTTATATGCATTCTAATATAGACATACTTCAAACAGCAGCATCCTGTGCTGAGCATAGTATTGCTGTTACTCAAAAACTATTTTCTTTTGGAGTAGTTTTAGATTTATAGGAAACTTGTGAGACAGAACAGGTAGCCTATACCCTTTTTCTGTTGTTAACATCCTATAGTATTATGGAGCATTTGTCAAAACAAAGGACCCTTTAGTGGTGTATCACTATTAAACTCCATGCTTTCCTACTTATAATGAAAACACACATTTTCAAAAGATTCAAATAAAACTGCATAGTGATGAAAACATTTCACTCCTCCACTTCCTATATATTTCAGGATTTTCCCCTTAGTATTTATATGTGCATGTAAGTAATTACATACACACAGATCCATCTTATTTTGGGTGTACTTCTGTATAACTAATGTTTTTTCTGCATCAGCATTTCTGGATCTGCTCCATTGTTTTTTAATGACAGTGTTCATTTTTTTAATCCCTTAAAAACTTAATATATCTTATCTATTTCCAGATTGTAAATCTAGCAGATGAAAGGTGAGGACAGACACACCTCCCTTTTATCTTATATTGGAAGTTAGAGATTATTTGCCAGCCTCTGTAGAGTTCTTAGCATGTTCTAGACACTGCCAAGCACTTAACATATTATCAAACCCATTTATCAAAACAATCTTAAGAAATTGATTTCATTATTTCCCTGCTAAAAGATGAGGAAACTGTGGGTCAGAGAGGTTAAAGGAACAAAATCCTCTGTCAACTTTCTAGCTGAAGCCATAGTTCTCTGACATTTTAGGTGCTATGAACAGAATAGAATAAAGTTTAGTATGCATGTTGCTCCCTGTGCCATACCTCATGCTGCTCATTTGAACCTCCATCTGTTTCAGACATGAAGTACATAGAAAAATAATAATGTATAAAAGTACTTTATCGAGATAGAGCTGAGTTGTAGAGCACTTGACTAGCCTGTGTTATCCCTGGGTCCATTCTCAGTACTGAAAGGGGAGAAAAACATTATGTGAGAGGCTGTGAGTTGTAAGAAGTTGAAAGTGGATTTTTTTTTTTTTTTATGTCTTTAAAAGTTCTTTGAAGCTAGCTGTTGGTTGCACACACCTTTAATCCCAGCACTCCGGAGGCAGAGGCAGAGGCAGGAGGATCTCTGAGTTCGAGGCCAGCCTGGTCTATAAGAGTTAGTTCCAGGACAGCCTCCAAAGCTACACAGAGAAACCCTGTCTCGAAAAACAAAACAAAACAAAACAAAAAAGTTCTTTCAGGTTAAGGTGTGCACATGCATAGCTACGATGGTGCAGTAGGGTGTCTGCCATTGTGTCTCATTGTTGGAGAGTATTGTACTAAGTATTAGTAGCTTAGGAAAAGATCCAGATTTAAAATTTGAGCATTTATATGAATGTTTATGGCTTTCATGCTTTTGTAAAGCTGCAGCTCAGCCATTAGACTTGGCAATAAGACCCACGTTGAAATTCTGTGTGCTAAGGTGTGCTTGCTCTCATTTATCTGGGTGTGTGTAGAAGCCAGAGGACCTGAGATATCATTCATCCCTGTTGTGAAGGAAAAAAAACAAAACAATATTAAAATGTGTAGAAGTTGCTGTTGGACAGGTTAATGGATGATACCCAATGTATTTGTCCTACAACAATTCAATGTTGGAGGTTACTTTTATAATTTTGTGTTGATGGCAAGGTACTAATACTTGTGACTCATCCTCTGGAGATATAACCTCTTCTCAGGCTGCTGCCTCTGCTTCTCCCCTTCTCCCTTCCTTTCCAGCTCCCTTCCTGGCCGTCCTGGAACTATTCATGTAGACTAGGTTGGCCTTGAAATCACCCACCTCTGCCTCCTAAGTGCTGAAAGGCTTGCACCACCACACTTGGCTTGCTTTTCTTTTTCTTTGATACAGGGTTTCTTGTTGGCCTGGAACTTGCCAGGTAGGCTAGGCTGGCTGGCAGAGAGCCCCTATGGCCCACCCATCTCTGCCTCCCCAGTGCCATCACTCAGGGCTTTTTATGTGGTGTTTGGGGATCAAACTCAGGTCTTCAGGCTTGCTTGGAAGGCAATCACTTTATGAGCCATTTCCCCAGGCTATGAATTTAACCTATATTTTAACTGAATTCTCTAGGCAAGGTAGTTAACCTTTATGAAAAATTTAAAACTATTTCCATTCTTTGAGAATTTATACAATGACCTTCCTAAAATTTTGTTGTATTTAAAAAGGTACAGTCTGTTGGTATTGTGGGTTGGGCATATGTTTGTAGCACAGCCTTAGACTCTCTGATCCTCCTGTCTCTACCTCCCTAGTGCTGGAATTACAGATGTATGCCACCATGCCCCAGTATATAGTTATTTTAATGGTTAAAAAAGTTTGGTCCAGAGAGATGACACAGCAGTTAAGACCATGTAATACTCTTGCAGAGGACCCAAGTTCAGTTCCCAGCCCTCATGTTGGGTGGCTTACAGTCATCTATAACTCCAGCTTCACCAGGATCCAATCCCTCTTGTGTACCTGTACTCATAGGCACCTGCACTCATATTCACATACCCCCCAGACACATACAAATACATACAATTAAAAACAAAATAAATCTTTAAAAATACTCAGTAAATTTAAATTAAGAACTAGCTAATACTCTGCCCCATATACAAAAATAAATAGTATATTTAATATAAATGCTGCAATCTCTGCTACATTGGTTACTAAATAGAGAGCTTGCCTTTTTAAAGTCTTTGGAACGTATTCACAATCCATCCTGAGGCCTTCTGTCCCTATCTTTGGTCCTTAAAGCATCCTCTTGATGGAAGCTTACTCTCCACCCCATACTTACTGTATTCTGTTCACCTTACCTTTCTTCTGTGCAGCTACAGTTTCTTGGACTCAGAATCTGTGCCGATCAATCCCGTGTTGTCTGCAGTTTAATGGGAATACATTGCATGTCAGTTACAGAACCAGATGCTGGATGATGACAGGTCAAGCTTAGACATGATAGTTTTGTGAAGTTTTTCCCACCTCTCCCAACTGTCTTCCCCGCAACCAACCTTGAGTTTTTAACATAGAAGGGTCATTGAACATTTTGTTGAACAAGGTTTTAATGAATTACACCTTGACATATGAAGCAGTCTTCATTATGAATTGACTTAACCCTTAACTCTTTCTCTGTGAAGAAAGATTTATGTTGCTATTTCTTCCCACTACTTAGAAAAGCAGAACAAAACCTCAGTAGGCTTGTGCCTACCAGTCTGCCACAAATTAGAGAAATACTTCTTGCTTCTTTACATTCCTGCTTATGTTTGGATCAAAGTGCCTTTCCACACTGGGCAAAGTGCTGGGCCACCTATGCTGGGAGATTACCATAAAGAAGTTTTTGCTGAAGATGAGGTGGAAGATTGACTATTTCTTCACTCTGTAGTAGTTTGAGAAAGTTTTCGAGTTGGTCCTGTGAAGATTGATTGGTGTTCAAAGCAGGTTCCTTGTCAACCTCACTTGTTGAAGAAATGTGGTAGTGTTGTCCTCTTCCTCTTGGAAGTCAGCTGAATCTGTAGATAAAGCTTTTGAAAACCTACTCTCCTAGATTGGAGGATTAGGACTCTGAGTTTTGGAAGGCAGTCAGGGAGATCCACACTAGGGTTGTTTTGTTGTTTTTTAAGGCAGTTGCTTCCCCTTGAGAGAGCCAACTATTCAGAAAACTGAGTCACAGGGTCTTCTTCCATTCAGACTTAATCTGGTCATTCAGAGGCTTCTGCTTTTCCCTTCAGAGGCTGCTGGTGCCTGACCCAGAGCTGCGGAGTTCTTCCTCTTAGGACTTTAGAAGGCTCCCAGGACAGCAGCAGGCACCTCATTCTTTGGATGGAGGATTTTGCTGGGTCTTTTAAATTAATCTCTGATTGTACACTTTTCCCAGCAGGGATTTACTCTTTTTAAATCATTTTAGCCAAATTTTTAAATAAAAATAACCAACCTGTAATGGGACTCATTCCACTGAGATTGTTCATTTTATGGACAGTTGTTCCTTTTCAGGCACTTGACTTACCATCATGAATCGCCCTTCTACCCTTCTGTCTTCAGTTTTCCAGTGTTTGGCCACATAAGTTGAAAGGCCCTTAGGAGGTCTATCTTCATGGTAATAAACACTACATCTCTCCCCTCTTTTCTGTTTTCCTCTGACATTAAAGCAACAGTAGAGTAGGTTTCTTAGCAGTTTTGTCACTACTAAGAAGCTTCAGGTGGTGAGCAGGCAGTGGTGGCTTAGACTAGGGAAGAAAATCAGAAGTCACCCAAGTGCTGCGAGAGCATACCTGTTTATTAGCTGCATGGCACCAAGCAGTCTGGAGTAATGCCAGTTTATATTGATATGAATTCAGAGGTATTTCTTTATTGCTTTTCATTTTAAAAATTTAATTTCAGATCACTTTGTCAGTGCTGAAATGTTATATAGGTTGTTTTAACCTCATCACACTGATAAAATGAGATTCTTTTTCTTTTTTGAGACAGAGTCTCACTATGTAGCTGTGGCTGCTGGCCTGGAACTCAAAAGAGGTCTGCCTTCTTCTGCCTGCCTCCCAATTATTGGTGTTAAAGGCATGTGCTACCATGCCTGGCAAGATTCTTTTTAAAATTACATGTTTAGTCTTTTGTACTTGGCTGACAGCAGTCACTGAGAAAAACTCTCAAAAGTTGAACAAGTCATTTAAGTTTTGTTTTTAACTCAAGACATTTTAAATCCTCAGAATATAATGAAGATAGGTGTGCCAATACAAAACGATGGCATAAATCTTTAACTTCTAAATGAAATAAGTGACTCAGGCCATTTAGCTTTGCCCTTACACAAAACTGTGGGCCTCACTGGTATGTTCCTCTAGTCTAGCTCTTTCAGGCACAGCTTTTTACCAGACTTCACCCTCTGGAAGGTCTGAGCAGTTTTCCAAGCAGGGATCATTGGTTGCTGTCTGTATATGATAGATGTAGGGCAAAAGCATGCAGCTGTGCCCCCTTGCCTGTGATGACTTCCTAAAACCTACAGGTTGATGGTGTGTGTGTGTGTGTGCATGCTCGCGTGTGCACGCACATGCACACACTTTAAAAGAAGCCATTTATTTAGTAACAACCTCAACATGAGCAATGGAGACCAACTTTTAAGTCCTTTCCTTTTGGTCACTAGGTCTCATAGTTGTAGCTGGCCCTTGGAGCCATGTTCCAAGAGTTGGGGAGACTTGGCCTCTCTATAAATCAGTGATCTGTGCAGAAATCTCTTACGTCCCAAATTCTTTTTCTTCAGAAAAAGGGAATAGGACTTGCTTCTCTACCACACGCTGACACCCTCCCCCGCCCCCGTCCCAAGTCCTATTCAGTTCCTAGAGGCCAGTGCTACATTAGATTTAGAGATCTCAAATGTCAAAGGTACTATTTGAGGTACCCACTTAGGGGCTATGGACTCCTGTGTCTTTCAGATTGCTCTTAGATTCTTGAGTTTAGATAAATAAATTTCCATGATCCAACATTTTGGAGGGGTATTTTAGACTAAAATTGAAAATATTTTATATTAAGAGATGGTTGTATTTGTTCTGATGTGTCCTCAAGCTTTTCCTTTCCTTTTATCACTAGTATTTGCTTTTTCCATAGCTGTGACCGTTCTCTAACCATCTCAGATTTGTTAAAAGATTTGACTAGTGCTTTAAAAGGCATGTTTGGTAATTTTTTTTTTTTAAGTTTTAAGTCTTTTTCTTTCTATTTTCCTCCTTGTTGAACAACACAAAACTCCCAGGTTTTATGTTCCACAAGGCAGCTGCTGAGTGTCTGATGTTTTCCTCTCTTCCTTTTCCTCCTCCAACCCCCCCTTTCTGCTTCACTCTGAAGGGAGCTGCACCTTTGTGGTTCTTCTGCAGCTGCTGGACTTTGATGGGGACATACTTGCTGCCTCTATACTTGCTTCCCTTAGCAACCAGTCCTTTGACGATGACCTCTTGCTGTTTGCCTGTTGTCTCTCATGTTGGATTATAGATGAGAGGTTTACCAGGCTGGGGGTAGGGGCCTGCTGTTAGCACATTTTATTCCAGGGTTCCCAGTGTCCCTCAGCATGCATTTTCTCTATGTAAAATTCGTGGTTTGGGAAGAGGGAGAGGATAGAAATGAGAAAGCTGCACTCTGCCCCCCTCACCCCACTCGCCATACATTCATAAGCTTTATGTTTGCAGGCTGGTCCTAGTTAATTTGGAAACAGATGCTTCAGTGGTTATTAAAACTACTTAATTGACTTCTCATCTTTCTAATAGTGTGATTAACATACATAAGAGGGGAAGGGAGTACTACTCTTTCCTCTTACTCTTCCCAAGGTCTGCATGCTGGCAGTAACTTGCTTTCTTGTGTAATCTGAGCTCTGGGAATTGCTAAATCACCTAACTCTATACATTGTAACATCTCTATTTTCCCCAAAGCATCATCTTTGCTGTTTATTTAAAACTCGGGAATCAGAATCCCATGGTCCAGGCCTTCTCTGTTTGTTCTCATGATGTGCTGGAGATATGTGTAAGATTTACATTTGGATTCAGCTCAGTGCTCTTGCCTTGGACAAGGTGGGGATTAGGACTTTGTAAAAACAGTTGAGATTCCAAAAGAACCCAGGATTGTGATTTTTCAGGAAAAACCTTTAAAAAAATCCATATAGTAAAGATTACAAGAAAATCACTCAATTTCATTAAGAGGTAGAAGAAAACAGACTCTCTTTATGTACTTATGGTGGGAAGGAAAGCTGCTTGAGCATATAAAAGAGATTCAAAATACTCATATTCTTGTACCCCTTTTATTCTGGGATTTACCTTAAGAAAAGAAAAGTCTAGTTTTGTTTAACTAAAAATAAGGAAAAAAACCCATGTGATACATAGAAGAGGGGAGGAAAAGACTTTCATGGTCTCTTATACACTGGCTGTTGTTTTGTAATAGGATTTTAATGCTTTCATTTTCTTTATCTTACAGTTGCCATTTTCATAAGCTGAGAAAGTTAATTTTAATTGATTCTCTATCTCCCACAAAGCATCTGCAGAGTATTTTTTAAAACCTAAAGTGAACCATGCAAATAAATACCTCTATTCTTTGTTTATTGTTGTTGGGGATTGCTAAATTATCTAAATCTGTTTGTAGATTTGCTTTAAAAAAATGTAACCCAGGCTGGCTTTGAACTCATTGTAAGGATGACCTTAATTAAATCCCTATCTTCCTGCTTCTGCTTCAACCTTCCCAGTGCTGAGATTATAGACTTATAAGCATGTATCACTGTGCCTGATTTTATGCAGTGCTGAGGATTGAACCCAGTGTTCAATCCTTAGAAAAGCAGTCTGCTAACTGAACTACCAGCTATAGCCCTTAGTTTTCTTTTTACAAATTAAAGTCATTGTCATTCTTTGTGTGAAAAGTGTTTTGAGGCTTTAAGTTGCATTTCAATCTATCCCTGAGCAGTTTTCTGCATCACCTTTCTGTGTTCATGCAGTGATGGCTGACTTTAAAATGATTTACTAGTTTATGGAGATTAGTGCTTGAACCAGCTGTTATGACAAAGTCTGGAGGGAGGGGTTCTCTAAAGGCAGGTGAGAATGGTGGTGGACTTGGGAGCTAGTGTCTCTGTCCGTTGTTAGATCCCGGATCTGGATTCTAGAGGCATCAGAGGGGTGAGATGGGAACTCAGGAATTTCGTCTGTGCTGGTAGCTGCTGAGGTTGAAGTCTGTGCTATGTGTTGAGGCACACTTGGTTATGAGGTTGGTTGAGTTAGGAATAATGTAGCTGTGAAGCACTGGGCTCTCAGCCTTTTGGTTCTTTGGTCTTCACTAACATTTTGAGAAATCGTTAAAGCAGACATTTGGAAATTGAGAGTTGAATTCAGAGTACTAGGATATGGATAAAACCACAATCCAGTGCTTCTGTTGGGTTCAACATTTTGGGTGCATGTATAAGTGGTTTATATGTGTGATATATGTGATTTATGGGAGTGTGCACAGGTATGTGCACGTAGAGGTCATAGGAGAATGTTGGTTATCTTCCTTGATTGTTCTCTATCATTCCCTTGAAAGGGGCCCCTTACAGAACCTAGGGCTTCCCCTTTCTTCAGGTAGGTTCGTTGACCAATAAGTCCCAGTGATCTCCCCTGGTACTGTGGTTACAGATGCTTGCAGCCATGACAGCTTATTATGTGGGTACTAGAAAGCAGAACTCAGGTTCTCATGCTTGGGCAGAAAACCCTCTTTCCTACTCAATGAGCCATCTCTTCAGCCCTAGGTTAGCCATTTTTGAAAGATGAACAAGTTTAGAATTGGCTCTTTTTGAGAGTTTTTTTTTTTTTAATCATTCTTTAGTTATTCTATACATGAATAAAATGTGTTTGGTTCATATTCACCCCCTCCAACTTCTGGACACCCCCACATCTAACTCACTGAGTTCAATCAGTGCTGCCCATATGCAAGAGTTCATATTTTTAACACTTCTACGTGGATTCCTGTAAATAAGCACATGAGAATTCATAGGTGTCAGTAAAATATTCTTTTACTAGTATCTTTGTTGTCAACCATTTATTGCTGGTTATTATACTGTGGATGTTCCTAATTTTATTGATGCAAGCATCAATTGATAGACATTTAGGTTCTTTTTACTCTGTTAATGATTAATATTGCTGTTAACATTCCTGCACATTTTGTGTGGACATATTTTCATTTCTCTTGAATAAAAAGTTAAGAGAGGAATTGCTGCTTGCTTCATTTAGTCACCCTGTTTCACATTTTGAGCAGCTGGTAGACCTTTCCAGTTTGGCTATACTATCTTATGTTCCTGTCAGCAAGGTATGGGGCTTTTAATTTTCCCATGTCCTCACTAACACTATAAGTTATCTTCTTTCTTCATCATTTTATTATTTTTATTATTATTTATTATTTTATTATTTTGGTTTTTTGAGACAGCCCCTGGCTGCCCTTAAACTTGCTCTGTAGACCAGGCTCGCCTTGAACTCAGAGATCTGCCTGCCGATGCCTCCCAAGTGCTGGGATTAAAGGCATTCATCATCATTGCTTGACATGCTTTTATTTTTATTTTTTATGTGTATGAGTGTTTTGTCTCCTGCATACCTGATGCCAGCAGAAGTCAGAAGAGTGTGTTACATTCTCTGGAACTGGGCTTATGGATAGTTGTGAGCCACCATGCTGGAAACTGAACTTGGGTCTCCTACAAGAGTAGCAAGTGGTGCCCTTAATTACTGAACATTCTCTTTAGCCCTGTGATTTATCTTTTAAAAACAGATTAAAATTTTAGTTATCTGTATGTATTATGTATGTACCTGTGTAGGGGGTATGCACATGTGAGTGCAGTTGCTGACAGGCAACTGGAGTTGGAATTAAAGCTGGGAACTGAATTGGGTCTAATGCAAGAACCCAATTATTTCATTTTATGTGCATTTGTGTTTTGCCTGCATGTATGTGTGTCTGTTGTGAGCATGTTGGATCCCTTGGAAATGGAGTTACAAACAGTTGTGAGTTGTTATGTGGGTGCTGTGAATTGAACCTGGATGCTTAGAAGTGCACTTAACTGCTGAGCTTTCTCTCCCGTCCATCCTTCTCTCTTTTAATGATTTATCTTTCTGATGTTAGCCATCCTGTAGTAGATGTAAAATGATATCTCCTTCTGGGGTTTTATTGTTGTTATTCCTCTCTCTGTCTCTCTCTTCACCCTTCTTCTCCCCACCTCCCCCAGTCCTGTCAGGCCTGGTACTCACTACAAAACCCAGGCTGGCATTAAACTTGAGACAGTCTTGATGTTTCATCCTTCCAAGTGCTGGTATCTTAGGCATGCTGGCTTTGATATGCTCTCCAATGGCTAATGATACTGAATGTGCTCTTTGTATGTGCTCATTGGTCATTCTGACATGTTCTTTGGAGATGTGTCTATAAGATCCTTTGTCCATTTCAATAATGATGTTTGTATTATTATTGAATTGATGGTCACAAAGTGATTTTCTTCAGTGGGTTAAATCTATTGAGTTTCTATATGAAAAATTAGAATATTTAAAAATATTTTAAAATTTATTTAAAGATAATTTAAAAACATTACTTATTAACCAAATGAACTTTAAAATGTACTAATTATTTTTATTTATGTGTATGTTTATGTCTACCTATATGAGTTTATGAGTACTGTGTATGTACAGTTATGCATGGAGGCCAGAAGGCATCAGATTCTCTGGAACTGGAGTTAGGTATGGTTGTGCATTACCTGATGTGGATTTTAGGAGCTTGACCTGGGTCTCTGCAAGAGTAATAAATTTTACTAATAAATAAAATCTTAACTGCTGAGTCATCTTTCTAGCCCTAAAATAGTTTGGTTTTTCATTTTTTTAATGAAAAACAATTTTGTTTTGCAAGATTTAAAAAAAGTTGCCTTATTCTACTTATATTTCTCTATTTAGTCTTTATATGTATTAGTGAAGAGTCTGAAGAAAATCTGACCTTATACAGGTGTTGTTGAGAAAAATTACTCTTTAATGTCTCTAAGGTAGTTGTGGACATCCTTTAACACTGTATGAAAACTTGACAAGAGATAGTTTGTTTGGCTCCCTCCCTCCTTACTTCTTGACAGGGTCTTGTTTCATATAGCGCAGCCTGTCCTTTAACTCTAGGCATAGCATGCCACCGTATCCAGCATTTTTTAATTTACTTGGAACTTTGTTTTGTTTTGTTTATTTATTTATTTTGGCTTTCCAGGCATTTTTAAACATTCACTCTTTAAAATTTTGTGTATGTATGTATGTATGTATGTATGTATGTATGTATGTATGTTCGTGCTTGAACATCAATCAGAGTACAGAATGTGGGTGTCTGTTTTCTCCTTCTGCCATTTGGGTTCTAGCATTGAATTCAGGCTTATTAGCAAGCACCTTTACCTGTTAAACTGTCTTACTGGCCTTCTGCCTAGGTTTCCTCTTCCCCCTTTTGAGACAGGGTCTTACTCTATAGTCTAGTTATCCTTGAACTCCTGGTCCTCCTGCCTCCCAAATGCTGCAGTCCTAGGCATCTGCTACTGTACTTGTCTGAAGAGATATTTTTCTCAAAAATGTGTTGGCTTCAATGTAGGACTTGAAACCACATCAGCAAATTCTTCATGTACTGTTTTGTAATGAAATCTGTTGGTTACTCCTGAACCTTTAATGGCTACTTATAAGTTTGTATAATAATGAATTGATCTTAGTAAATATTGAAACATTAGTTAAGAAGCTCTTCAAATGACATGTTTACTTATATAATATTTTAAAATTATTCATTCACATTAATATCATCACCTGTCTCAGCAATCAGGTCTTTGGGTATCAGGATTCTGTGAAGTATGTGGTAGTAAATAGTTTTCTAAACTACTTTTTACTTCAAAATTCAAATTTTATCACTGAAAATAAAATTTTTAATTATTTTTCTTAAAGTTATAGGCTTTATTCATTGGAGAAAAATGTCTGCCTTGTACCTATCTGGATATATCTGCCTTATAACTATTTGGATATCTTTTTAAGTAAGATGGAGACCTCTAGAAAATTGGCTAGTTTAGCTTGCAATTCAAAAATCATACAAGTTGAGACAAATGTCAAGTTTTATTGTAAATCAGAAGTGGTTTATGTGTTATTCATACTTTGACTTAAAATATGAAAACAAGGAACTGGGAAGAAAGCTAGAAAGTACATGGCAAGCAAGCATAGGGACCTGAGTTGGGATCCTCAGAAACCACATAGAAGCCAGGTATAATCATGAATATAACCCTAGTACTAAGGATTGGGGAGTGAGGCAAGTGAATCCGTGGAACTCTGGCCAACCAGGCTAACCAGTCAGTGAACTCTGGGCTCAGTGACAGACCCGTCTCAAAAGATAAAATGGAGAATGATAGTGAAAGACACTCCACATTGACCTTCTGCCTCTACCTTTGTGTGCATGTATGTACATACACATCCATAAGCCACACACAAAAGAAACAGTAAGAAAGTAAGTGTACTCAATTGAGACTTAGTAAAATTGGTAGTTTTTATTCTGTTAATGTTGCTTCACCAATATTCTTTAGGAAACTTCAGTTTCGTGTGTGTAGTGGTTAAAAGTGAACTGTGCCACTTCACTGATTTTATGAAACTTTTTTCTTTGTTGCTTTTGTACCATTAGACTAAATACCACAAAGTATGAAAGGCAAAAATTATGTGGTGGTTTGAATGAAAATGACCCCCATAGGCTTATAGGTGTGGCCTTGTTGGAGGCAGTGTATCACTGGGAGTGGGCTTTGAGGTTTCAGACATTCAAAGCCAGGCCCAGTGTCATTCTCTCTTCCTGCCTGCAGATCCAGATGTAGAACTCTTAACTGTCCCTCTAGCACCATGTCTGCCTGTGTGCTGCCATGCTTCCTGCTCTGATGATAATGGACTAAGCCTCTGATTTGTAAGCCAGGCCCAATTAAATATTTTCCTTTATAAGGGTTGCTGTGGTCATGGTGTGGCTTCACAGTAATAAAACCCTAAGACACATTGTCTTTGTATTCTTACAAAAACATTGACCTTCACATTTTACTTGAAGAGGTTGAAGGATACTAAGGCTCACCTGACCCCAGAGCTTTCATATTGGACTTTGAGAATTGCTGGTCTAGACAGCATTTAATGGAATTGGGGCTAAAATGTCTTAAGCCCTTGCTTTTGTGAGGCTGGTAGTATAACCTTTTAATTAATCCTATTTCCCTATCTTCTCAGAATTTAAAATTACAAGGGCATGCCTGTTGAAGCATTTTTGAAAAATAAAATGTTTTCCCAGTTTCTTCTTCACCTTTGCAAATATGCTGTTTCCCTTCATGTCTTGAATTAGCAGTGGCCATGGCCCACAGGAGACTTCTTCCATGTCTTTTTCTGTCTTAGGACAGTCCTCCCACTGAAAAGCCTTGCCTGGTGTATAGTTCAAGCCCTGGCCAGTGGCTGGCAATGACCTGATCCTTGCTTGCTATGTAAATCCTCACTGAATGGCATGAGACTCCAACTTAGCAATTCATGGAATTGTAAGGTAAGCCCAGTTTCCCAGCCAATTATGACTCCATCTGAAGCAGTAGCCGGGCCATTAGTGTATTTTGAGCCTCTATGTCTTTTATATCTTGCCAGACTTTGAGAGTCTACTGTATAGCTACTGGCAACAGGCCACTGCCAACACAGTCTACGAATGTATTGTTTTACACCTCATTTTTTCTCGTTTCCCTCTGAGGTGGCACCTTGCCTGTGTTTCTTTATCCCACATATTTTCACCCACTTCAAAAAAAAAATCACTTTATCTCTTCATCATGATCTTACAGACTTGGCTTCTGTAGTTACTTATTTTGAAAGACATGTTGAAGAATGAAAATGCTAATGTCTTCCTCTAGGGCCCTTCCCCTTTTAACTTCAGTAGATCTCTTCAGGATCCTTTTATGGGGTAAAACTGTGATCCCCTGCAATTTATGAGTTGAAACTCTAGCACCAAGTATTGAATGTGACTGTATTTGGAGTCAGAGTCTACATAAAAGAGCCAATCATGTACTATGAGGTAGCTAGAGAGAGTCCTAATCCATTATGGCTAATGTCCTTTAAAAAGATAGGATTTGGACAAACACATAGGCAGGGAGAGCCCCTGATTGATAGTGATTGATAATGTAGCCAAGAATCCCTAGTAGTTGCCAGCAGCCCACCAGAAGCTGAGAAAGCCTGACAGTCTTCTTGTAGTGCTCAGAAGGAACCAGCCCTTGCTGATACTTTGACTTTAGATTTCCTAAACTTTAAGATGATGAGTTTCAGTGGTATAAGCTATTCAGTTTGTACTGTTTTGCTCTCGAAGTCCTGAGAAAGGACTATTGGCTCAAAGTTGACTGCTGTCCACCATAGCCCCAAGCTTTCTGTTACTGTCACCTTTTGTTTCATAAGGTCACTTCACTGGCGGTTTCCCAGGTGGCCTGTTGCCCTCATCATGGAAGGCTTCTCAGAGCAGTGCTCTGTATATGGTCACCTTAATGAAGAATGCAACATTGAGGGTGGTGTATTCCAGAAGGATGGTGGAGAATGTTAGTGGACCCAGGGACTAGTGAGTGTGTATGTCTGCTTCTGTCCTTCTGCCCGTTCTTGTTCTGCACTGGTCAGAGGTGTTGAGCCTGACTGGCCTTCACCTGTTTCCTAGGGACCACAGAGTCTTGACCCTGCATGGGGCTCTCTGACTGTTTTCTCCAAGTGCTTTTACCATGGTACCCTCTGTGGGTTCCCAGCTGACCAAGGATTTTAACCACACAGCTGGGAAAAGCAGCCAAGAAAAGCGAGCTGCTAGAATGCTTAGGGGCCCGAAACATTACCCTTCGTGGTAGTTTGGTTCATGCCAGGATGTCCTTGTAAAACTTTTATGAAGATGTTGTTGTACTTGCATGGGAGGGTGAAGATTGTTGTTAACCTTGGTGAGTCCCTTGTCCCCCAGGAATTCAGGGCACTGAGGAAATGCTTGTGGCCCTCCTTTCTAGATGGGCACGCCATTGCAGCAGCTGCCTGAGCAGAAAGTTGAGCTGGATGGATGGATTAAGGGGCATCAGCTAGGCCTTTGTCTAAAAATATTTAAAATATGTTTGAATCTCTCTTTATCAACAGAGAACAGAACAGAGAACAGCTCCTTTCAGTGTAGAGAAGGTTTTTTTCCCCCCATGTATTTTTACGATCTTGTTTGGTTCTTTTGTATATTAGTGACTTTGGGAAAGTAGTCCCATTCACGGTTTTGAGCACCATACACACAAAGGCATTGCATAGTTGTTCTGCTTTGCTTGAGGGAAAAGAACAGTCTACTTCCATTAAGAATGTCTGTGAGCGTAGTCTCTGGCTTGAGTTAATTTTTCTGGTGTGAATTTTGACAGTTAAAAAAATTAAGAACATGGTTGAGAATGTACATATTTAAATGTACATATTACTCTAAATTAGGAATTGATAGAGGTATATTAGTTATAAGAATGAGCTTTGGAAATTCATAGAAATAAAAATAAAGAGGTTCTTATGTATGTTAGGATTTATTGGTGGGAGAGCCATGGGTATTAACCCACTCAAAGTCCTGGGCATCAAATATTTTGTGTTAAGTATCAGAATAAGGTAGTAACAGTCTCCTAAAATAGGGAAGTGTAATGGTTATGAGGTTCCCCTAGCTTTCCTCCTTGATGATCAAAGTGTGTATCAGGTTTCTGCCTAACTTCAGATTGTCTTTGGTCATCTTCCCGTATTATTAGAAACCTGAGCTACTTCTGCATACATGCAGGAAGAGCCAGCATGTTGCACAACCCCAGCAGCCCCATTCATCATAGAGTACTCAGGGTAGTCCTTGGCATCAAGGGCGGTGGGTGATGTGCAGCCCAGTATGATGACACTAACGGGAAAGGACTGGTGGAGAACTCTGTTTGTTGGGTCAACTAATATGTAATTATTCTTAGAAATGAATCCTAGCCATGCCCCTGCTGTTCTGTCCATAAACCAAGTCATTCATTTTTGGGGAGTATTTGGCCACTTCTGGATTAGAGCTCTGCCTTACGGCTACATGCACAGCCACTAGTCCAGCCACAGCTTACAGGAGCAGGACTAAAGCCTGGGAGAGGCCAGTCTGGAGAACTCATTGACTTCGAAGATTTCTATAAAACCACAGGCTAGCCCTGACATTGAGTAGTGTGTGTGTTCCTGTTTTTCTATCCGTACCCCCCACCAAGGGTGGAATATGAATGAGGAAGATGAAGAGGGCTTTTAGTTAAGCATTCCAGAATATTTCAAAAGCTCAGGGCTGGGATAAGCTGTAGTGATGTGCAATACTAGTATGCCACTATATCCTGAAAGGATCATTTTCGGAAGCCAGTCATCCATCAGACATTAATCAGACTCTTGACCGATGATGGCACTTAGGTGTGTTAAGTTGAATTTTGTGACTTTTCCATTCTTGGTAGAATATTGGTATATACCTAGAGGGGTCTTATACTTTAGAAAATCAGGGACCTGGGACCTATATTTTTGTGCTGTGCTGGAGTTCTTACTTGGCACTTATATATGATTCTTGACGGGTTACTTGCTTTCATGTTATTTAGTGTACTACCCTGAAACTGAGAATATTGGTGGTTATATATCATAGGTTTATTTTAAAGATAAAATATGTTTCCTATAAAAAGTATCTAGATCCCAACCTAGTGCATAGCTCATTAGGGCCAACACTGGGACAGCTGCAGTTTCTTCCATAATTGTCACCTAAGTAGTCACAGAGAAGTCTACTCAGCTTCTCTAACAGAGTACTATAGATTGAGCTGCTTAAGCAGCAACTATTTATTTCTCACAGTTAACACCAAGATCAGAATACCAGTATGGTTGTTTTATAACACTTGTCCCATTGCAACAGCCTTACCATGACCTCATCTTCCTTCTACCCCCCACCCCCCAGACAGGGTTTCTCTGTGTAGCCCTAGCTGTACTAGAACTAGCTCTGTAGACCAGGCTGACCTCCAGCTCACAGAGCTCTATCTGCCTACCTCTGCCTCTGCCTTTTGAGTGCTGGGATTAAAGGGGTACGCCGCCACTGCCTGGCTTATAGTTACTTCTTAGAGCCCTCAGCTGCAGGGATACTTTGGGGAATAGAACTTCAACACAAGAATTTTAGGGAGACAGTTCAGTTCACAATGGTATAATTTTATACTGTCCTTTTTACTATAGCCATGGTGGTACACACTTTTCATCTCAGCACTTGGGAGGCCAGCCTGATCTGCATAGTGAATTCTAAACCAGCCAAGAGTCTCAGTATGTATTTTAATTAAGAAAAATACATACATGTATGCGTGCATACATATGTACATACATACATATTGCTCTTTTAAAAGTGATTGTAATTTGAAAAATTAACAATCATTTTTCTAGTTGTCATGCTTTTCTCTTTATATTTTATCAACTCTGAAACTGGAATATCTTTCCCCCTTTTTACTATTTTTTTCTCTCATAATTATACCCCCACTGCAGTTTCTCTTCCCCAAACTATAATATCTTTTTTAAATTTTTATTTACTTTTATTACATATATAGGCTTCTGCCTGCATATACATTTGCATGCTAGAAGAGGGCACCAGGTCTCATTTTATATAGATGGTTGTGAGCCACCATGTGGGTGCTGGGAATTGAACTCAGGCCCTCTGGAAAGAGCTCTCCAGCCCAAACTGTAATATCTTAAAACTGATTGAACCGGGCGTTGGGAGCTCATGCCTTTAATCCCACCCCTCAGGAGGCAGAAGCAGGTGAATCTCTGTGAGTTCAAGGCCAGCCTGGTCTACAGAGAGAGTTCCAGGATAGGCTCCAAAGTTACATAGAGAAACCCTTTCTCGAAAAACCAAAAACAACAACAACAACAACAACAACAACAACAACAAAACAACAACCACCAAACAAACAAAAACAAAAAACCCTTCACCAAAACTGATTGAGTAACCTGGTTCATATGCCACGTTCTAGGCCAGACAGGACTATATAGCTGAGCCTGTCTTGAAAGAAAGGAGGAGGCGGAATGTAATGATCAACAGCTCTTGGGTGTGATAGAAAATTATATGAGTTTGATATTTTTTCCCTATTTGAGCTTTTTGTTTCTTTTTTGTTTTGTTTTTGAGACAGAATCTCACTATGTAGACCTGGTTGACATCAAACTCAGATCTGCCTGCTTCTGCCTCCCCAGTGCTGGGGATTAAAGTCACTCAACTGTATCAGCTGGTTTGTTTGTTTGTTTGTTTGTTTGTTTGTTTTGTTTTTGTTTTTGTTTTTTGGGATTAGGCTGGGAAGATAGTTTGGTTAGTAAAGTAAACATGAGGACTTGAGTGTGATCACCTCCCACTCCAGCAACTATGTAAAAATCAAAGTTCAGGGCACATAATCTCAGCACACCTGGGGCTCACTGGTCAGTTTAGCCTAATTGCTGCATCCTAGTGAGAGACCCTGTTTCAAAAATGCAAGATTGATCCCGAGGAAGGACACCCAGTGTTGACCTTTGGCCTCTCTTTATGTACCCCCACACACATGGACACATGCAATCACATCCACACACACTAAAAATAAAGATAGGGTCTTACATAGCCTAGACTGGCTTAGAACCCCTGATATCCTTGCCTTTGTCTTTTGAGTGTACCACTGTGCCTGACAAAGATTCAATCATTTTACCTGTGTGCATGTATGTACACTGCATGCATATCAGAAGAGGGCTGTTACGATAAATCTTTCTGCCAAAAGCCACCTGAGCCCCACCGCCACATGTGAACTTTACGCCAGTCGCCCACCTGAGTTAGGGCCTAAATAAATACACAGAGAGACAAAGCTGCTTGGCCAATGACTAGGATTCCTCATCTGTTAGCTCAGTCTTAATTATCATAAGTCTATTTATTTTATAGACTTATCGGACGACTTATTGGCGTCCTCACTTGCCGGTGGATCACATCCTGCCGCTGGAGGAGGCAAAGGGAAAAAGGGACCCTTCCTGTTTCTCCTTTGCTTAAATATGAGTCTCCTTGCTATGTCATTTCCTGTCTGGATCATCACTTCTCTACTACATTTCCCAGAATCCTCTTTGACTCCTATTCCTAGCTTGCCATTGGCCAAACAGTATTTTATTCAACAATCAATAAGATAAACATACAAAGAAGTACATTCCCCATCATCTCCTCTTTTCTGTCTAAATAAAAAGAAGGATAACTTATCTTTTATAATAACTGAAGAAAACTATAACCTTAACTATCTGTCTTCAACTCTATCAAAGACCATAGAAGGATAATATATAAACTCTAGAATTGACAGAGACATCCGCTACCCGGACAGTCACCCACAGTTCCTCTGTAACGTTGGGGCATCCATCTTCAGCCCATAGGCCACAGTGTGTCTGGCACACTTCTCCATTTCACTTTTTTGTGGGTCCTGTATGTCAACAGGAACCCTTCAGTACTGTCTTGTTTTGTAAGTTCAGCAGTCACTTTCTTTTGAGTCCCGTATGTCCAGTTTATACAGCAATAAACAGTCCAGGCAAGAGCAATTTCTTACCCAAATGGCTAATATTGCCATGTTGAAAGCAAACTCCATAACGAGTTTCTTCAATGCCCATCCTCTTTTCTGACGTAATTGGTGTGCCAGGAGCAGTTGTGTCTCACTGCCAAAATAAACCCTAAACCATTTAAATATTTCTGTAGGTCTTTGAAAGGTTTGAAGAATACCTAACCATCTCAAATACATCTCTATATCTAGAAAACCTAACTAAACTAACCTAATTATAAGTTCTGACTTATAGGTAAAAGATCTGTATAAACACAATACCTAAACAAGAGGAGACATATGCATATCACAAAATTGACCTTAAAGTTGTATCAATAAATGAAAATCTATACCAATGCAAAGTATTCATTCCTATATCCTATTCCCCTTTTCTTTCTTTAAAAAGAGATTGACTATGCTCATTATCATTTATAACTAACCCCATTTAAATGAAAACAAACAATAAACAATACTTGGGAATATGGGCGTCGTTCTTTCTAAACTGCTTCCTGCTGATTGGGGGCGATGTTTATATACCATGGGGATCATGATAAAACATAGAAACCTGACCAAGTCCTTGTTTTTGTAGTCTGTAAGGCTGTATAGTCTCAGCTTCAGGGGGTCTTGCTTGATCAAACTATATTAGTCTGGAAGGAATGCACAGCTTTTCATTTTCTGTGGAAATACAAGCAAAACCTTTATTTCTAAGTAGCCTGTCCTTAAACTTAAATTTTGAAGTCAAAGTATTTTTAAAATGTATAAGTTGGATTAATTTAGCAGCATTTATAATCAAATGTATTTTAGTAGCAGTAAGTCTTTCCTCGGCAATCAAAGAATTTAAAGACAACAATATGGCATATAGTATCCAGATTCTCTGTGTATTTTCCATCTTTATGTGGCTTTTTTATTACTTTATTTTTACTTTCTATTGTTTCTTTTTTCCCGAGACAGGGTTTCTCTGTGGAAATCCAACTGCCTCTGCTTCCTTCATCAAATCCTACCGGCATGTGCTACCACAACTGGCTACTCTTATTTGTTATTTCCTCCTGTTATTTTTTCTCTCACAAGCCCACATATATTTTTAAATGTAATGTAAACCTTAGAGGTTTTTCTTTATCTGGATCTGTCTTTATCATCTTGGTAGTGCCAAGTCCAACGCCCAAGAGCACCGAGACGGCGTGAGCATATGGAAGCTGCTCCGATGTCTCTCAGCGGCCCAACAGGGCAGGCTGTGGCAGCAGGTTTCCCTCTTTCTCTGGGAACTTTGGGGCATTGAGTCATCCCACTTCTGACACAGAGGGCTTTCGATCCGATGGAACTGAAGTTATGGATGGCTGTGAGCCACCGTATGGGAGCTTGAAATTGAACCTGGGTCCTCTGCAAGAGCACCAAGCCCGCTTAACTGCTGAGCCATCTCTCCAGCCCCCAAAGATAGTATTTTTAAAAGAAATATTTACCAAGAATTTGTGCTGACTACTTTTTTTTCTAATTTATGTTAGAGTAAGTGTCTTTTGAATTTCTGGATCAGCAGTGGGTATAGCCTGTGTTTTGAGAATCAGTAATTTTCAGGTTGTTTTGTGGAATAACTTGAAGGCTACTGCCAGGAATGAGGAAGCAAAATGAACAACCTTGGGCCTCTTTCATGGCTCACCATTTTTACTGTACTTATGCACTGGAGTTTTACATAATATTTGTTTTATAGACAGGACTTCTAACTCTAAACATGACTTGACCACAGCACACACCATTGATTCCATTTACTGCCTGTGGAGGACACACAGAGCAGACAGGATGGGGCAGAGATACCGTCTTTCTTCTTAGGACAGAAAAGCAAGCCCATCCACTATGGGATTACCTGAGTGCCATAGAAACAAAGGATGGCACATTTCAGAAAGGAATGTGGCCTTTACAAGTTGCTGTCTTGGAGGGAAATGAGCTGATAAAAATGATGTGTGAGGTTCACCTTAAAACAGAAGGGACTGGACAAAGCATACGGTACTGGTAAGGTGGGAGTGAAGACAGGTGGTTCCTGCTTGTACCTGAAAGCCTTCCTATTGTGTACAGTGTTTGGTGACATTTCTAAGATTTTCTTAACAGCCTAATTTCCATTTCCTTGATACCCACATCATCACCTCAAACTCCCACACAACATTTCCTTATACTAAGTTGAATGAAATACAGCAGAGCTGCTTCTTAATTCTTCTCCTTCTCTCTTTCAGGACTGGCTCTTCTCTCCCTCCCTCCCTCTTTCTTTTCCTCGCTTTGTCCTTCTTCCCTTCCTCCCTCCTGGAACAAGTTCTCACTCTGTAGCACAGACTGGCCTTAAATTCATGTAATCTTGGCATTACTAATGTCAGCCACTAGGCCCAAAGGGACTGGCATTTTATTTTCTCTCTGTGTTTCAAGGTAGAATTGTAGAGCATAGTTGATAAACATGGATTATCTTGACCCATCACAACCCTAGGCTTTATGATTTAGAGCCAAGGACAGTACTTTCTGAATTCCATCATTGGGAGTTTTGTAGTTCTGAAGTTTTGCTTTGATGGCACAGAACAGTTGGATCCTTGGGGCTGACTCTTTACTGTGTCTCTAATAGTACCTGTCACAGTGTGTGTCTACCACAGGGTACTCAGTCAATTTATTCAGTAAAGTTATAAACTTGTAAATTTCTTTCTCATTAGATAATGGCACTTACCTTTCTTAGATCTCATCCATTACAATAAACCATTTCTCTGAAGTGCACAATATTTAAAGGTGTTTGTTGGGCTGACATTTGGATGTAGAGAGCTTGGACCGGGGGAATCTATAAGGGTTTTTTGAAAAGGTTGACTCTCCTGTTTGTTGTTACTACCAGCTGAGGTTGCAGTTTCATCTCTCCTGAAATTTGGGAGCCAATTGGTGTACCAAATATTTGAGTGCGTACAAGGTAGGCGATAAAGAAAAGATTGATAGATTTGGAGATAAACTTTTTACTTTAGAGCTTTCTCTTTGAGAGCAAAAATGATGGCGTGATTAAAAGCAAGGACTGGTGGTAAAGATCAGAATGCCTGGTGTGGATGTGAATTTCAGCCTTGTTGGGTTAGACTGAGTTTGTCATCTAAGTTCAGGGTGTCCCGCAGGACATCATCTGTCTCTGTTTCCACTACCCACAGTGGATGAAACCTGAATTATGAGTTGATTGTCACTCAAAGAGAAAAGATATTAGAATAGCTTTCATGAGGACATGGAAGGCACCAGGAGCATGGGGCTGAGATTAGCTGCGTTTGGTTCTTCCCTCTGTGAATATTCTCCATAAGACATACTTCCCAGTTTGGCTCCTCTTAGCTCAAGGTAAACATAAAACTTCAAGCCCAGTGAATTGCATTTGATATGTTGGATAATAACAATGTGAAAATTTCAGTAAAGCTGAGGAGTATTGTAGCACTAGTTCTAATTGGTATTAACAATAAAAACTCAGAGTCAGATATTGGGGTTAAAGCTGAAGGTCAGGGAAGCAACGTGACCAGCCAGTAGAGAGTTCTTACCTCTACCAATGCTCAGACAAAAGAGGCAATTCTGTCCTCTGATTGCATCTCCAGACTGTATCTGTCTCTACCAAACCTCAGACTGTACTGAGCTCCTGTCTCATCCAGCCTTATATTCCTCTCTAGTGCTGGAATTAAAGGTGTGGGATCCCAAGTACTGAGATCACCTTTATGTGAGCTGTTTCTCTTTTAGACGGGATCAATTTTGTGTAGCTCAGGGTAGCCTTGAACTCACAAAGATCTGCCTGCCTCTGCCTCCTGAGTGCTGGGATTACAGGCATGCACCATCACCACCCAACTGAGACAAAAATTATTTAGAGCAGTGGTTCTCAACCTTCCTAATGCTGTAACCCTTTAATATAATTCCTCCTGTTGTGGTGACCCCTGACCATAAAAGTATTTTTGTTGCTACTTCATAACTATAATTTGCTACTGTTAGTGTTTTCTAATGGCCTTAGGCAATCTTTGTTTATGAAAGGGTCATTTGATACTACCTTTCCAGGAGTTGTGACCCAAGGTTGAGAACCCCTGATTCAGAGCCATGAAAACTATAAAAGTGGATTAAGAATGAGCTTTTTACAACAAAATACAGAGTGTTTGGCTTAACAGGACAAATTGGAACACATCTGTAGATCTACTCCTAGACACATTACATAAGAGTAGCTCAATGCAAGATTAAAACAAAAATCTCTGGAGAGAGAGGACAAATGTAAGAACAAGTTTGAAGGAACTTCCTTTTCTTAGTCTACAAGCCTTAACCTTAAATACTGCAGCTTCTACTCCACTGGGAAGGTTTGCTGTTAGGAAGCCACAAGTTATCTGAGAGAGGACTGTGCTTGTGTACCTTTTTTCTTTTATGTTGGGTGTAAACCTAAGGCCTCTTGTAGTATGTTAGTTAGGTACTCTAACGCTCAGCTACACCTTTAGCCCAGTTTATGCCCCCCTGCCCCTGACAAGAGTTTCTCTGTATTTCCCTGGCTGTCCTAGAACTCACTCTATAGACCAGGCTGCCCTCAAACACAGAGATCTGCCTGCCTCTGCCTCTCAAGTGCTGGGATTAAAGGCATGTGCCACCACCGCCTGGAGTTTGTTTGTTTGTTTGTTTGTTTGTTTGTTTGTTTTTTAAGCACATTTATACAAGATGATCTTGCCTTCATTTTAGAAGCACGATAAATACAGACTTCTAGCATGTGAATTTAGAACCAGCTCTTTATCTGGTTGCCTTGAAATTAGACACTATCATTGTTCTAATACCTAAGAACTGACTGGTTGAAGGCTCTATGAGTTTGTCTGTCATGTCTGGGAACTCAGCAGTCAGATCTTAACTGCCTGTAAAGGGTAACACAAAGCAAAGGATCTTACAACAAAAAGTTTAGAGGGTCACTATTTCTTGAAAAAAACTTGGGCCGGGCGTTGGTGGTGCACACCAACGCAGCACTCAAGAGGCAGAGGCAGGCAGATCTCTGTGAGTTGAAGACTACCCTGGTCTACAAGAGCTAGTTCCAGGACAGCCTCCAAAGCCACAGAGAAACCCTGTCTCAAAACACCAAATCCAAACAAACAAAAAAACCCACCTTATTTTTTGTTTTGTTTTGTTTTTCAAGACGGTTTCTCTGCATATCCCTGGCTGCTCTGCAACTCTCTCTGTAGACCAGGCTGGCCTAGAACTCAGAGACTACCTGCCTCTGCCTTCCAAGTTCTGGAATTAAAGGTGTGTGCCACCATACCTGCTTTCCATAATATTTTTTAAATTAATATTGTGTACGGGGGTACCTGTGCAATGGCATGCATGTGAAAGTCAGAGGACAACTTTGTGGTTTGGTTTTCTCCTTCCACCTTTATGTGTATTCTGGGGATGAGACTCAGGTCATCAGGATTGTACACCAAGTACTTTTACCCTCACTGGCCACAATTTCTTCTTAATCATCCATTATTGGTATTAAAGGGAAATCTCAGGGTATCCCATTGCTAACAAGTGAAGGTTTAGGAAGTGGACTTAACAAGACCAAGTAGGATAGATCCAGCTTTGCTAATTGTCTTGTCAGTCTATTCCTCATGGGGTTAGACCTTCTATAAGCAGCAGCAGCAGCCCAGTATAGGTTACATGAGGTGAGGATGCTCATAATTCCCCGATAGACGATAGCTGTCTCCAGGGATCCCAGAGTAGGCTCAGACATCTCATCAAACCCACACAAGATACGGAGGTGGCAGACACTCCCATTGCTCTCAGGATCAGTGAGTAGGTCCTCACTTGATTTGCCCAAGGTCATATAGGGTGGCTAAGCCAGCACATAATTTACTGCTTTCAAAACGTGAGTCTGTGGTTTCCTCATTTCCTCTCCTCCCTTCACACCCTCCACTCCCACCCCTCCCCCAGTTAATAGATTACTCTGGAATTATTTTAATCAGGTGATTTTCATCAAGTGGCCCTTCCTGGAGTGTTCTTGGCTTTCTCCTTGGGTTTGGAAACTTACCTGGGCAATTGGAGAGACAGTGAGTCTGTAGTCTGTGAGTGCAAGGAACCATCTCCTCTATGGGAGCTCTTGCTCACCTTGGATTCATAGCTGGTGTCCAGCTTTCCTCCAGTCTTTGTATCAGGGCTCTTGTTGGGGCTTTGGGAAGTTCAGTGAAGGCCACCCTGTCCCACCAAACTTCCTTTTGATGGTCCATGCCACACACAACCCCATGAAATTTTGCCATTTTCATTCTTGTCATGATACTTCTGTGCCTCATCCTAGGACCCATTCCCTTTTGTGCAGTACACTCTACCACTCTCCATCTGTTCATTTGTGCTGTCCCCCTGCACAGTGGGTCAGGACCATTCCTGGTCTTCAGATGAACAAGCTAGACTGGGGGAGAACAAGTAATATAATACATTGGGCCTCAGCTGTGTTCTTTTCACCGTACCTGCCATTCATGTGTGAGGCTTTAGTTTTGATCCTGAGCATTTGTGACATTTATTGGAGAGTTATGAACAGACATCTGTTAACCCCAGATAGGACATCAACCATAAGCCAAAGAATCACATCTAAGTCTTAACTTGGTAGCACAATGAGTTTAGTTGAAGCTGCTTTAATTGGGGCATAATCAACTGCTACACCATTGGATAAGACTCTGTCCTAGCAATTGTTAACTACTTATACATGTTAAGGGGGGGAGAGGCCTCCTGTGTCTTATGGGCCCTCTCCTACTTTCCAGGAGGAAATAGTAATAGGAAATATCAATTAATTGTGAGGGTTTTGTGCTGGTAATTAAAACTGACCTGATGTAGCAAGCTTTCTTGTTAAGAGTGTCTTTGGACCTCCAGCATGCAAATAATGGCCCAGAGACTTACTAGTAATTAGGAAAGCCTGGCCTTTAGCTTAGACTTGTCTCAACTAGCTCTTATAACTTAAATTAATCCATAGTTTCAAGTCTATGTTCTGCCATGTGGTGGTACCTCTTGTATCTCTTGTCTCATCTGTCTGGCAACTTCACCTTTCTTCTTCCCAGAGTCCTCTCTGTCTCTGGAAGTCCCACCTAACCTCTTCCTGCATAGCTGTTGGCCATTCAGCTCTTTATTAAACCAATCAGAAAGTACCTTGGCAAAGACACACCTTCACAGTGTAAACAAATATTCTGAAACAGATCTGATTTCAAGACAACATCACTACTATCCTGTGCCATGCCATGCCATGCCATGCCATACCTGGAGAACAGAGTTCTATAACAACACAAGCATGTGCGTGCGTGCGTGCGTGCGTGCGTGTGTGCGTGCGTGCGTGCACACACACATACACCCTCAACACTGATGATAATTAGGATCTTGTGCCACTATATTTTCCCCACTTGTCCTTTATTTGAATAGTTCTTTAATAACAGCTTTGTTGAGATACAATTCATGTACCATGTAATTCATCCATAAAACATGTAAGTTCTATGGTTTTTATTATTATATATAGAGTTATATATTCATCATTACCATCCTTTTTAGAACATTTTATTCACCTCAAAAAGAAAACACAATCCAGACATGGTGGTGTGAGTCTTTAATCCCAGTACTTGAAAGGCAGAGGGAAGGGAGCTCTGTGTTCAAGGCCAGCTCGGTCTGCATAGTTGAGTTCCAGGACAGCCAGTGGTACACATCAACCAACCAATAAACAAACAAATAAATAAATGATAAATCCTATGCCAGGCATTGTGGCACATGCTTTTTTATCCCTGTACTCCAGTCCTAAACAAACACCAGTTTTATGCCTGTGGAGTTCCTTATTCTGGACTGTTGTGTAAGATAGAGATCTTTGTGCTTGGCTTCTTTCACTCAGCATGATATTGAGGGTTATCAGGTTGGAGCATGCCCCTAATGTGTTTTGTCCCTTTCTAAGCCTGAACAGTAATTCCATTGTGTATATATACCAAAAGTTGGTAGACTTTTGAGTTATATAGACCTCTAGACTTTTATGAATGATTTTCAAAACATTAGCATATAAGATTTTGTATGTAGATGGGTGTGGCTTCACACACTTTTAGTCCCAGCACTTGGGAGGCAGGGGCCAGGTTAGTCTACATAGTGAGTTCCAGGACAGCCAGGGTTATGTAGAGAGACCCTTTACTTTAAAAACAAAAAACCAAAAACCATGTGTATATCTTAAGTATGTATACCTAGGAGTTTCTAGATTACATGGCAATTTGGCAAAATGGTAAAACGACTCTTCGTTTAAATTGTATTTTATGTGTATGAGTGTTTGACTATGTGTATGCTTATTCACCACGTATGTTCATGGTTCCCTCCAGAGGTCAGAAGAGGGCTGGAACTGGAGTTAGAGATGGTTGTAAGCCATGTGTGTACTGGAAAATGGAACCCAGGTCCTCTGCAAGAGCAGTAAATGCTGTTAACTACTGTGTCGTCTCTTCAGTCTCAACTCTTCATTTTTACCAGCAGTGTGTAAGATTTCTAATTTTGCCCTATTCTAACCAGTGCTGGTATTTTTTATTATCTATCTATCTATCTATCTATTTATTTTTTCTTCTTTTACTAAGTACATGGGTGTATAGTCTGTGCACTATGTGCATGCCTGGTGCTTGAAGAGGCCATTGGCTCCTCTGGAACTAGAGTTTCAGGTAGTTTTGAGTCTCCATGTGGGTGCTGAGGATCAAACCTGGATCTGCAAGAACAGCCAGTGCTCTTAACCCCTGAACTATCTCCTTGGGCCCACAATGCTTGTTAGTATCTTTTTTTTTTTTTTTTTTTTTTTTTAAATGACACCCACCATAGCTGGTATGAAATGGTATTTCATTGTGGTTTTGACTTGTCTTCTTTCAGGATAATGATGAGCATCTTTTCATGCTCATTGATATCATGGTTATTAATAAGCATTTATGTATCTTTGTGGGTATATTCAGAGCCTTTTCCTATATTTAATTAGATAATTTGCTTTTTTATAACTGAGTTATAAAAATTCTTCAGTATTTTAGATATGAATGTCTTGCCAAATGTACACTATGCGCAGTGCAGAGAGGTTGTAGGCAGTGCACAGAGGAGGAACACTTAACTAGCACAAACAGATCTTGGTTTGGTGCCCCACATTGGGGAAAGAAAGATTTGCATGTACAGTTACATGCTGTAGGTTGTCTTTTCACCTTCATTTTCTTTTTCTTTTTCTTCCTCCTCCTCCTCTTCCTCCTCCTCCCCCTCTTCTCCTCTTTTCCACCTCTTCTCTTTTTTGCCTTTTCCTCCTCCTCTCTTCTTCCCTTCTTCCCCCTTTCTCCCTTTCTCTCTCCTTCTCTCCCCCCCCCCCCAGTTTATATCTAGAAATCGGGAATGATGATTGCTGGAATCAATCAAGGAAACAGACAAAGGGCTTCCTTCCTCTGTATTTAGAAAACTACTCAAGATGACAAAAAACTGGGTATATTACAACCCATTAGGTACTTGTAAAGAAACCCCAAATAATAAGAGTTTCTAGTCTTTATACAAAACCAACCTCCCTCCCTCCCTCCCTTCTTCTCTCCCTCCCTCCCTTCTTCTCTCCCTCCCTCCCTCCCTCCCTTCTTCTCTCCCTCCTCCCTCCCTCTCCCTCCCATCCCTCTCAAGTGCTAGGATCACAGGCCTGAGCTGCATGTCTGCCTTTTAAAAAGAAGCTTGACTTGCATTTTATTGTAACTATTGGAGGATGTACATTTTCAGGCATGTGGTAGAAGCCCCCAATTTTTAATTATGGCAACAAAACAACAAAAACTCCTAAAACAAGCTTCTGGAAGAACTACTTGTTCTTGTCTATTTTGTATCCTCAAATTTGACCATGGCCTCTCATTTGACCTTGTCTTTTAGCGTTGTCTTTGAAAACATCCTTGTTGGTGATGAGTGGTGAGAGTTTTATCCAGAGGATGTCCACAGAACAGGGCACAGAATAACTGTTACACACTTTTGTGAAAGACTTGATTTTTGGCCTTTTGGAGACTTTAATTAATCTATAGCAATGTCACTTTGCATGGATAGCAGTGAATTTCAAGTCCCAAGCATGACTGAAGAAGTGGTGTGAGGTGTCATCAGTATTCTTCACAGTGACAGGTTGTGTCCAGAGTAGTATCCAGCCAGGAAGGACCACATCACTTTGCTGAATCTTGTGAACTTCTCCATTTTGACAGCAAATAGAAGGCATACAGCAGGAAGAAGTGGAGGCTTTTTTGGTTTTGTTGTTGTTTATGAGTAATTTTGTCTGTTTTGTTAGAGAAAGAAGAATAAATTATTCCTATGGCCCTAGATGTGAGCTAGGCCCTTTGCTTCTATAGTTGGATGATCCTCTTGAGCCAGTTAAAGTGTTGGAATAACTGGAGCTGAGCACTGTCATCACTGATTAAATTCATATTATTGTTGTTTTCCCCTGTGAGCTGTTAGTTAGTACTCTGGTGTTTTTCTTGCTGAGTGCCTGCAGGCAGCCTGCACATGCGGAGGTAACAGTGTGTGTGTCCAGTGCTGTAAGTGTGTCTGGCTCTCTTGCTTACATGGAGTACTTTCTTGGGTCACTCAGTCCCTCTGGGACAGCCCGTGGAAAGCCGTAGTATTTTGTTGAAAGAGAGGAGTATGTACTGTCTCTTTAACAACACGTTACTACCTGGTTCTGCCAGTGTTGTTGTTAAGCTATATTATGTTTTTGTTTTTTAAGTTGCATCTTATGTCAGCAGATGTATGTGCATTTTAGAATCTTTTTTTAAACAACTGATCAAACATCATGACAGTAGGGAGGGCTCAAGACTTATGCCTTTTCTCACCATCCACTGAGAGTGCTTAGCATAATTGTTATAAATGAATATTATTATCTCTGTCTTTTTAAAAGCTATTATCCTTATTCCCTAACCCATTAACTCTCAAATTTTTAGCTTTTATTTATTTATTTATTTTTACCAGAAGCAGATATGATTTCTACTTCACATTGTTCTATTTTCAGTGTTAAGGATCAAACTCCAGTGTCCTACATATCACTAGGTCAGCAGTCTGGCACTGAGCTGCAGCCCCACTGTGACTGTGACTTGGAAGTAGCATAGGTTGTACACATTTAAAGTTTGTAATCCTAGCACTTCTGTGTTGATAGTCTGTGGAAATAGTAGCTTGGCTTGTGCAGTGATAAACAGCAAAAGACCGTCTCAAACAAGATGGAAAACAAGGACTGATAACCTGAGGTTGTCCTCTGACATCTTCATACGTGCCTGTGTGTGCACACACAGAGCCTTTAAAAATTTTTATGCATAGGAAAGGGAAAAGGGGGCTTATGATTCAAGAGAAGAGTGGGTGGGCTGTCATCCTGTCCCTTCACATAAATTTTAAGCCTTGGTTTTAGCCACCATACTTTTAAAATAAGGTCTAGTCTGTGATGTGAGGCTCTATACCATAGGGGCATCTTATATCCTTGGCCATATGTAGAGGAGAGAGGATAAAAGGAGGGAAGTCTGCCTTTTAAATCCTCAGGAACTTTTGGATGAGGTAATATTATAGAGTCAGCTTGTCCTCCTGCTAGCACAGCACATGGCTCCCATGTAACAGTAACTCAGTTGCAAGCAAGTGGTCCTTTTGAAGTTACTGTAAACTTTCAGTGAGGTGTGGAGGCATTATAGCCTTGGGCAAAAACATGGCTAGTCCTGGCTTCAGTTCTCCCCTTTAAGACATTGGGAGACTGTGCCAGTTTGTCCCAGGTAGTTTGTGTTGAAAGCTTCTGAAAAAGCTGCCCTTGGTTTCAGAGCTTGGCATGTGAAACATCTCAAGAGAACAATTCTCTCCAGATACTTATGCCTGGCATCACATTGTCATTATGCTCAGGGGTTCATGTAGATTCTTTGTCCATTAGAAAAACATTGAAACTGTGATATAATCACTCTCACTTGACCCTGAGAAATCTGAAGGTTTATTTTCATATTCTAGCATAAATCACTTCCATTTTTCAGTATAGTCATACAATTGTTGCTTGCATGAGGCTATCATGGTGATACAGTATTCTCAGGTAGACTTGCAGTCTTAGGTGTAAGTTATGGCTTTCTCTGGAATAAGGAGCTGTGCTGTCATTCTGTCTTACTGACCTCAGTTAATCTTACCCTTAGTTACATTATTTTACACATTTCATTCTCTTTTTCAGAACTGTAAAACTCCTCAGTACCAATAAACCCATTTGACAGTGGTTCAGGTTTTGTTTTTGTTTTTTGTTTTTTCTTTTCTTTCCTACAGTTAGCACCCTCTGGTCTTACCTTTTTGATAGTTCCCTTTATTCTGTTGGAATCCTTATACCTGGATCTCATTCCTACCTCTCCTTGGGTTTAGTTCCTTTCTTTTTGTTGTTGCTGACAGTAACTTTGTGGATTAGACATAAGTAAGAAAATTGTAGACATGTGGAGCTTTCTTTGGGAGGGGTCATCTTCTATTTTCCTTCCCCCTCCACTGACCTTTCAAGATATGGTCACCAGCCTATGTGAGTGAAGGGCAGCAGGGTTGTGTTCTCTGGGTAGGAAGTATTCAGTTCCTGTGCCAGTACCAGTGCCAGTGAATCTTTTTGTCCTGAAAACGACTTTGATGATTAGGCAACCAACACTTAGTAGAGCTAATCCTTTAAAATTCATACAATAGTTTGGTTCAGTCCTGATTTATTTGCCTTGGTCTCTCCATTAGCTAAGCAGAAACCCAAGTGGCTTTCCAAAAACAAAAGCAGTCAGCCTGATAGAAAGGCCAAAGGCTTTGTCCAGCCAGCAGCCATTTATTGAGCACCTGTTGATGTCAAGGCTAACAGTATGATGATTGGAACCTCTGAACAGATGCTCACATTAGGTGTGGGGTGGAGGGGTGAGGTGTGGACAATAAAAAACTGGGAAGCACCATGAAAGTGTTTGATATCCAAGCAACTTAGCTCTATGAGTGCATTCAAGAAAGCTTGGTGGAAAGAGTGACATTGAAGCTGGTCTTGAAGGGCAGAGTGTTCTTGGCAAAGGCATAAAGTAAAAGTGAGTGTGACGGATCTCGAGAAAGTAGAGTGGGCTTAGTCACTGAGCATCTTCTATGCTATTTGTATCATATCTCATGTAACTGTTGTATCCCATTAAGGCCTTGGGGATAGTAACAGTCACCATAAAGTATGAGCAGTGTTTTTCCTTCCTTGATTTTTTTTTCTGTGTTGTCTCTGAATTCTTATACGTAATTAGGCCTTTTAAAACTGTCCTAAAAAAGTAAACCCTACTTCTCCAAACATTTTAAGAAAAATTCGGGGCCTGAGGAAATGTCCATGGGTTAGGAGTACTTTGCAAGCATGAGTTTGAATTCCTAGCATGCATCTAAAAGACAGTGCAGCTGTCCATGCCTGTAACTCTCCCACTAGGGGAAGGATGACAGAGACAGGATGATCCCAAAGGATCACTAAACTAGTCTGACCAAAACAAGAGTTTCTGGCTAAGTTAGGGACCATGTCAAGGCAGCAGGTCAAAGAACAATAGAGGAAGACACTGGAAACCTTGCTCTGATTTCCAAATATGTATGCCACACACTTACATGCATGATACACACACACACACACACACACACACACACACACACACACACACACACACAGAGAGAGAGAGAGGGGGGGGGGGCGGGAGACAGACAGAGAGAGAGAGATCGCACACACACCTTCAATCCCAGCAAGGGTGTGCATGTCAGAGGTAGGTGGATCTCTGTGAGTTCAAGGACACCCTGGTCTTCAGAATGAGTTCCAAAGCTACACAGTGAAACCCTGGCTCAAAAAAAAAAAAAAAAAAAAAGAGCTGTAATTTTAAAATGCTAACATGCCATATTAAGTTCAAAATTATCATGTTTGAAAATCATACACTGGCTGGTCGGTGGTGGCACACGCCTTTAATCCTAGCACTTTAAGGCCAGCCTGGTCTACAGGATAGCCAAGGCTACACAGAACAACCCTGTCTTGGGGGGGGGGGAATCATACACTGTAGAAAAACTAGTATTATTTTTGAATGATGAAGTGTCAAATGCATACAGGTGCTATGTGAAGTAATCTGGTGCTGACTGAATTTGTGTGTTAGGAACTATCCAGAAGGGGTTTGGATTTTTTTAAAATTAGGGGCTAATATTTCTTAGATAATATAAATGAGTCTGATTTAGTCTGTCTTGAAAAGGGCTGAAAATAAGAGTTTAGGTTTTTTTTTTTTTTTAAGGTCCACTCTGAGATGGAGCCCATACATGACACCGCTAATGTGGACAATAACCTGAGGCTAGGTTTTTGACTAGAGTTTGTTTTTAACAAGTTAAAATATAATTGCAGCACCAGTATCTTACTTATATCTGGGTCTTGGATGGGCAGTGTTAGAATATTTTCAGGAGAATTATCTGAGTGGATGTTGGTACCCTCAATTTTATGTCTGACTTCAGCAGTAATATCAAGGGTCATTTTCCAAATGAGAGAACTTTCCTTTTTCCCATAGTTCCTTTCTGCTTTGATCATTCTCTGTGGAAGCACCCAAGCATAGTTCTTTAATCCTTAACTATATCATTTGTCATTTGCTTTGAGTGGGATCCAGCTGTTCATTGGCTGACACAACTTTCATGGTACCATTAATTTGACTTCACTGCTGACTTGCAGTTCTAGTCTACAGCTTCTTTATACAGCCTAAACTCTGTCATTGAATATTCTAACAGTTTGCTGTAAGTATGAAATAAAATTAAAATGTAACCTAGTACACATTCTCAGAAGAAAAAGCCCACCACTTTACTTTTCCCCTGACACAGCATGCTCGTTTGCACGTAATGCCTACGTTTGCCTAGGGGACACCATCCTTTGCATCAGGTCAGTTTACTAGTGCATATTTTCATCATATGACTGTTTCTACTTACTTAGGAACATTTTCCCAACCTTGTAACTTGGACCCCTTGGGTTCAATAGAACCCTGCGATACAAATGGCTGTAGGTGTGAAACAATAGGCATTTCTGGAAGTTGATGCTATTGTTAGAGGCAAACTGACAGCAGCCTGAATTCTACAATATTATCTTTGGGACAACAGGTCCTTTCTGAGTAAACACCTGCTTGGTTGAAATCTACCATTTTGGTTGGGTGGTGGCGCACGCCTTTAATCCCAGTGCTTGGGAGGCAGAGACAGGTGGATTTCTGTGAGTTCGAGGCCAGCCTGGTCTACAGAGGGAGTTCCAGAATAGTCAAGGCTACACAGAGAAACCCTGTCTCAATAGCAACCAAAAACAAAAACCAAACAAACTATCATTTAAAAGTATTTAGTTCCAGGCATGGTGGTGCATGCTTTTAATCACAGCAGACACAGACAGATCTCTGTGGATTCCAGGGCAGTCAATGACTTAAGTGGTGGTGGTGGGTTCATATACTGTATTGTATAACTGTTATCACTGTGAGGTTCCAGAACATTTCCGTCACCCTCTAGAAGAAATTATACCCACAGAGCAGCCTTTCCTTACCACTTCCAAGCCCAGGATTACCAACCACTAGTCTTCTTTCAGTTTTTTTATTTTCCTGCTTAACATTTTATATTAATGGACTCATACCTGTCTAGCCATGTCTGCTGGGCTCTCCTTAGTGAAGTTTTGATAAAGATCCCGCTCTTGGATATGCATTTGCCTGCTCCTCCAAAGCTATTCTCTATCACTGACCAAATCCCATAGGTGTTTTAAGTAACAGTGTAGTTGTCTGTTTGGAAACCTCCAGCCCACATGATCAGAAGTACTATGGAATACAGTAAAACAGGGTCACAAATGTGGTTACTATTGCAATGACTTGACCTGAGACTTTGGGAAGCTGAAGCTGGGCCGGGTTGAGCGGAGTCTTACCTTCTCCAGAAGGTCATAGGTAACTGAACTTTGTAAACAATGTAAAGCTAGGTTACAATTTGGTGATCCTTGTCCATCCTCTTCTGTTGTAGGAGGGCTTGGCATTTTAGGCTACTTTTCATTTAATACCTAGGACATTCCACGATGGCCTAAGTTCTGCAGGAGCATCCTAGAGAGAAGGTTGCACTGTCTACCTTGCCACAGAACCCTCACTGATCCTACAGGAAACACTTTAAAACTGAGGACTCATGAGGAAATAGGACCTTGTCTTGGAATTTCCAGGGATTGGATACTCACTAGCTACAAAGACAGCTGAGGACAGCCCCTATAGAACCTTTAGAACTCTCATTGTCACGTGGGCTCTGTAATCCCTCTTAACACTGTTGCGTGGAATTTGGATTCCAAGAATCTCTAGGCTGTACACTCATTGCCATCTCTGGAGGCCAGGCATAGCACTGCATGGAAAGTGTGTTACCCATTTGCTTCAGTGATTCATGTTTTCAGTGTGCCACTTACTGCTTGAAACTCTGATACTATCTTGATATCCATACTCTGCTATAATTTTTAAGCCCCTTTGTTTTGTTGTAGACTGACTTTCTATACGACTGGTCAGTCTGTTCTCATTCTTCTTCTGCTATCTTTTGCACCTTTTCATCAAGTTTGGAATGATTAGTCCTACTCTTCCTTCAGAGTTTGCTTTGAGGCCCTGCAGCTTCAGACATACCTCTCGCTCTCAGCATCTTAGCTCCTCTTGCTGCCCACATTAAATAGCACAATGTCCTTGACTATAACCAATGTAAAGCTAGAAACATTTTTTTTTTCCCCTGAAGATTTTCTCTTTTAGAGTTTTCTGTCTCAGATGGTTAGCTCTCAGGAGAAGTGGCACAGAGCAAGTGAGTAGAGTGGGAAGTCACTAGACAGAATCCATTGGGCTAAGTGTACTTGCTAACCCGTGCTGTCTTGGAAAAGAAGGTCATTTACTTTGAACTTTTGTTTTCACTTATAAAATAAGTAAGGAATAATATGCATTAGCTTTCTGTTTGGTGCTGTAAGTTATAACAGGTCTACTGGCTTAAAACAACACTTGGTACACTGGCCTACCAGGTTATCACTATATATATGCAGCTCTGGCTGTCCTGGCACTCACTTTATAGACCAGGCTGGCTCAAACTCACAGAGATCTACCTACCTCTGCTTCCCAAGTGCTGGGATTAAAGGTGCATGCTACTATTTCTGGTCCTAGGAGGAGTTTGATACTCATCTAAAGACAGCTCTTCAACCTAAGAATTTAGCACATCAGATTGGAGAAATGGATCAGCAGTTAAAATCATTAGATGCTCTTATAAAGGACCCGATTTTAACCCCCATGGTAGCTCACAATCATCTGTAACTCTAATTCCAGGGAATCTGACTCCCTCTTCTGACCTCTAAGGAGACAAAGTTCTATGTGCTAGCAAACCACTTGTACACATAATAAATAAATATTAAAAGGGGGAATTTAGTACATGCAATGCTAGGCTTATAACTTGGTAAATTATCTGTGAGGAGTTTCTCTTCCCAGATTGCTCTGGGGCTCTGGGGCCTGCGGTATGTTACATTATTCCTTGGAGAGTCTTAAACAAATGTCTACGCACCCCAGATAGGAAATCAGGGGCATACCAAAGTACAGTTGCCACTTAGGTCCATGTTGGCAAGCCAGTGAGTTTATTGGGGCCACTTACAGGGGCAAGAATGACTTAAAGACAGTTGCACCACCAAAGCCATCCCAGCATGGGTGATAACTGACAAAAGCTGGAATCCTAGAGCACACTGCTTGACTTGCAGGCAACTCACCAGGTCAGAGGATGTCTTTTCCAGGCTACTTAGCTAGACTGGGACTCTGTACAGGCAGCTTGGCAGATCTGCTTCTTCTAGGCAGCATGGTTGATCTCTGTGTCCTTGGTAGTCTTGGAAAGGGAGGTGACTTGTGCATCTGGTCAATTTCATGAACTTCCTGAGAATCTAAAGTTTACTTCCTGAATCTTAATGATCTTGCCTTTAAAACTTCTGAGTCTTTTATTTTGAAGCTCTATTATTATTTTATGTGTATGTATGTTTTGCTTGTATGTATATGCACTATGTGCATATATACAGAGGCCAGAAGAGGATGTTGATCCCCAGGAACTGGTGTTAAGGATGATCATGCACTGCTGTGTAGATGCTGAAAATTAAACCCTGCTTCTTTGTAGGAGCAAGAAGCAACCTGACCATGGAGCCATATCTCCAGCCCTAGAACTTCTGAGTTTTAATGAGCTTCCTTTTAGAAATTACTGGATCTTAAAGAACCTAGGAAAAATTACTACAGAATAGCTTGATAAAAGTTAGTGCTAGAACTGTAAGCATAAACCTTGGGATTTCTGTTGTTTTCAGACTTTTATATGAGAAAATAAGCTGATACTCCTCTACCTAGTTTTTATTTTGTGCTGTGTTGATTTTGAAAAGATCTCAAAGAATGTCATCTATTTCCCAGTAATCATTTGTAGTCTTAACTAGCCTGCTAATTATACTGATGGTTTGCCATATTTTCAGTTCTCATAAAGTCCCAAATGTGTCTCTCAGCCCTCATGGATAAGTTCATGTAACCTTAAGATCTAGAAGCCAAACAGGATGCTATACTGGTTATTTTTATTTTTAATTGCTTAGTGTTAGATTTATGATATTTTATAGCACTCTTAGATTGGCATTTATATGAGTTTTTTGTCTCCTCCTACCTCTTATCAGGTGGCTTCCATCTTGGGACAACCATTACTTTCAAGACACAGAGAAAGCAGCCATAACATATACTTATAGGGGCTAAAGACTTGGCTCAGTGTGTAAAGTGCTTGCTATGTAAACATGAGGACTTGAATTCAATCCCCAGTACCATGTGAAAACCAAGCATGGTGATATACACCTGTAATCCCAGCATTGGATAGGCAGAGACAGGAGGATCCCTGAGACTTACTGGCCAGTTATTCTAGCCAAATTGAAAAGCTCCAGGTTCACTTAAAGACTCTGTCTCAAATAAAGTGGAGAGAGAGATTGAGAAGACATCTGACATCAACCTCTGGCATCCATATGCAACACAAATGTGCACACATCTGAATGTGCACATATGATATATCTTTATTTAATTTTTATGGATATGATTATTTTGGTTGTTTGTGTCTGTGTAGCACTTGCAGGGCTGGTGCTTATGGAGGCCAGAAGAGGGCATCAGATCCTTTGGAACCAGATTTATAGACAGTTGTGAGTCTCCGTGTGCATGTTGGGAGTTGAACCTGGGTCCTCTGGAACAGCCAGTGCTCTTAACTGTTGAGTCATTTCTCCAGCCCTCATAATATCTATTTCTAGTGGTTTTATTGTGTTCTCTCCAGTGCTTTGCTCATTGCAATGAAATGGAATTCCCTGTGGATTGAAAAACTGTTCCCTGCCTTAAAGTTTAAAGTTTTGAGGTGGCTTTGGCTTAGTACACAATGAGAAGTACACAAAGGGACTCAAGCCAGTCTGTGGCCAGCCTGTTGACATTTTCTTTCCATTTTGTCTCTTAGATGCACCCACTAGGCCTGTGTAATAACAATGATGAAGAGGACTTGTATGAATATGGCTGGGTAGGAGTGGTGAAGCTCGAACAGCCAGAATTGGATCCCAAACCATGTCTCACTGTCCTGGGCAAGGTAAGCACCAGCCCTTCTGTGTTACTGCCATTGTGGTTGGTGTTTTCCACTTAAGTGTTTCCCTGAGTTTTAAATAGCTGGTTCTGGAGAAGAGCCATCCTGGCACAGCACTCCTTCCTCTGAAACTGTGTGAGCAGACACAGAACCATGGAGCTCAGGAGCTCTGGCCCTGAAAGAGGCCCCAGCCTCAGAGTCTACTCTACCTCTGCGTACTGTATGGCCTTGGGCAAGTTGCTTTCCCTGAGAGTCTCAGCCTCTTATCTGTGAAATGGGTTGATACTAGAAACCCATAGTACTGTATTTTACACCTTTGGGGCCAGATGTTTAAGACCTCAGATTTGGGAGGTTTAGGAAAGTATTAAGATACACACACACACACACACACACACACACACACACACACACACACACACACACACACCTTGGGCACCTGGGGCCATGCTCAGTAATCACAAACATTCATATATGTGTGTAAATCATATGGATATCCACATTAAATGTGATAACTAAAATCTAAATAGCCTTCTGTTAGCCCACAGCTGCTTTGCCTCCAAATGAGTTCAGGTTCATTAATTTTTTTGTTGCCAAGTACGTATGGAAAGACTTGGGATTTAGAACTTCCTTGGTTTCAGAACAGACAGCTGACCTTGCATTATTAGAACTTACCTCATAGGTGACTAGGAGGTGAGGTGAGATGCAATGCCTGGTGCCTCGTGTGCCACTATTTGCTGTTGGCACACCATTTAAAAGTACTAGCAAACAAAACAAAAGCTTTTTAGCTGCTACGGTCAGTATAATTTTTGACTGCAGTATAAGATAGAAATAAAATTACTTTGGAAATCCCATCTATCAGGAACTTTTAATCTGATAGGTCATAACCTGTTTTTTGTTTGTTTGATTTTTTGGCTTGATATGGTTTGGTTTTTCAAGACAGGGTTTCTCTAACAGTCCTTGACTGTCCTGGAACTCGCTCTGTAGACCAGTTGGCCTCGAACTCACTGAGATCTATCTGCCTGTGCCTCCCAAGTGCTGGGATTAAAGGCATTCGCCATCAGTAGATTTTTTTTTTTTTTTTTAAAGAAAGGATTTTGTGAAAGTATTTGAATTTTTGGTTAGGGGAAAGGTAGTCTGTTGCTGGGCTTAACAGCTCCCTCTGGGATGGGGAGGGTGAGAAGGGGCAGTGCCTTGGTTCCACTTCCTATGGGGGTGGTCAACCCTTATGTGGAGGGGGTGGGCGAATCAAAACAGAAAAAATGTGCCATCCTAAATGGACAGGCAGACAAACTTGACAACACAAAAGGAGAAAAGAAAGGGGGTCCCAATGCTTATCTGCCAAAGGGACCGAGAACACACAACATCGAGGGGCCTTCTCACTGAAATACACTCTCTTGGGAGAGGGGTGAGAAGGCTCAGCATCAACGGCACAGACACTAGGAGTCAGGTAAAGGCAAACAGCAGACTTGTTTATTCAGCAATGGGGAAAGCCTTTTATAACCTCCTTCCAGCACCCAGGCTGGTCCCAGTCTGGTGGCATTGGATAGTCACCTATTATTGGCTAGGTTTGATCCAAGACTTCTGACAATGTCTGTTGCTAGGCCCTCAGGCAGACTCCAGGTTGGCCCACCTCTTGGACTCATAGGCCTTATCTTCCTACTGTAGTCCCTAAGAGTAGTTTTATTGCTTAGACATTTTATGGTCCCTAAAGCTTTATCTGTGTACCCTGGGAAGACAACTGAGTTTTGTTCCTGGAAGCTGAAGCTCTTTTGGATATCCAGGCCAGAGAAGAGCATTGGTGCAGGGAACCCTCCCAAACCTAAAGAAGTTCTTTTTTGTTTTATTCGAGACAGGGTTTCTCTGTGTAGTTTTGGGGAACTCTAGACCAGGCTGACCTGGAACTGAGAGATCTGCCTCCCGAGTGCTGGGATTAAAGGTGTGCTCCACCACCCAGTCCTAAAGAATTTCTTGCCAGCCTCTCCTAAAAGGTCTTTGGTCCTGGAGACCCTCAGAAGCCTTATTTGCCTTTTGCAAAGCTCCATGACTCTTGTCAAGTTTTCCTGCCCTTTCATTGAAAGAGAATCCCTGACACAAATTACAGCCTATTTGGTTCATGGTTCACTAAGTTGAATCAAGCTGTTTGAGGTGGCTCAGCCTTGATACTTCATCATTTCAATAGTTGACCAGAGCTGTTTAATGGTTAGGAGCAGTAACCCTCTTGAGAGTGTTTTCTTAGAAGATATGCCAGCTGCATCCAAAGTGTAGGAACAGTGCTCTCCTTATAGGTGTCTGCTTCAAATATGCCATTTGTTTGTATGCTTAAGCTGCTGCTGTGCCATGCTCAGTTTACTGGCTTCAATTGTGAAAGGTTCAGGCATTATGCTGGCCTGCCCCGTTACCTGGCAGAATGCACTCAGGCAGTACTCTTGTCATCCCAGGGTTACATGGGTACTAAGTCTGCATGCAGGTGTAGAGGGCCCCTTTAAAAGACAGACCCCTGCCCACTTATGTTCTCTTACTTTCTCTCTCACCCTCTGTCGCTCCCTTTCTCACTCTCCCTCTCTCACCCTGTAATACTCTCTATGGTCCGTGTTCCTTTGCACCAGTTCCATCTCTCGCCTTCTAGCTTTTAACTTAAACAAAAGAACAATTTGTTTTCCCCAGCCTGGAGGGGCTCCATCTCTTGGGTCTATAAATGGGTTGTAGCAGGGCCCAAACTATAACCTTTATTGTCCTTAGACAGTTTAGTGATGGGCATTTGAGAACCAAACTGTTTCCTCTACTGCCTGAATCAACTGCACCATGGTTTACTTGGTGAGTTTTATATGATTTGGCCTGCTGGTCAGTGAAGCCAGGGGAATGGAAACCTTAGATACATATTGAATCATGGAGCATTTCTTGTGTTTATTCTTCATGAAGTAGTTATTGAATGTGGGGGACTAGGAGCTTAGCATGTGGCTCTACCTGCCTAACAGCAGTAACTTATTTCTGTTGGGAAAAGCTAGGACTGGGAGTGTGTCACAAGACAGTACATATTTGCTGCTGCTGTTTGTCTTAAGAGTTGGCATCTGAATAAAATGATTAGTAAAGATGCCTGGGACAGACAAAGTAAGATGGTCTACTGTTTGCTTTAAATATGGGTTGGTGCAGGAGATGTGATGAATCTTCTTCTTCCTCTTCTCCTTCCCCCTCCTTCCTTTTCCAACATTAATTTCATTAACTTTACCAACTCTGTTTTCTACTTTTCTGGTTTCCCAAGGGTAGAAATAAAAGACTCCAGTGTAGGGGAAGGCATAGAACTCCCAGCAGCTCAGCATGCCAGTCCCCTGCAAACAGTATGATTTTCATTCTATTTCTTGACTTTCAGTGGCTATGACAAGGAATGATAGGCAAGGAGAAGCACAAAGGCATAGGAAGTAGGCTGGGAGTATAGCTTGGTGATAGAGCTCCTGCCTAGCATGCATAAGGCCCTGGGTTCCATCATCAGCACTGCAGTAAAGAAAAAAGAAGTTAAAAGGCACAGGAAGAACACACAGACAGCCCACTGTGCAGGTGGGGATACAAGAACTGCTGTGAATGGATATTGATACTTGTCTCTGTCACTACAGAAAAGCCTGTAGGAAACCAGGAAGGATAGACACAGACCTCTCCTGCCCACAGAAAAACCCAGAAGATTAAAAAAAAAAAAAAAAAAAAAAAGATGCCTCTCTAGGAGTTCAGATCAAGTTTATTTTCAAAGCAAAAGGCATAAATTCATCACCTTGGTTTATTGCCAAGAGGTTTTGAGTTCAGCACTTTAAACTCATGAGAGAAAAATAATTTATGATCACGTTCTTCTAATCTTTTCAGTTCTGTAGAAGGTACAGACAAGGTCAGCTAGGTAGGTAGAGTTAGGGAAGAAACAGGCCAAGACACCTAACCAGGCCCCACTTCAGGCCAAGTTCCGATAAACCTCTGCAGCCATTGGATGGTTTCTTTTTCACTTAGTGTGGAGATGCTGTCCTGGGACTTTGTCTGATGCCTTGAGCTTCTGGGTCATGGTTAGGATCTTCCCTAATACCTTTATTGCAAAGCTGAAAGATTGAACCTCCTGGAAACAGTGAGATTGACATTTGGGGGCAGCTTACTTTGAGAAGGATCTTAAATCATTCCCAAAGTGCAAGAGTCTGTATGCCTTAGGCAGTTTAGCTCTTCAGATTTGTAGTGGTTTTTTGTTTTGTTTTTTTTTTAATTCTTTAATTACTACTCATATTTAGGTATCCATTCCCTCGGCCTCCCATCCTCCTATGTTCTCCCCAACCCCCCCAACCCATCCCCCAACTCCTCCCCAGGGATAATGAGGCCCTCCACGAGGGACCTTCAATGTCTGTCATATCATTTGGGGGAGGGCCTAGGCCCTCCTTGCTATATTGTTTAATAAGCATCTTACAGGGCTGCAAAGAATTTAAGAGGTTAATCTTAATTTGACTATTGTGATCCATCAAATTCGTGGAGACTCTCATGTCAGAACACACATGATGTACTAGAGTTTCCAGCAGAATTCACTTAGCTTGAATTCTAAAATCCCAGACTAGACAAGCCCCAAATCTCAGGTAGACCAATTCAGTGATAGGTTTTTGAAATGTAGTACATCCAGCAGGCCTGGACCTACCCATGTCCAGTGCTTCAGAAGATAGTGTGGGAAAGTTAATAAAAAGATATTAGAAATGCTACCTTGGCTGAGTGACCTTGGAAAGGCAACTTCAGCTTGGTGCCTTACTCCTTTGTGAAGCTCTGCCTGTCTTATTGCTAGCAATAGTTCGTGCTTGAAAGAAAAGGAAAGGGGCTGGGCAGTAGAGGCAGAGGTGGTGGATCTCTGAGTTAAAGGTCAGTCTGGTCCTCAAAGTTCTAGGGCAGCCAGGGATACATAGAGAAATCCTGTCTTGAAAAACTGGAAAGGAAGGAAGGAAGGAAATAAAAGGAAGAAGAAAAGGAAAGAAAGGAAAATAGAACAAAAAAGACACAGGCAAGTAAATTTCCCCCAAAGTACCCATGGCCTTATGATGATGAATGCATTTTGACAAATACCTTGGGCTTAGGTCTATTCTCTTCTAGGATCTGTTTCACTGGCTTCTCCAGTTCCAGTGTAGTTGTTAATCTAACACTTCAGATTTTAAAGTGTGTTCAGGGAACCCTAAAGTTCTTTCCAGGTCTCAAAAGATACCACAGGACTCATAACATACTACATTGCCATGTGTCTTTTTCATTCCATCCTCTCAGAAGTGTGTGGTAGAGCTTTCCAAGAGTGTCATTGTATGTGCTGACTTCATCCTTCTCATGAGTAATGGAATATGTGCTTGTGTATTCTCTGTTGTAACTTTGTTTTCGTTTCTAATAAGCTAAATGTAAATAGCTGTAATCCACACAAATGAAATTTCTTTGGGGTTCTTAATTTTTGAGAATATAAAATGAACTTTGAAATCAGAGTCTACTAACCTGACCTTATGTTCCTACTTAAAGATCATCTCAACAGAACTCACCTAAGCTCTGTGACTGTTGTAGTGTCAGTGGGAATGAGGAAGCAATACACACTGTAGAGGGCAACAAATGACCAGACAAATACGAAGAACTTTAGTGTCTTACAACATCTCAGTATCTTTGAGGCTTGAATTAGTACATAACCTCAGCCATGACCTTCTAGAAACAGATTATGAAGATGAGCCTTCACCTGAAGCAGGAAGTTTTAGATGTCTGGTAAGCTCTAGAGTCCTTCTTGAGTCCTGTATGTGTTGGGGTGGGAAGAGAGGTGCTTATCATCAGCATACCACTCTTATTTGGGGTTCTACTCATGGATGTTTTCTGTAATACTTGAGTGGCCTTGTCCTTAACCCAAGCTCACCTCAGCCCATTTCAAAAGGAGTGATGGAACTGAAGTCCTTGTGTCTGAAGGGAAAAAGAGGCTGCTCCAGCTGCTTTACATTACAGTCTTTAACCTCAGCATGCTGCCTCTGGTCAACAAAACAAGTAGGTATTTGTCTTATCCTGGCACAGGCGACATGACTACAGTTCATTGCCTTGGCATCCCTGGGAGCATTCTATACAATGTTTAGGATACTTCCTATATCAATCTTTTTAAATTTTTATTTTAATTACAAGTATGTGTCTTATTTGCAGATGCCCACAGAGGCCAGAAGAAGGCTTCTGATTCCTTGGAGCTGGAGTTACAGGAAGTTGTGAGCCATCCAACATGAGTGCTGGGAATCAAACTCAGGTTCTCTACAAGAGTAGCATTCTTAACTGGGCACATGCTTCTTTTGGGGGTGGGGGGAGTTTGAGACTGGGTTTCTCTGTGGCTTTGGAGGCTGTCCTGGAACTCACTCTGTAGACCAGGCTGATTTTGAACTCACAGAGATCCGCCTGCCTCTGCCTCCCAAGTGCTGAGATTAAAGGTGTGTGATACCACCTTCTGGCTGGGCTCATGCTTTTAATCCCAGCATGGGAGGCAGAGGCAGGCAGATCTCTATGAGTTTGAGACCAGCCTAGTCTATAAAGCAAGTTCTAGGACAGTCAGCACTTTTACACAGAAAAAACCTGTGGGGAGTAGCACTGTTTTCTGCTGAGCCGTCTCTCCAGCCCATGTCCATATTTTTATAGGCTTTTTTTTTTTTTAATGTATTGCATTGTTTTCAACCAGGTACAGTATTTGGAGACATTTTTAGTTTTCAGAAAAATATGTTAGTGTGGGGTGGAAGGTAGAAGGGGTACAGGTCAGCCTTGTTGCTCAGCATCCTATTGTGTACAGGTCAGTCTCCAACACAGAGAATTCTCTGACTCTACAAAATGTAATACACAATTACTTGTCTATTAAAAATAAGGAAGGGGCTGGAACAATAGCTTGACAGTTAAGAGCATCTGCTGCTCTTCCATAGGACTCAGATTCAATTCTCAGCACCTACTTGGCAACTTACAAATGTCTGTAACTCCAGTTCCAGGGGATTCAATGCCCTCTTCTGGCCTCCTTGGGTACCAGACACTCATTTGGTGCACAGGCCTGCAGGCAAAACACTTACACTTGTAAAATACGAATAAATCTATTTAAAAAAAAATAAGGGAAAAAAGAGAATAATCTGACTTCAAATATTAGTAGCATCAAATTAGAAAAACCCTGCTTTATTGTGACATGCAGATAGTCTCTTTCCCAAAGATGCTAAGTTCTACTTCTTCTGCCTTCATTCCCTCTGTGCCTCATTGTTCTTAGTACATGGTACTTTCAGTCTGTGGAGTGAATGAATGATAAACATTTTGCACATTGAGAGGTGTGCAGAATGAAGGCCATGAAAGTCAAGCAGACTGTGTATGAATGGTAAATCTACTTAGCAGAAGCCAAATGTCTTTAAGCCAGCTAATGTCTCTTTGCCTCTATTTCTGTTTTTCTGCTTTCTGTAAAGAGCTGTGATGGACTGGCTGTTACAATAAAGCACGAGGGGGACCTTGTCATGTTCATGGTAGGCAAGGTTGGCCAAGGCTGGGGACAAACATGCCAGGCAGACAGAGCTTAAGTGAGAAGTTTTATTAGAAAGGGGAGGGAAGAGGAAAGGAAAGAGAAAAAGAGGTAAAGAGACACAGAGACAGGACAGAAGAGAAGAGGGAGACAGGAAAAGTCCTGTCTGTCCCAGGGGAACAGAGGGAAAGAGAGAGAGGAAAGAGAAGAGAGCAGAAGTGTGTGTGTGTGGGGGGGGGGTCCTGTCTTTTAAAGGGGTCCTTTGTGCCTGTGTGCAGAGTACGCAATCATGGAACCCTGGGCTGACCAGGGTACAGCCTGAGCGCATTCTGCCAGGTGACAGGCGGGCCAGCATAATGCCTGAGTACTTACCCTGGCAAGACAGTTCAGCTTGCTGCTCAAGTTTAATGACTTGAGTTTGATTCTCTTAAGCACACAGTGAGAAGAGAGAACTGACTAGAAGTTGTCCTTCCAGTCTCCACCCTTCCAAATACACACAAATAAACTTTGAAAGAGTTGTGATGATTTAAATACACACATGCGCACACACATACACACATGCACACTCTCTCACACACACAATCACAATATGTATCTGCCAAGTTCATAAAGATTAAATAATTTCCTTCTGTCTTCAAGCATACTTCTGCTGAGCAAATGGGAGTCCTTTTCTGAAGTGTACCAAACTGAGTTTCTTATTGGGCAGGACGTTTGGAAGACTGTACAGATTTATTTTAAGGAACACTTGGGTAAATATCTCCCATATTTGGTTAAAAAAGAAAGCAAGAAAGGAATTTGGTAAAAGAAATCAGACTAGGAGGAAAAGATTGGCTTGATGTGAATAGAAAAAATTAGGAAATACCATTTTGCTTTTGAGTTCATGTGTCTGGTTTGAAAGTCAGACTTCTTAAGTGACACTTTTCACCTACACCTACATCTTTCATAAACCTCTTGGTTAAAAGGCTATATTAAACACCCCCCCCCACACACACACACACCCCAGATACATCTTTAGCTGTAAAAGTCTTGAAGGAGTTTTGAAGATGGTAAGTGAACAGAACAAATAACTGTGTCTGCTAACCCAAGGGGCACAGGCAGCTTGTTGGACTCAGAGAAGCCCGCCTCTCAGTCTTGGCAGTCCTTAGCACCATCTACATCCATTGATCCGCTTTCAGCAGAGCTGCAGTGAAGTTGTTCCAGGTCACAAAGGATGATAACAAGGCAGCCTAAAAAGCTCAGCAAAGGTAGCTACTGAATTGTTTACTGTGAGAGGTTGTGATGTCTTCATACTACATAAAATACCAGCTCAGTTGTCAAGAACCTCACATACCTGGGGACAAGCCCACAGTTGCATCTCCATTTTCAAATAGAGGGCCTCACACACATCTTGTTTTGCATATGCATTAACCTGCTTAAGTAGCATGTCCTGGCCATGGTCAAGGGTGATGTAAAAGCTTCCCTGATGGTTCCTAAGGCCACAGAGAGGATAGATATCTCTAATCTCCCATCACCGCATGCACATATCATACTCTGTACACACGCATATACACACGCACACAGAGTACCTGTATAGCATAAGAACAAAATACATTCTTCTGGAGACTTAAGTAGGGGGAATGGAGACATAGGTGAGAATCTGTCTGCTGGCCTTGGTCACGAGACCTCAGATTCCTGACACAAATACCATATATTTTCATTGTTTTATTTTGTACTTCCTTTCCAAAGACACCAACTTGCACAAACCCACACATGTACATGCATAGTTCCTGGGATCCATTCTGTTTCATAATGTTCTTTTCCAAATCCAATGTTATATGATATGATCTGACTGAGAGGCCAATGAGAAGGATTAGCAGGTAAAGAAAGGAGCCTGCCACTAAGCCTGACAGTCCGAGAACCCTTATACCTACTACATGGTGGAAAGAGAGAACCAACTGCTATAAGTTGTCCTCTGACCTCCACACACCCACATGGCATACTCACACCCCACCCCACTCTCCCCACATAACCAAAATAAGTAAAAGTAATAATACAGTTTTTCTTTTTCTTTTTTTTTTTAAAGATTTTATTTATTATGTATACAACATTCAGCTTCCATGTATATCTGCACACCAGAAGAGGGCACCAGATCTCATTATGGATGATTGTGAGCCACCATGTGGTTGCTGGGAATTGAACTCAGGACTCTTGGAAGAGCAGTCAGTGCTCTTAACCTCTGAGCCATCTCTCCAGCCCCAATAATACAGTTTTTCATTATTTAAGAACTACTTTATTAATTTCTGTAATGAAGCCCATGTAGATGAGACTTTACATGCTTAATACAGTATTTTGTTCCTACCAATATATTCCAGTTACTCTAAGGATACTGGAGTCAATAATGAATAAGATTTTAGTCATACTGAAGAACTTTGCTATTTCTTGTGCTAATTAAAGGAACATGGCCTTCACTCTTCAACCTGTTGCTATAGTTCTTCACAAGTTTATCTGCTCTGAAATGACCCTATGAGAAAAGCAAACCATGCAAGGAACCTGTTAGCTTTCAGCTTTATTCCTAGCCCCATCTTTGATATTTGTAAAAAATCAGGGTTGTTTTTGTTTGTTTGTTTTTTATTTGTTTGTTTTTTGGTTTTGTGTTTTATGTCCCTGGATAAAAAAATCTCAGTTGTTGGTATGGGTTTTTTTGTTTGTTTGTTTTGTTTTTATAAGATTTCTGGGTTGGTTGGTTGGTTGTTGTTTTTAAGGTTTTATTTTATGTGTAAAAGTGTTTGCCTGAATATATGTATGTGCACTTTATGCATGTTAAGTGCCCACGGAGGCCAAAAGAGGACATTGGGTTTCCTGGAACTACAGTTACAGGCCCTTGTTGGCTACCATTTGTTAGTGACCTTTTAGGGACATCACTTAGTACCCTGCACACTCACATCCTTGGGCTTTTGAAGCATGATTACTCAGCTCTGGGAAGCTCTGGTTGGTGCTGGCCTCTCTATGCTATCACTTTTCATTTGTTAATTTCTGGACTCTCCTTTTCTACAGATTGTTATTCTTCTGCCTCAGCCTTTCTCACAGCTGTGGGAATGGGGGTCACCATTAGTAACTGGCTTCAACAGAGATGTCATCTGGGTCTCTTAGGAACAAGCTAAGGTCTTGTTGTGTCTGTAGACCCAGAAAGCTTCTATAGTATAATATAATATATAATACCCACCATACAGACCACTAAATATGTTGTCATAATTTTTAGGTTGTTTCTTCATGGTTGTCAGATACTAAGGAAATCTGGGTTCTATCTTGGAGTTATTTGTCTCATTATTACAAAAATTTAACAGAGTCAAATAGAAGGGTGAGTACAATTTTATTTAAATTTAAAAGAAAAACCCCAGGAGAGGCAAGCTGTAGAGGAGAATGGAAAAGAGAAGAAAAATAAAGACTGTTTAAGTTAAGCCAGGATGGAGGCAACCACACGGCAGGATTTGGGGAGGGGGACTTTAGAGAATGAGTAATGAAACCCAAAGTATCACGGGGGAGGGGGGGCAGACAGATAGAGACAGAGAGTGTGTGTTTGGCACACAAAGAAAAGGACAGAGAAGAAAAAGGAATGGTCACACCTCTGAGTCAGGTCTCAAGAAAAGAGGGCAGACCTAGCCAAATCTTACCGAAACTTATAAGAGCTGCCAACCCCTCTCCCCCTTTTTTTTTTTCTTGGAGACAGGGTTTCTTTGTGTGTCCCTGGCTGTCCTGGAAATTCACTTTGAAGACCAGGCTGGCCTTGAACTCAGAGATCTCCTGAGTGCTGGCTGGGATTAAAGGCTAAAGGTGACAAAGAAAGGGACCACTACTCCAATATAAGTGTATGAACAAAATGAAGTTTTACTCCTAATCAGGATCGTGTACTAAGGAGGGAAAACAGAGAACAGGAAGTGCACTGGGTTTTTATTCTAACTCAGGTGGTTTCTGTGTCTTTTCTCCATTGGCTGGGGTCTGACCTCAAAGCCTCATTCAGGTAGCTAGTCTGAAAAGAATTGGCAAATAGGAAATGAAAGAGGTAGGGGAAAGGGACCACTGTTCCAGGCCATTACATCCCCAGAATAGAGCTATGGCCTTTGCATAAGGCTTTACTGGGTTGAGAGGATTAAAACATTTTCATTAAAAGTCTTACTTGGTGAGGAAGATAAAAAACTATTTTAATTATTTGTCTTTACAATAGTTTTATAGTATTTAATAGAAAAGACTCATTTGCTTTTTCTTTCCTTTTTTTCCCCCTTTGAGACAGGTTCTCTATTATGTAGCCCTGAGAGAGAGAGAGAGAGAGAGAGAGAGAGAGAGAGAGAGAGAGAGTGTGTGTGTGTGTGTGTGTGTGTGTGTGATGCATGGCACACGGGTGAAGGTCAGAAAACAACTTGGAGGAGTCATTCCTTCCTTGTTGGTCCTGGGGATCAAACTCAGGTCACAGACTTTGCAACAAGTACTTTTATCCAGTGAGCCATCTAGCTGTCCCTATTAATGTTTCTTTTACTAATTAGAAGATTAGAAATATTATTTTCAGTTGCATATCTTTGATTATCAAACATCAGCAGACATAAAACTCAAAACTTTTTTATTTTCTGTGTGCTGGTTTAATTTCCTTTTGCAAGGGCACAACAAAACCACTGAACTGGACCACTCTAGGGGTAGAAGGAAAGTTTTATTGGGGGATCAAACTGCCAACGCTACTCTCAGGGGACAGAGAAGCAAAATGGCAGAAAACCAAGTGTATTTTATATTACAGTCAGCAGGGTGGGGGATTTTGAAGTGATACTAGCTGTTGGTGTAAAGTTTGGCAGTGGAAGGAGGGCCAAGGAATGCTACAAAATCACATAAGAGATTTATTGGGGGTGGGTGAATGAGAAAGGCCACCTCTGAAAGGAGGGGGAAGTGGGAGAGGGAGGGAGGGCGGGTGGGCTGTGATAGGTCAGGTTTTAAGGGGTTTGGTAACGAAGCACATGTATTGGGGACCTTGGCAGATTCCATGGCAGGCGAGGGTGACCAAGGCAGAGGGACAAACATGCTAGGCAGACAGAGCTTAGTGAGAAGTTCTATTAGAAAGGGAAAAGGGGGGAAGGAAAGAGAAGGGAGGTAAAGAGACATAGAGACAGATTGAGGACAGAAGACGGAGACATGAAAAGTCCTGTTTGCCCAAGAGGAACATGGGTGGGGGAATAGGAAAGAGAGTGTAAGTGGGCAGGGGTCTTTCTTTTAAAAGTGATCCTTTGCACCTGCATGCTTACCAGAGTACTACCTGAGTGCATTCTGCCAGGTGACAGGGCAGGCCAGCATAATGCCTGAGTCCTTACGTAGGGGAAGTACTGGGCAGTGGTGAAAACGGAAAGGTGTTGCATTGGCCTTTAATGACAACTATTGGAGGTAGGGTGGGGTATGGGGGACCACTTGTTTCTAGTTAGGGCTTTTTGTTTGTGTTTTTTGTTTGTTTGTTTGTTGGGGGGGTTGAGATAGGGTTTCTCTGTGTAGCCCTGGCTGTTCTGGAACTCAGAGATCTGCCTGCTTCTGCCTCCCAAGTACTAGAATTAAGGCGAATACTTGTTTCTGGAATGTGGGTGGTTCTAACATTTCTTTATTTTAAAACCTAAGGAAGGTGACTGGTGTGGTACAAATGAGGGTGCCATGCTCTTTAGACTGATTCCTGCCATCTGGAGGTTCAGTGTTTTTGGGGACCCAAGAAAGCTGGGATGCTGGGAAAAGCAGGTGGCTTCACTTGATGTCTTGGCTCTGAAGGAGAGTACAGGTTGCATTGGAAGTTTGCAATCTTTGATTGGAAATCTCCTGGAACAGATATATGTTAGGGGCAGAAAGTAAAGCTAAGGCTTAGAGAAAAATGTTAGATTTACATCAAAACTTTTAGGCCCATGGTCCCGGTAGTTGGATGAGAGGAATTGCCCCCATCCAGGGCAGAATAGGTAGGTGGGGAAACACATTTTTGATTGACAATAGTTATCTGGAGTCTATTTGAACTGGGAAAGGTAGATTCCCTGAAGCTTACAAGAATTTTTTGTTTTTTAAAGTTTAGAAAAAGAGGTTGCTTCCATTTTGATGAGGTCATCAGCCAAGATGGTGGAGAGCCACCTAGTTGCTATTTTTAAACATCTCTTTTCCTAGTAGGGATATTGTGTGTGTGTGTGTGTGTGTGTGTGTGTGTGTGTGTGTGTGTGTGTGTGTGTGTGTGTTCTGAATGAGAGTTGAAGCTGGGTAATGGTGGTGCACACCTTTAATCCCAGCACTCAGGAGGCAGAAGGCAGACATATTTCTGTGAGTTCGAGGCCAGCCTAATTTGTAAAAGTTAGTTCCAGGACAGCCATGGCTACATAGAGAAACCTTGTCTGGAAAAAAACAAAAAAATTAGATTGAATCCAAGTTCCATACAGAATTGAGTTACATATGTATGAATGTATAGATTTTATTTATAAGCCTTTTTTATATTTAAAGCCAAATATTGTTATAGATTTTTAAACCATACCCATTGAACTCACAAATCCTGAAATAGAGTTTACAGCATAGTCTTAGATTTTGGGGGAAGCAGAGCATAGAGATCAAATATTTTTAAGAATGGGAAATAGAACTTAAAGATAAGAGACTTTTGGAAGTGTAGAGCAGAGCAAGTTTAGGGTTTGTCTTGGGGTTTTTATTACTGTGAGAGACACCATGACCACAGCTACTCTTACAAAGAAAACATGTAATTGAGGTGGCTCACCTACAGTTTCAGAGGTTCAGTCCATTATCATCCTGGTGGGGAGCAGGGCAGCCTGCAGGGAGACATGGTGCTGGAGGTAGCTGAGAGTTCTACATCTTGTAGGCAACAGGAAGTGGACTATGACACTGGGCAGTATCCTGAGTATAGGAAACCTCAAAGCCTGCTCCCACAGTGACACACTTCCTCTAATAAGGCCATACCCACTCCAACAAACACACCTCCTAATAATGCCACTCCCTAGGAGATTAAGGGGGCCAGTTACATTCAAACTACCACAGGGATCATTTGTTTGTGCATTGGCAATTGTTAAGATTTATAAGAATTTAGAAATCAAATATACCAATTTTTGGGGCCATTGATCTGTGCTAAAGCCAAGCCGTTTGAGTCCATCGAAGAGGAGAGGGGTCACAAAATGAAACTCCGCTGGAGGGCATTTTTATAAGCTCTATGAGGGAGCAAAGGGAGCAGAAGCTATGGGCCTGCAGGCAGGAGCTGAGAGGTAGCAAATTGGGACTGAAAGCTAGGAGAGAGCAGGGGAAAGGGAACTGGTAAGCATCTTTAATAGAAAGAACCAAATGGGTGAGCAGGCCAGAGCAGAGAGATGTGAGTAAAATATTGCCCGTGTGGTGGGTGCCCCAAGGGAGTAGCAGACTCCGGGATACAGAAGCACGGCATACACAAGGAAAGGAATGGTCTCTAAGAGACAAGGAGGAAAAAGCAGGAACTCCACCCAAGGGAGGGTCCCAATATTGTAGAAGCTTCAAGGGTGTAGAGAAGCTGCAGGACTTCCAGGAGGGAGCTGAGGGACAGGAGGGGCAAGGTCACAGAGGCCCAGAAGGACTTAAAAGCTAGGGGACTTAGCAGGAAGCTCCTAGGACAAGACAAGAAAACTAGCATTGTACAGGCCTAGGAAGGCACAAAGAGAGAGCAGGTAGCAGAAGAAAAAGGAGATGTTCACATGGGTATAGCAGGCTAGAGACATAGCAGGCTACAGGATTCAGAGAAACAGGTAGATGCCCTTGTGGAAGGCATAGTATGCCAGAGCTCAGAGACAGGAGAGGCAAATGTTTAGGAAGCAGGTAGAAGGAAGCAGAAGCTGAAGAATCTACTCTAGAATTTGTAATCAAATTTTGTGGGTAGCAGAAGCCAACAAAAAGAAATGATTGATGCCTACCTTAGAGGTTGCTGTAGGGGCCAGAGACACACACCATCCCTTGAGGGGTGTTTGTGGAATGTGTGCAAGCTGTTGCTGCCCACCCCCTTCAACAAACTTAGAGATCCACCAATGGTAATTTAAAGACCAGACATTTACATGGTATGTGAAGAAAACCAGACAAAAGCAATCTGGGCTTGGAGCGGAGAAAAGACAAATAGGGAATGGGGAATCTCTTTCTGTTCCTTCCACTCACAGTATTTGTAAAGGTCCCAAATAATTTGGGACCTATGGTGTCATTAGTCACATTTTCATTGATTAAGGGATACTGAGGCCAGATTTGATTGCAAATGTGAATAAATATGGAGCCCTTCAGCAGCCAGAAGCTAGGAGGTGGTGGTACACGCCTTTAATCCTAGGACTCAGGATTAAGAGGTAGATGGATCTCTCTGAGTTCAAAGCCACCCAGGGATACACGAGATTGAATCAGTCTAAAAGAGCACAGATCACACGCCTTTAATCCTAGCACTAGAGGGGTATAAAAGATAGAAGCAGGGTCTTCAGTATTCAATAGGAGGCATTCATTCTCCAGCCACACTGAAGATAGGAGTATTCAGTCTCCAGCCATGCTGAGGAGAGGCAGCAGTTTGAGACTCAGTGAAGAATTCATGCCTGGATCAGCCTATTCAGCCTGAGCTTGAGGTGAGAGCTAGTCTCCAGCTGCTTTGTTTTTCTGATCATCAACTTGAAGTTTGAACCTCAAAGCAGTCTCTGGGTCCATTTATTCTTTCACGTTACAGGGTAGCACCTGGTTCTAGAATGTGGGCAGCTCTAACAGTTTGGATTGACCAGGAATTAGATGTCATTGCCCCAGGCAGTTGACCTCTGAGGGTGTAATAAAGGAGGGTTCTGGTCAACAGAACCCACCTTTAGGCTCCTGTTTACCTGGCCAAAGTCCTTCAGTTTAGGACACTGTCACCAGCACTGCCATTCTGGGGGACCACTTTGGACCTAACATTTCCCTCCTGGGCTCTTGCCTGTTTTTATTCATGGATTTTAATGTAGGTTTTAAAAAACAGAACTCTGTAAGTACTCATTTTCTATGTTGTTATTTGCAGTGGTGAGGATGGAACCTAGGACTTTCCACATCAGGCAGGCTTTCTGATGCTCAGCCACACCTCTTGCTCCAGGATGTTTTTGGGCTTTGGGGTTTTTTTGAGACAGGGTTTCTCTGTATTGTTTTGGAGCCTGTTCTGGAACTGGCTCTGTAGACCAGACTGGCCTCAAACTCACAGAGATCAGCCTGCCTCTGCCTCCCGAGTGCTGGGATTAAAGGGGTGCGCTACCGGCTCCCAGGATGTTTTTTAATTGGCCCTTTTAGTCATCTTTTGTTTGTTGAATGTACATAATTTTGAAATTTCTGCATAGCTCTTATTATTTCTTCTGTTGCTTCTAATCTCAATATAGTCTATCTTTAAATCACTTAAAATTTGTCTTTACATGTGTAATATCAGAAATGGGTGTAAAATCTGCTTTAAGTCATTTCCATCCTTCTGTATACCCCAATCTTTAATGAAATAAAATACCCATATAGGGCCACTGAGATAGCTTAGCAGCCTAGGACACTTGCCACCAAGACTGATGACCCAAGTTCAATCCATGTGGTAAAAGAGAACTGACTCTTAAGTTGTCTTTTGACCTCAACACCAGCACCCCTAGCACATGTACCCCCCACATATATTCAATAAATAAATAATAAAAATAATATCATAATATTTAATATATGCTAAAATTAATACCTTAGTTAGGGTCTCTTGCTGTGAAGAGACACCATGACTACGGCAACTCTTACAGAGGAAAATATTTAATTGAGGTGGCAGCTTACAGTTTCAGAGGTTTAGTCTACTCCCTGGCTCCCATAAGCTTCTAGTAATATTATAATGCAGAATGTATTTAGTCCAACATCAAAAGTCCCCATAGTCTATATAACAGTCCCAAACTCATTTAAAAGTCCAAAGTCTCTTTGGAGATTAATGCAATCTCTTAACTGCAATCCCCTATAAAATCAAAATTAAAAAGCAGATCGTATACTTCCAACATATAATGGCACAGGAAATATATTACCATTCCAAGATATATGGGAACAAAGCAAAACTAAAAAACCAGTTGGGCCAACTCCAAACTCTACATCTCCATGTCTGATATGAAAATGCTGTTCAGATCTCCAAGTCTGTTTAGCTTTGTTGCCTGTAACATACTTCTTTCTCTTGGGCTGGTTCCATTCTTTGTTAGCAGCTTTCCTTGGAAGGTATCCCACGACTCTGGTATCTCTAACATTTTGGGTTCTCCAAGGCAATCTAGGCTCAACTTCACAGCTTCATGGAATGGCCTCTCCACTAGGCCTCCATTCAGGGACACCCCTGACACATGCCTGGCCTTAGCCACTTTCCTTAGTCTTGGGGGTAAATTCCATAGATCTTTTATTCTATCCTTAACTTCAGAATCACGTGGCGGAAGCTGCCAAGTTCTGCTGCTTTCTGAGGCAAGAACATGGCCCCCTTGTTCAAGTACATCTTCACCAGTTTTTGTCCTTCACTGCCTAAGCTTGGCTGTCCTGAAACTGGATCTTTAGACCAGGCTAATCTCGAACTCAGAGATTCACCAGCCTGTGCCTTCCCAGTATTGGGATTAAAGGTATACACGACCACACCTTTTCATAAATTAGAAATTTAGCTTCGTGGGATCTTATCCTGAGGTCACCACCCCCTTTATTCCATTTCTTAATTTGTTTATCTCCCTGATCACAGAATTTAGCTCTATTCTACTTCCTGGCGCCCCTTTTCTCAATCTGTACATTTTATTTACTCCTTTTCATTATAAATCTTAATCAGAGTTAACACCAATAACCACACAACAGAGTATATACTAGGCTGTTTTGAAATTTCCTTTGCCAATGGAAGTAATCTAAAACTCTTCACTTTAGCCTCAGGCAGACTCTTCAGAAAAGGACAAAATGCAGCACATTCTTCACCAAAATCTCACAAGAATGATCTCCAGACAACATACTAAAATTCTTCTCTGAAACCTCTTGTGAGCCCTCCACAGTCCAAATAACTCTTAAAATCACTATCTTCCATGCTCCTAATAGTGTGGCCCATTAAGCAGTGCTTAATGTATTCCACTGCTTTCCTAAACCAAAGTACCAAAGCCCAAATTCCTACAAACAGAAACATGGTCAGGCCTATCAATAGTAATACCCCAGTCTCTGGTACCAACTTCTTAGTTAGGGGTCTCTATTGCTGTGAAGAGATACTATGATCACTGCAACTCATTTTTGGCTTTTCGAGACAGGGTTTCTCTTTGTAGCTCTGCTTGTCTTGGAACTCTGTAACAGACCAGACAGGCCTTGAATTCACAGAGATCTGCCTGCCTCTTCCTCCTCAGTGCTGGGATTAAAGGTGTGTGCTCCACCACCACCCAGCTGCAGCAACTCTTAGAAAGGAAAACATGTAATTGAGGTGGTAGCTTAGTTTCAGAGGTTTAGTCCATTATCATCATGGTGGGGGAGCATGTGGCTGGGAATATAGCAGACATAGTGCTGGCTGCATCTGATCAGAAGGCAACAGGAAGTGGTCTGTGACACTCACTGGTCATTATCTTGAGCATAGGAAATCTGAAAGCCCATCCCCACAGTGACACACTCCCTCCAACAAGGCTATACCCTCTCCAACAAAGCCACACCTAATAGTGCCATTCCTATGAGCTTATGGGGGGCAATTACATTCAAACTACCACAATTAATGTACACTAAAATAAAATATTGTAGAACTTAAGATCATATCCTGCATTGCTTCAGATACCAAAACTGGATATCTTTTTGGCACAATGTCATGCTATTGTAATGTTTGTTCTTTTAAAGTATTCATTGTGTGTGGGGTGGGGGGATGGGGGATTAGAATGATATACTTCAACAGTTAAGAGCATATATTGCTCTTATCAAGGACAGGAATTCCTCTTGTAGACTCTGAGGACCCCTGCATTCATACATGTACAAACCCATGCACAGGCTTATACATATAATAATTTAAAAGTTGGAAAACTTTTAGAAAATTGTCCCCCCAAAAGAAATCATTTGTTTCCAGAGCTAAGTGAACTGTGCTTGTAAATACATTTAAAATAATAAAGTAGATGCTTGTTTATGTTTTCTTTTTCTAGAACAAAGAATCTTCATTAATCCCCATCTATACATAATAAATCACAGCACCAGAGTCAGTGTGGGCAGTTGCTTTCAGGATCTCTGCTCATTGTCATCATTTCTATATTTAAAGGGTTTGTTTGGGGGGGTAAAATATAGGATGTCACATAGGCTAGGCTGGCTTCAAACTCACTATGTAATTGAGGCTGACCTTGGTCTTCTTATCTTTCTGTCTCCACCTCCCAAATGCTGGTATTATAGTCTCATAAATCACTATATCTGCTTTTATACCCTGGTAGGGAGGGAATTTAAGTACAAGGCCTCCTATATGTTGGGCTGGGACTCAACCATCTGAGTTAGATCTCTGTTTACCTTCAAGTTTTATTCCACCCCAGCATGTAAGATACGTTTTTGTTTTAATTTTGGAAAAGCATGTTGGAATTAAAACCAACCCCAAAACTTATTTCTGTTTACATTGCCCAAAATTGTTTCATCACCAAAGCCTTTCTACCTGTTTCTGTTTGGAAATGTTTTAGATGGTTGTATGCTATTTAGAAACAAAAGAGAAAGTATTGAGCAGATTGTTCCTATATATATGAAACTATGCAAAAGCTTACTTTTAAAACATGTACCATGGTTTTTAGAGTATATACAAAATTCTTCAGCCATTACTACAAATGGTTTTAGAATATTTTCTTGTTCTTTTCATAGCTTGGATGCAAGTTCTCTATCAGGTACACTTAAACAATTTCATCACTTCAAATCTCTTATTTTTTTATCCCAGCAATTCTTCACTAGCACTAAACAACCACTGATTGATTCACTTAATGTCTGTGTGTTTACCTATTGTACACATCTCTTATAAGTTGCATCATACAATATGTGATATTCTGTGTGGTTTCTTTCAGTTAGCAAAGTATTTTCACTTCATCCATCTCAGTACTTTTTTTCCCAATTTAAAAAAAATTATTTTTTATGTGTTTATATGTTTTGTATGTATACTTGTAAATGTACCCCTTATGTGCCTGGTGCCTATGCAGGGCAATATAGGGTACAAGACCCACAGGAACTGGAGTTATGTATGGATGGCTATATGCCATCATGTGGGTGCTGGGAACCAAACCCAGGTCCTTTGCAAGTACATCAAGTGCTCTTAGCCACTGAGCCATCCACCCAGCCCTCCCTATTGTTATTCCTGAATAATATTCCATTGTTTGGGAATTATCAGTTGCTTCCATTTTTGTTATGATCATTGCTACTGTGAACATTTGTGTACAAGTTTTATATTTTACAAAAAAAACCCAGAATTTTGTTTTTCATATTTTTTAGGAACTGCCAAAGGCTTTGAGTTGTCTGTATCCTCACTGACTTACCTGGTTTTGATTATTGCCATCCTGCTGTGGGATTTTAATTTGCTTTTTCTTAATGGCTTGCTAGGTTGAGCATCTTTTCCTGTGCTTACTGGTAGTTTGCAAAGTCTCACAGTATACCTCTGCCTGGCCTTGAACTCAGAGATCTGCCTGCTTCTGCCTCTGGAGTACCAGGAATTAAAGGTGTGTGCCTCTCTTTTAGACTCATTAGCAAATACTTCTTCCCACTAGATGAGTTGTCTTATCAAACATCACTTTCTTGATTAAATCCTTTGCAATACAAAAGTTTGTCATTTTGAAAACTTTTTTGGTTGTGTTTTGGTGTTCTGTCTCAGTAATCATTAGCTAGATCTTTTCTGGGATCCACTAGTTGTTCTTTCTGTGGTATTTTATTATGGACATTTATTTTAGGGCCTTCTGGAAATCCTAATGAAGAACTCCTTTCCTCTTTACAAAAGCGTTTAAGTTAGTAGAGAGCCAGCAAGCATTGATGTGTGTGTATCATTGGTTCCTGTCCTAATCTGCCATCTAGGATCCCTTGATTACATCTGGGCCATTGGACCACAATACTTTTCCACATATCCAGCAATGGGAAGATGGCAGGTTCCCAGAATGCAATGGTCAGGCCCCTTCATGTTCCATATTAGTAGCAGAATGAATATGGTAAAGTGAGAGAAGCACTATCCAGGAGCCACTTTTTTAAGCTAATGATAGTTCTGGAAGAAAGTGACCTCCTACTTCATAGAATCCCAAAAGTACTCATGAATGTGGATGCTCCTGCTGGCCAATCTCCAGACCTTATTTTTTATGGGCTTAAAATTATATTCTGTCATGTTAAGTAAGGGAAGACAAGACTGTCTACCTAACTAAAGGTAACGGATGTGCTACTATAGAAAGGATGTAGGCTTGTGAAAAGTGTCAGTAAGCCTCCCACCACTCCTGTGCTTTTTAGTGCCTTTCAAAAGAGAATAGCTTAGAAACGTTTCATTTTAGTATGTTCAAGATCAAAATGTTTTCAAAGTAGTTTTTGTTTTGTTTTTTTGTTTTTCTTTTTTTTTTTCCCCTCAGAGGTTTGTACCAGACTGGAAGTAACTGATGACTAGGCTCTTATTCTCAGAAATGGTTGGGGGTGAGGGCTAGGTATCTAAAAGGGTAGGTAGGATCATTTGCTGGGATTCTGGAGAGCCTAAGATGAGGACCAACAGACAATGCAGAGATCTTTTCATTGACATCTACTTATCTTGATGAAATGGTTTATTGAGAATCAGCCTACACAGAGGCCTGACTAGGCCACTCAGCCTTGGCAAATGGGCTGTTAGGCAGGCACACATGGCAGAGACGGATGGGCATATATGGTTTCTCATCTATTAGACCTGTTTTGCGGAGTTCTTTTAGAAAACTTAAGGAGAACACACACTACCACCCAAGTTTTATTTTAGTTTTCAGCCAATTTGGGGCCTTTCCTATCATCTGAAATACATAGCCTTTATGGTTACAGCACTCCATTCTCCCTGGTCCATGGTCCTCACTCTGCTGACTCTAATGTTACAAGGCAGTTAGCTTTTACAGAATGGTTATATAATAATAATAATAATAATAATAATAATAATAATAATAATAACAATAACAATAATAACGGTTGACTGCCACACAAACTTCTACTTGGCATAGAAACTGATTCTCTTCTAAAAGCCAAAATAAAATCCATTTGATTTACAAAAAGCTCACCTGTAAAATCCATTGATTATTTATGTAACCCTTGCAACCACCACTCATCCCTAACCCACAACCACATACAGAAAACAAGAGACCCAGTTTACTCACTCTTAAGAAGTGACTGAATTATGCAAAATGGCATCTCTTACCAGCCTTCCTTTCTTTCTGACCCCCCTCATGATATTGTTATCTTTGCTTGGACTCTACTCTCTTACATGAGTTAGAAGAAATAGGAAAACTGCCTGTTTGCTGTAATCCAGGTGTGTTTCAGAGATTTAGAGTTAAGAAGTCAAGTAAATATTTTGGCAGCCCAACACAGGTTAAGAAAGGGAGAATGCACCTAACAGGCTTCTCAAATTGCAGGCCTGTCCAAACACCACCTTCCTCAAGAGAAGTCTGCCCTGCTCACCCAGCAGCCAGGCCAGTGGCTAAAATGGGCTTGTGCCTTTCTCTGGCACCTGCCATGGTCTGGCACTGAGCCAGATTTGATTTTGATTACCTCTAGTACAAGACAGAGAGATATTCATCTATAAACAGTAATCTTTCCTCTTTAACACTCTAATCACATTGTTTTCTCATCTTGCTAAACCAAAAAGAAAAGCCAGCTTGGTGTTTTTTTGTTTTGTTATGTTTTATCTCTTTTAAGTTAGAACACTGATGAAATTAAGCCCAAAACGTCACAAAGACTCAGATAACATGGAGACTTTTTCAGTGTAACCTCATCCCAGGAGACAGCTGTGAAAGGGGACCCAGAAGCACCACGTATGGGGCTGTTGATCTTTAGGGCTTCAGGGTCTGGGCATCAGAACACACCCCGGATACCAGTCTAGGTAGCTTCCCCAGGCTTTCACTTTAAGAACAGCCATCCATCCCAGAAGTAGAGAGTCTGACCTGCTAGTCCTGTCGTGCTGTGCTTTGTGTCTCTTCTAACAGAAAGGCTGACATTAAAGCTGTCTATTTCTCACCCTCCCCCAGTGGCTTTTACCAGATCACCTTGGCAGGCCTCATTGGGGGGGGGGGGGGCTCTAGTGAAGGCTCCTTTGATCACCTCCTGCTGGTTCCAGGCCAGCCAGCTAGCAGGCCAGCTAAAGGTCCAACTATACTGACCTGACAGGTTCTGAATAGGACCCAAGGGGCAGTGACTAGTGAGAAGAAAGACTTGGGAATGAAAAGGATCTCCCCTTTTCCCATCAATCTGCTCAACTTCATAGACTGGATTTTCCTAATAGGGAGCCACTCAGTTCCTGCCAGCCAGGCTGCCCACCCTTTGCCTTGTCCCCCTGCTTTTTAGATCTTGTGTGCCCTGTGTACATTTTGTGTTTGAATCCCGGCTGGCTCTCCCTGGTTCTCAGGCTGGGAACCCACTGTGCCTGTTTCCATGGTCACTGGGAAGCTCTTAGCGCCATGTGCTTCAAAGGGATCCTTTCTCCTCCCAGACTCAGCTGCTGCCTGCCTTAGGGAGTGCACAATGAGTGGCTCTTCTGCCAGGCCTCTGACCCGCCTGCCAGGAGGAAGACCTAGCCTTTGCTGAGCATGTGAAGTGCGCCCAGTCCTTAGCAGGCCCCCTTAGAGATGTGTATAGTCTGTAGATCGGTGTTTTCCTACATCTCTTTGTTTGGGCAGGTGTTCTAGAAATTAGAATAGAGTACAAAGCCTAAGAAGGCCCTTGTAGGAAGTAGTAGTCTTCTAGGTGGATGAGGGAGAAAAATAATGGGTTGGGGAAGATGTGAAAACAGGAGACTAAGGTAGGACATCCTCAGCTATTCTCCTGCCTTTTGGGAGCCAGCAGAAATGGAGTTGAAAGATGGCTCTTGCTTCCTGTCCCTGGAGACTGACTGGGGAAGTGCTGCTTGTTCACTCTCCCAGGGCCAGAGATCCAGTTCTGGCAGAGTTGCTTTTGCACCTGTGTTTCAGAATGCAGGGAATAGGCTCTCCCAGCTGAATGAAGATAGAAACTTTCAACTTCGAGATATGGAAGGTGCTCTAGGATAAGGCTGGAATAAAAGTGGAGCTCCTGGTTTTAGATGCCAAGCCTGACCCCTAGCTTAGAGCTGGGGGTGTCTGCCTGGGTTTATGGTATAGTGGAGGGCATATGGGGCAACTGCTTTCCTGGGTTAGGGATTAGGTTGAGATTTTTTATTTGGGTCTTCATCCTAGTGTTACTTTACTGATTCTTGTCAGCTTTCAGACTACCTCTTTCCTGCCCTTCAGGATTCCCTGTAGTGATAGGAATTCTGTTAACAGGGTCACAGGTACCCTTTGTATTACTAGAAGAGAAGTCACCTTAATGGGGTTAACTGTAGTTTCTATTTGTAACATCTGGGGAAGGTTTCCAGAACTAGGATTGTGAGGGTAATTTAGCTTTGCTTCACCAAAAATCTGTGTTCGCTGGCCTGTAGAACATTTAGATGGTGGATTTAAAGAACATCTCATATGTTGGACCCCTGAAGTTGGTGACTTTGGCATGCCTATGGAACATAAAATGAAGAATGTAGCCCCTATGATAGGCAGCATGATTCCTATTAGAAGGCAATGGTACTAGATTGTTCTATGAATACTCGGATGAGGTTCCAGAATGACCTAACAAGTGTATGTGGCCATGTAGATGGACTTTGGCAAACAGTCCAAAAAGTGGGCCATCCACTTTTCCCACTAGTGCCCTTCCAGTTTTCTGTTGCCCTTTCTAGAAAGTCTTTGGTGACAGAGTTGCCCAAAAATATCTTTTTAGTAGTCTTGTGTGGTGGTACATGCCTTTAATCACAGAGAGATTTGGGAGACAGAGACTGGTGGTTCTCTGTGAGTTTGAGATAGTGAGATCCAGGGCAGCCAAGGCTATGTGTAGAGAAACTGTCTCAGCTCCCCACCAAGAGAAGTAAAAATAAAAAATAAGTACTTCATTAGTGCTTAAATATTTTAGACCCTAGTAAGAGAATGAAAATTCTCAAAGCAATCTTTTTTTTTTTAATTCATAGTTTCTTTCATGTAGATTGTAGTTTGCTAACAATCTGTCCCCTTTTCTTTTTTTACCTGCCCATACCAAATTCAGTAAGGAAGAAGATAAGAGGACTAAGCATTAAAAAATGTCATCCTAGCCGGGTATTGGTGGTGCATGCAGTTAATCCCAGCACTCAGGAGGCAGAAGCAGGGGGAGCTCTGTGAGTTTGAGGCCAGCCTGGTCTATAGAGCGAGTTTCAGGATAGGCTTCAAAGCAATACAGAGAAACCCAAAAACAGAAAAAAACAAACAAAAATCATCCTAACCACACCCCATTTTGTGGACAGAGTGTAATCCAAACTGTTCTTGATCATGGGAATTGAAGACCCCGACAGTTCAAAGTCTATCTAACTACAGCTTCAAATTTTGCAGCACTGGGCTACAGTTAGAGTCCTGGTGATGGTTTTGTACATTACATATTCTGAATCATTTCTCCCAGATTGTCTTTGTCTAACCTTAGGCTTTCTTAGGTATCAGGTCTGAATCCTGAAGAGAGTGGGGCATTCTGGAAATTTGTATCTCTTTTTCTTCTTCCCAGCCTAAGCCCTTCTAACTTTTTTGAGGTGGTTTTTTGTTTGTTTGTTTGTTTGTTTTGTTTGTTTGTTTGTTTTTGTTTTATTTTTATTTTTTGTTTTGTTTTGTTTTTTGAGACAGGGTTTCTCTGTGTAGCTCTGGTTGTCCTCAAACTCATTCTGTAATCCAGGCAGGCTTCCAACTCAGAGCCACCTGCTTCTGGGATTAAAGGTGTGTACCACCATGCCCATCAAGCCCTTCTAAATTTAAGGTTGAGTGGCTCTTTGTATTCTCTATGGTAAGAGGCATGGGACAGCTTCTGTCTTTGGTTCTATCCCCACAGGAAGAGAGTGTACTTTGATGTCTTTTACCTTAAATTTCGATGCTTCTTGGGATAAACCATTGGTTTTTTTTGTTTGTTTGTTTGTTTTTTTCTTTCCTTCTCTCCATTTCACTAATGACCATGTCTTTGTTGGTAGTCTAACTGGTTACAAAAGTAGGACATCAGCTGTGCAGCAATGGCAGAGACAGGCGGACCTCTGTGAGTCAAGGCCAGACTAATCTACAGAGCGAGTTCTAGGACAGCCAGGGCTACACAGAGAAACCAAAAATAAAGTAGGACATCACCACTTGCCATCAGTTTAGTTCTGATGTCTATCCAAACTATGTGGCTATGATTTAGGTAACCACTGATCCTTTTTGTTACCCAGGACTGCCCTATAGCTTAGGGGCTAGAGTTTGTGATTTAAGGTATCTATGTGCCCAAACTCCAGATTCACAGAGCTGTCATGGGAGAGGGGCTCCATGAGTTCCTTCAGGTCTTAGCTTAGGTGGCATTTTTTCCTGAAAGTTTTTCTGGACCAGTAGTGTGTCAACAGGGATGGCTTCATAGAGGGAATTGATTTCAAGAAGGAATGGGTTTAGAGTAAGGAAAAGAGGAAACTCTGAGAATGGATTTGCCAATGCTTTGTATTTCATATAAATAGACTAATACAGTATTTGTTCTCTTTTAATGGGTTCTTTCACCAGCATCATGTCTTCATGGTCATCCATATTACAACATGTATCAGAATGTTTTTTTCCTTTTTATGATTGACTTGAATGTGTTCTGTTGTATTTATCACATTTTGTTTGTCCATTCATCTGTTGATTAATCCTTGGGTTACTTTTTTACCTTAGGATAATTGTAAATAATTAAGCCATGAGTAAGAGTTATAAACATCTCTTTGGGGGGCCCTGTTTTTATTTCTCTAGGCATATACTATATACTGTACCTTGAAGTGAAATTGCTAAACCACATGGTTACCCCATAAGAAATCACCATACTGTTTTCTACAGTAGCGGCACCATTTTACTTTCCCACCAAAAATGTACGAAAGTTTTTCTTTACTCCACATCTTGTTGCCATGTGCACACATATGTGCATAGGTAAATAGTTGCCATCTTAATTGGTATGAAGTGGTATTTCTTAGTGGTTTTTATTTGCATTTTCCTCTTGATCAGTGATGCTGAGAACCTTTTGCATACTTATTGTCCACTTGCCTTCTTTGGAGAAAAATTAAAATCTTTTACCTGTTTTAAAATCAGATTGGTTGGATTTTGTTACTGAGTTTTAGGAATTCTTTATATGTTCTTGGTATTAATCTCTTACCTAGTACCCAATGTGCAAATATTGTCTCCTGTTCTTTGGGCTTAATTTTCACTCTGTTGATAGTATCCTTTGATGCACAAATGTCTTTAATCTTGAAGAAGTCTGTTTTATTTTCTTTCTGTTGTCTGTGCTTTGATGTCTCCTCCTCTTCCTCCTCCTCCTCCTCCTCCTCTTCTCCTTCTCCTTCTCCTCCTCCTCCTTCTTCTTTTTACATTTGCACAGTTTTGTTTGTTTGTTATAGTACATAGAAGGTTAAATATATTTGTCTAGTTTATAATTTAATGTTATCCCAAGAATTCCAGAAAGGAAAAGAATTCTTGCATCCTGAGCCAGACTCCCAGAATCAATATATGTTAGAAGATGTGTACTTTTAGACATGAAGAATGAGAAGGAAATGCAGAAGTGTCCTGGGCTGGCTGCAGGGGTCCAGCAAGCTGGCTACACTGTTATGTGGCCAACCTCTTGCAAATGGGAATTGCTGTCCTGTCTCCATGGCCAGCTGCCACAAGCCCCATGGTGTGAATGGCAAGGAAATGGGGACTGGTGGCTGGCAGAAGTCCAGGATGCAGCCTTTTCTGGCTGAGAACCAAGGTGGAGGGAAAAACACTCCATGTACAAGAGAAATAATGCCAGTTCCAAAAACTGTAATACCCAAGTTTAAAAAAAAAAAGAGATTTTTCAACCAAACTGTGCTTTTATCTTTAGGTTCTGAATGGAAGATTGTTCACACAGCTAAGCTGGCTACAGAAGCCAGGCCAGTTAAAACAATATGCAGGCAGCACTCCTCTAAGTAACCAGAAACTGTTGGCTCAGAGGAGCCTGGACTGAGGAACTAACCTGCTGGGAGACGTTTTTCCAAGTAACTCCAAGCAGTGGCCTGAATGTAAACCCTCCTGCTGGGGAATGGCACTTTGGCAAATGAAGACCCTAATTAGAAATGGAAGGGTTTCTATTTTGTTTTTCTTTAATCCTTACCCTGGGGCCTTTGCAGGGCCTGCCATGTCTCTGCTTGTGTGCAAAGAAATTTCCAGCTTCTCTTTGTAACAGGATCCTCTTTTGGGAAACAGTGTGGGCCCACCACAGCCAGAGGACCCTGAAGCCAGCCTAATCCAAAACAAAGAGCTTGGGCTGGGTCACCTGGTTTGGCTGGTCACTGAAGTTATTGCCCAAGTTGGAGCTTATGCTGCTCTGCCCCTTGAGACACTCAAACCCATGCTTAGACTGCAAGTGAATTTCCCTCCATTCCAGAGGAGAACAGAGGCATGAGCAGAATGCAGAGCAGTAAAGGGGTGGGGGGGGTGAGGGGTTGTGGCTCTGAGGAGCCAGGAGAACTGAAAGCACTGGCAAGGTCTACTTTCTTTCCTGTAGTTCCTTAGCTGTTACATCTAGGTGGTGAATCAATTACCTTTTGATTCTTAAGATCAAATACATGGAGACTGTGCCTGGACCCATCAGTGCTACCTGTTCTGTTGTTGCTGCATCCTTGCCTTGTAAGGCCTCTGTGGGGGCTTACTCCATTTTGGGGTCAGGGGGGTCTCTGGAAAGACAGATGGTCAGAGCTTCTCTAGACCTAAAGTGTTGATTACTGGTAAGCCATAGCACTGGTTTTAGATAAGTTGAAGTAAATTCTAGTGATGTGCCTTTGTAGCCTCTAAGGGCAGTTCTCTTTTCAGGCGTCATCCTTCTTATCAGTGAGTGTGGTGGCAAGGGAGCAGGGGGATTTCATGTGTCCTTCATGTTTTAAACACTAATTAATGGTTACTAGCTTTATTATTATTGTTGCTGTCAAATCTATGACTTAGTACAAAATGCTTGTGCCTAAGGGACTTCAAAAAACTTGCCGGGGGAAATTACACATTTTTGAGACAAATACAGGAAGGATGCATCTCCCAAGCAGCTGCTCCCTGCAAAGCTCCAGGCTGGACTCTTGTCTTGACAGAGTCTTTAAAACTCAAAACCCTGGAAGCTAGTTCAAAGATTAATGATCCTAGACTTGGGGAGAGGAGGCTGGCTGCAGACACCAGCTAAGGCTTGTCCAGGCCCCAGGTTATCGTCAGCCTCCCATGCTTATTCTAAACTCTTTACTGCAGCTCTTCTTGGCACATCTTGTTCTCATGTTTGTGGAGCCTATGGAGAACTCTCTCTAGTTCTGCATGTGTAACAGCATGGATTCCTGGACAGTCTACACCCTCTCATTGTTGAGAAGCATACTTCTGTCAACCCACCTATCCCTGGTTGTTCTATGCCAGAAGAAGACATATCTGGAGCACTTATTTTCCCAAAGTGCCCCACCATCCCATCCCACCCAAATTAATTGCTCACTCTGGGCAGTTCTTTTTGAGCTCTGCTTGTGGTCCACTCCAGGTTGGAAAAAAGTTGTCCCAGTCAGCTCTCTAGGAAAATGACTGTCATTCAGAATATCCTTTTATGCTGTTTCTAGTGAACCCCTTGTCCCAGCTTCTCATTCTTGGTTTAATTTTCAGGGGCTTTGAGAAACAAATAAATCCAGAACTGAAAAAGAAAACTGAGCTTTTCCAGGCTGCATTGCTCTTTCTGAAAAGATATGCAAAGCAGTGTTATGGTTACTTCCTTGGTTTACTCTCTGGCTCTTTGTGGTATACAGTATTTAATGACAGTGTAGTAGCAACTTTTATCCCTTGTTAACTGGAATCTCTGTCAAGCTATACCTTTACACTCACAGCTAACTCAAAGCTGTACCAAACCAAAGGGGAAGGGGGAGCCTGATAATTTTCATTTCTTCTTGGACTTGGACCTAAGGAAAGACTTGTTAAATGTGAGTTGACATTGGTTTGTTTAAAAAAAAAAAAAAAAGTGTGCTGGAGAGGTGTTCAGCAGTAAGGAACACAGACTGCTCTTCCAGAGCATCCACAAGGCTGTCTCAACCCTCTGTTACTCCAATCTCAAGGAATCAGGTGCCCTCCTCTGGCCTGCATGTGGTGCACAGGTATACACCCAAACAATCCCCACAAATATCCAGTGATAACTTTCAAAAAGTCTGGAGCTGATGGGATGACTCTGGGTAGAAGCTCTTGCAGCTGTGGCTTTGGTGGGAAGAGAAGCTGTCCTTTAACCTCATACACAGGCCCACGTTCACATACACTAAAAGCGAAAGAAAAGAAAAAAACACATTCTACCACAGATAATTGGATTACCTGTGTAAGACATAAAAGCACGAATATGTGCAGTAAAATGAATAATCCTGGATTTATGAAGGCTTTGCTACAGTGTCAGGAGGAACTAGCTGGGGCCTGATATCACCTAACTTGGTCACCATGGAATAATGGGAATAGCCTCTATTGCCAAAAATATCTTTACTTGGAGGAAACAGTGCAGAGGGCTTAATAGTCTTCATATCATTCCCTATGCAGCTTTTTTCATACTTTCCCTTCTAGCCATTTCTGTGTTTTTGTGAAGTCTACCATCCTGAATGCTGTTGTAACATCAGTAAGAATCCTCTTGAAACTCTTGCTGCCCAAAAGAGCTAAAAATGGTGTTCTATATATCTTGGTTTTGAGTTGTCTGTCCCTTCATCCTCTTGAGCAGTGGTATATTTGGTGTCACTTGGTTGTCTGAATATTGGTGGTCCTCTGGCCTGCTGGAACAGGCTTGGATTTGTTGTTTTTTTGTGACTATGACATCTGTGAACCAAGAGCATTTCAGCAGCTACTAACTACACAGTAGTTAGACTCACAGCCCATGTTGCAATACATTGTTGTATAGGATGCAGAGATACCCCAGCTACTAAAGTAGCTCAGACACTAATTTGCCTAAATTATTCATTTTGTGCAGTGTAGAACAGATCCTGTCTTTGGGATTTAATTGTGAATTTATTAAGCATTCCTACAGTCCAGGCAGATACTCCTAACACTGTGGTAGGTAGAGTAGACAAGTTTCCCTGGTGTTGTGAGACCCTTGGTCAGTAGAGGGGATGCAGAGGCAACCAACACAACAGGGTCAGCTGTGGGCTATGATGTGGTTGCAAGATCACCAAGTTAAAGGACTAATTAGGGCATCTCTACCTGAGCTGCATTGAACCATCAGAAGAGAGAGGGTGGGAGGGGGGAGACCAGCAAAGACGGGGGGGGGGGGGGGGGGGGACATGGGATGGGACATACCTCTCCCTACACAGAGCTTGCCTACCTCTGCTTGTCATCTGTTCTTCATCATGTCTGCTGCCTAATGTGTGCTCTATTGCTCCCTGTCATCCCTGTCATTTTCAAAGCCATCAAACAGCTCTTTGCTACCATATAAGTATTAGCAAGTGCTAATAATGACGGTAAAGCACTTAGTCTTACAGAAAGTTAGCTGCTCTATTTTAGGAACCTTGTTAAATATTATTATCTACTTGTCTATTTCATGAAAATGCTTTTTACATAATATGCTGTAATACAAAGGAGTGTGTGTCTATGTCTCTCTGTGTGTGCATCCTAAAATTTAACCTTTGGTATTGTTTTAAGGATTAATGTAACCTACAAAGCCCATTGCAGCGTTTTGTTTTGGGTACCCATTCTTCTTTGAAAATGTCTCTCCCTCTTCTGGAGGGAGGGAGAATCTGTTGAAAATTAAAACTGACTGGCTATGTCTCATACCCTAAACTAAATATTGTAAGAGTTTAAGTGATCGTTAGCAAATGGTGTCTCTGGTGCTGGTGAAGGTTATTGTCATAAAAAGCTGCTGGGTGCATCAGCTTTGTGTTCACATGAAAATCCGAAGACCAGCAAAGTGTCCTCTCAGCTGTCATTCAAGAAATTGGGAAGGTGAAGAAGCATTTGACTATCTTGAGAAAAGATGAAAACATGGAAATAGATTGGTATAGACTAGAGAACTTTATCCTTAGAAAAAAGTGAATGAGAAAACAAGGCTTTGCAGGGAGTGGGGGATTTTCTAGCCAATATAATATTGTACTAGAGCCCGCCTCCTTTGTTCTGTTAAAATCTGATAATGCTGAATAATTACAGTAAAGAAAGCCTGAAGTAGGCTTTCACTTGGTTGATGAAGATTGATTTAGGACCCAGAGAACTTAAGATACAGTTTGAATTTAGGTGCTTTTCTAAATTGTTAGAGGCCATAGAAACAAGTATAGTTGTTCCCTAGTATGTGGATGACCGCTTAGTATTGTATTTAAGAGTACTTACTAATTAAACAGGGAGCTTCAAATGAGATGTCTCCATTATTTGGATTTAAAGAAGCTACCCCCATCTGGGCATGGTGGCACATGCCTGTAGCTCTGGTGTTTGAAAGGCTGAAGCAAAAGAATAATGAAATCTAGGCAGTAAGAGCCTTGCCCCCCCCCCAAAAAAAAAAGTTGTTCAGTGAGAGAATTCAGATGAGCTGCAGGCAGAGAGGAGCACTGCTACTTGAGGGCACTATGACTTCCTTAGGAGGTGCCCACTAGTATCCTAATGGGCATGCCAAGCAGCATACAACATACTTTCATCCAAAAGACCTGAAGTGGGGATAGAGGGACAAGATGGCTCAGTTTGCTGCCAGGCCTGATCCTCTGAGTTCAATCCAAGGAGTTCATGTGGTAGATAGAGAGAATTAATTTTTGGAAGTTGTCCTCTGAATTCTACAAAGTACATGTACACACACACACACACACACACACACACACACACACACACACACACACACACACTAAATGAGATAAAGTATTTAAAGAAATACTCCAGCTCAGATCAACTCTGTCTGATCTACAGGACTCAGCACCTTACTGCTAATACTTATGTAAAACTAGGCCAATGAATAGTGATGGGAGCTGCCATTATTTGCATCTACAGTGTCTTCAAACTGTGCCAAACACCTTACACCCATGAAGTATTTGGTATTCTCAACAACCCTATAACATATAACAATCCCATATCTACCACTGTCCCTGCTCTAAAGATAGGAAAACTTTGAGTGACTAACCAAGGGCATCTATTTAGTAAGTGATAGAACCAGAAATGGAAATCTTGCGGGACCCTGGATTCCCCTATGGACAGCAGCAACAAGTGTACATTCTACCTCATGCTCATCAGTCCTCCCTTCCTCCCAAGATATGCTCTTAATGTGTAGCCTAGGTTGGACTGGCATTCACTATGTACCCAGGCTGGCCTCAAAGTCAAAGCAGTCCTTTCTAAGTCCTAGGATTATAAATATGTACCACCATGCCTGGCTGTAGATCCACCTCTCCTCCCTTCTTGGCTCCTCTTGCACTCCCTTTCTTCTTTCATAATTTCATACATACACATATTATATGCTTAGATGATTTCCCTCCCCCATGATCCTCTCTTGTCCCTTTTCTCCTATTGAACCCCCTCCCAATAACTCCTCTCTCTCTCTCTCTCTCTCCTCTCTCTCTCTCTCTCTCTCTCTCTCTCTGTGTGTGTGTGTGTGTGTGTGTGTGTGTGTGTGTGTGTGTGTGTGTGTGATTTCAAGTTTTAAAAAAAGAGCATGTGAACGTGCTGCTTTTTTCACTCTGAACCTGGGCCAGGACCAGTAAAGTTACCTATGAATTGTACATTAACCAACTAATGGCAATGATGAGTTAATCTATAACTTCATCTGTTAATATGATCCCCAAACCTAACCTCCTCTTGACTATCAAACCCTGGTTCTAGACATATCTTCTCTTGAATTGGTGACTGGAGGCAGCCTGGAGGACTTGAGGGAGTGGGTCGTTCTGTATACCCTAATGTGCATGGCTTTGTGACCTGCAGACTGGTATGGGCAGGTGTGCTCAAAAAACTCCAGCTACTCTCTTACTGATCCAAAAGAATTCACTTTATGATTTAATAATGGCCAGGTGTGGTGGCACATGCCTTTAATCCCAGCACTCAGGAGGTAAGACAGGTAGATGGATATCTTTGAGTTTGGGGACAGTCAGGGGGAGAGGGGGTGAGGGGAGAGGAGCTAGAGTTCCAGTTCAGCCAGGGCTACATAGAGACCCTGTCTGAACACACACACACACACACACACACACACACACACACACACCACCCACCCACCACCCACCCACCCACCCACCCCGGGCCGGGGTGGGGGTTAATAATGGGGCATGGAGCAATGGGTTGGTGGCTACTGTTCTAGAGGATTGGGGTTCAGTTACTAGCACCCACACAGTAGCTCACCCCATGAACTCCAGTTCCAGGGAATCCAGTGCCCTCTTTTGGCCTCTACAGGCACCAGGCACACATGTGGTGTACAGCCATACATGCACGCAAAACATCTATACACATAAAATTTTTTTTAAAAAATTAAAGATTTAATAATGGTGAGGTTTGAGGAAGAATGAGATGTATATGAATGGAGTTCTAGCTCTTCAAAGACATAAGGATATTTCTGATGCTTCTACAGTTTAGCTAATCAAGAGTGTATGCTGAGGCTGGAGAGATGGCTCAGAGGTTAAGAGCACTGGCTGCTCTTCCAGAGGTCCTGAGTTCAATTCCCAGCAACCACATGGTGGCTCACAACCATCTATAATGAGGTCTGGTGCCCTCTTCTGGTATACAGCAGGCAGGCAGGCAAAACACTGTATAAATAATAATAATAATAATAATAATAATAATAATAATAATAATAATAATAATATAGTGTGTGTGCTATTTTCATTTTCATAATAAAGCTGTTCTTTAACCTTTAAAAAGAGACTAACAGAATCTGGCACAGAGACTCGTGACTATAATTCCAGCACTTGGGAAGAGAGGCAGGAGGCCTGCCATAAAGTCAAGGCTAGCCTGGTCTTCATGTAGTTTCCAAAAACAGCAAAAGCTATGAGATGAGAACAAACTTCAAAAAACAAAACAACAAAAAAAAAGATTTATAAAGTGTACTTGGTTGGTGCATTTGAAATTATTCTATTTTACATGTCAAGATTCTATTTCCCTCCAGGACAGCCAGGGCTACACAGAGAAACCCTTTCTGTGTGGGTGGGTGGGGGCTCTGTTTCCCTTCTGAGCTAACATATAATATACCTGCCTGCTAGCAAAATCCTTAGTAGTCCAACTTTCTTTAACAGATTCACTTTAAAATAATTTCTTAAATGTTGTCTGAGTCACTGTTCCATTGCTGTGAAGAGGCACCATGACCAAAGAAACTTATATAAAAGAAAGCAGTTTATTGGGGGCTTTTTTTATAGTTTCTGAGGGTTAGTCCATTATCATGGTGGGAAGCAGATAGGCATGGTACTGGAACAATAGCTGAGTGCTACATCCTGGTCTGAAGGTGGTAAGCAGAGAGTGACACAGGGCCTGGCATTGGATTAAGAAACCACATTAAAGTCCACCCCTGGTGACACAGTTCCTCCAACAAAAGCCACACCTCCTCATCTTTCTAATCCTTCTCAAACAGGTCTACTCCCTAATGGCTAAGCATTCAAATATAAGAGCCTACAGGAGCCATTCTCATACAAACCACTACAAATGCTTGCCTTCAGATCCTTTAGTAGAAAGTTCTAGTAATGATTGCTTAAAACAATATGTAAAATGTTTATAATTTTACAGAAGTAACCTTTAAAGTTATCTTAAAAATCTAACTTTGGATTCTCCCAATTCCAAGCAAAAACTTACCTGATGGTAGGATGGAAGCAGGTCTGACAGGAATTGTTGGCTTTGAGTGGGACACACTCTGGCCTCAGTAAAGCATGGCCTTCTGTGCAAATCAAAGAAGTGGGACCCTAACTCCCAAATAGAAGAATTGGTCTCCTTGTTTCAGGTTTACTATTCGAGTCTCAGGACAGAAGCAAGCTCAGTATCCTCAGTGTGCTATATTGGCTCTGGGACCAAGAGAAGAAGTGGACTTAAGTCTGTGCAGGAGCATCTGGCCAGAATTCTTACTTCAAAGAGAGTGGTTTGTGGCCTTCTTCTAGAGTTGGCTCACTGATGTTTCCATGTGTTCCAGACACATAAAGGTTGTGCAGTTTGAGCTCTTCAGCCTCAGGCTAGCAATAGGATATAAGCATGATGATCCAGCAACCTGAATTCAGTCCCCCAGAATGCCCACATAAAGATGGAAGAGAGAAAAAAGACTCCACAAAGTTGTCCTCTACCTCCACATATGCATTGTGGCACGTGCACCTACACATAGTCACAACAATGAGTGAGTGAGTGAGTGAGTGAGTGAGTGAGTGAGTGAGTGAGTGAGTGAGTGATAGTGAGTGAGTGAGTGAGTGTTTTAGTTAAAAGGGGGGCTGGGTGTAGTGGGACACACCTTTTAATTCCAACAGTCAGAGGCAAAGTCAGGCTGTATCTCTGAGTTGGAGGCCAGCATGGTTTACATAGAGCAGTGATTTTCAGCCTTCTCAATGCTGTAACCCTTTAGTACAGTTCCTCATGTTGTTGCAGCCCCAATCATAAAATTACTTTCATTGCTACTTCATAACTAACTTTGCTACTGTTATGAATTATAATGTAAATATCTGTTTTCTGATGGTCTTAGGTGACCCTTGTGAAAGGGTTATTTGATACTATCAAATAAAGTTGTTGCAAAGGTGTTGCAACCTGCAGGTTGAAAACTGCTGACATGGGAAGTTTCAGGCTAGCCAAGGTACATGGTGAGACCCTTTCTCAAGAAATAATTATAAAAGGTGCCAATAATATGGCTCAGTGGGTACAAGCTTTTGGTACAAAAGCCTGATGACCTGAGAAGATCAGACTCCTCAAAAATGTTCTCTGGCTTTGCATGCCTCTCTCTCCCTTTCTCTCCCTCTCTCCCTCTTGAGCCAATATTCATATATCCTACAATTACCAACTTGTTTTCATGTGGTGCTGATTCTACTCACCCACAGACCCACTGGCAAATTCTTGTATCATAAAACAGAGTAGACATATCATGATCCACTCTTTTCCCATCCATTTGAAACTTTCCAACAAGAAGGGTTCTGGGTAGCTGGTACTGATTACCCCTGATACCCTTAGTGTAACCTTTTTACCCTTTCCTTTTCTTGGGATTAAGCTGTCCCTTTGCAAGAAGTTCTTTTTTATGACAGTTATTCCCCTGTTTTTAACCAAAGGAAGTGATAGTCCTAAGTTTCTTCATAAGTCCTTAAGTTTCTTTCATTGTAATGATTTTTTAAGTTTTGTCTGTCTTTTATTCAATTTTCTTTCCTGTTGAAGGCTACCACATAATTTGAGATGGATCTGCCTTCTTACAACAGTTGTCTGTTGATTTGTTGATGGGTGTGAGTGTTGGTATCAAAGGAAGGACTCCTAGGGGCACTACTCACAGTGGAGTCAGTCTGCTGAGGACTGGCACAAGAGGAAGCACAGGTGCCTCTTGCACTTTCTTTTCTCCCTCCCTCTCTTCTTGCTGTCCTATGAAGTTCAAGTCCTTCAGAACACTTACTTCTGGTTGTGCTTGTAGCATTCCCCTAAAAGAACTGCAGAAGCACATGAGAAGAGGGACTGAAGCTTTGGGAATGAAGACTTGGAGGCATGCATTGTAGTTTCATGGTAGATGCTCAGTAAACATAGATTAAATTTGGGAATCTTGATTATCTGGAAACACAGAGCCACAAAACTGAGCCACATGTAAGAGTTAGGGAACACCTTCCAGAAAACAAAATTCCAAGTAGTGATCGAAGATCATAGGGACCATATGGGAGCCTACAGATCAGAAACTAGACCAGCTGTTACTGAGAGTAAGGCAAAGTGGCAGTAGGTAATAAGTTTTTGTGTTGAGCTTGTGAAAACTATAATGTGAAATTACCATATACCCCAGAATATCTTTTGCAGAACCTTTCCTCTACACTTATTGATGTGACCACTAGTGTCATTGTTGGGACTACGCTGTCCTTGTTTAATCCTTCCCCATCCATCAGTACCACAACTGTGATGGCTCTTTATTGAGGTCCAGGACTAGAATGAACTTAGAAAAGCATAAAGAGGCCGGGCGTTGGTGGTGCACGCCTTTAATCCCAGCACTCGGGAGGCAGAGACAGGCGGATTTCTGTGAGTTCGAGGCCAGCCTGGTCTCCAGAGCGAGTGCCAGGATAGGCTCCAAAGCTACGCAGAGAAACCCTGTCTCGAAAAACAAAAAACAAACAAACAAAAAAATGAAACTTTCATTTTAAAACTATTAACAGTAGGGTTCAGAGTTGTAATAATAATGAAACAACATAGGTGGGAACATGCTCAAGAAGTAGAAAGGAAGCCTGGCATGGTGACACAGGCCTTTAACCTCAGCAGAGAAGGTAAAAGTAGATGGATCGCTGTGGGTTCTTTGTCAGCTTGATCTACATAGCAAGTTATAGGACAGCCACAGCTACACAGAGAGACTCCATCTTAAAAATAAAATATAATAAATAAGTAAAAAAAAATAAGTAGGGAAGGTGAGAACTGGCCTGTTTATGAACTTACAAGTGCCAATTGGTATCAACACCTTTGAATGAAATAGCTTGTATCTGATCAAGCAGACCTTCCAAGCTGCTAGCCTGCTATGAAAGTAGGAAAATTTTCTACCTTGACACCTCCCTAAGATGGCCATTTATGAAGGCAACTAGAGAGGATAAGACATCTCTTTATATTGAATATTTGATTAGCATGGAATTTTTAACAGGAGGTTGTTTGTTTGGGGGTTTTCAAGACAGTTTATCTGTGTAGCCTTGGCTGTCCTGGAACTCGCTCTATAGATGAGACTGACCTCAAACTCACAGAGATCTACCTGCCTATGCCTACCAAGTGCTGGTATTAAAAGCATGCACCACTGCACCCATCTAACAGGAGTTTTAAAGAGGAAGAAGACTAAATGACTTAGAATAAGAGCTAAGTGGGGCCTGGAAAGGACACTGGAGAGAGGACTCAGGGGTTAAGAGAACTAACTTTTCTTGTGTAGGACCGAGGTTTGGTTCACAGCACCTATACGGCAACTCACAATAACCTGTAACTCCAGCTCCAGTGGATATGTAGGCACCACAGTCATGTGCACTTAACACGCATGCAGGCAAACACTCAGACACATAAAAGTTATCTAGAATTTCCTTGTGGAACTGTGGAGGAGTGTGAGACTCATCTGGCCTCCCTAGTACAAGGGATTGATTGAACCTAGGGTCTTATACATGCTAGGTAAGAATTGTATACTAAGCCCAGCCCTCTTGTTTTTATATTGAGGCAGGACCCATGCTAATTTTTTTTTTTTTTAGATTTTATTTATTTATTATGTATACAACATTCTGCTTCCATGTATATCTGCACACCAGAAGAGGGCACCAGATCTCATAATGGATGGTTGTGAGCCACCATGTGGTTGCTGGGAATTGAACTCAGGACCTCTGGAAGAGCAGTCAGTGCTCTTGACCTCTGAGTCATCTCTCCGGCCCCCCCATGCTAATTTTTAACCTGTCAAGTAGTTGGGATTATAGACCTATTCTTCTAAACCTGGCAGTATAATACTTGTATAAGCTATCAATGAAGTATATGGAGGTTTGGCATTCTTGCTTTCAAGTAGGACAAGATGAGAACTTTTCCTGGATGGGATGGGAGAAAAGGTTTAGGTCAAGTGTCAGCCCTCTACTTCATAACCATAGGCAGGATATATAACACATGAGCTTCCAGTGAGGGCCAGCTGCCCCTGCCTTTCAGTTGTGCAGATTCAATACCATTTGGAAGCACTGATGCATTAATGAGTATTTTACTTTCCCTCCTAAAGTTTCATTCTTTAAGTCAGTATTGCTGAAGACAGGGCATGGGGTGTTGGCAGCTTATTGAGCTGGAGACCCAGCTTATTATGACCCTAATGCAATCCCAAGATAGTCCTGTGCTAGTTTCCAGTCCTTACAGTCCTTCCTAGAGGTATCCTCATAGGGACAGACTACAGTGGTAACACATCTCTAAGCAAGGTGAAGGGAACTTGGCCTTTAAGGCTGAGAGTCTCTACCTGCATGTATGTAAGCCCCTTCCAAGTGGCAGGGGAACTGTGGGCACACTCTAATAAGGAAGTGAAGAATAAGGTATATATGTCAAGGATATTTATGCTTAGTGGTAAAGTGGTTAATCAGAATGTTCCTGTTTTGGTTTTAGTTTTAAATCTGTTTATCACCTAATCAAGAATATTGTAATGTCTTCTTTTACCTCATTCCAAATATTGCTGGGGTTCTGCTTAATTAGATCGAGGTCCAACAGCATCAGTACACATATTCCCAGGATCAAACTCAAATATCACATTTGGGGGCAGATCCCCTTATCCACTGAGCCACCTCACCAGTATGTGATTTTGATTTTTATTTTTTACTTCCCCGATTCACCCCTTAGTGGGCCAACCTTAAGAACCAAGCTCCTTGCTGCAAGGGCCTGCCCTCATTCTCCAGAGAGTAGGTTAGGTGTTCAGACTTTGCAGGCAAGGTTGTTAAGCCTGATTCTGCCACCTAATTAACACTTGTTTATATTAATTAATTGCCACCTGCACAAAAAGCAGTGGTCCTTTTTGAAGTTTCCAGTTACAGACCTAATAAGATCTGGCCTGAAATGGGACTTTCAGAATCTCCCAAGGCAAAGTAACAGCTTCCAAGTTCCTCTACAAGTTTCTCTTTCAGGTATAGACAGCTCTGCAGCCATTTTTCCATAACATCCTTTACCCAGAAGGATGGATGGAACAGGATGGTGCACACAGGCTCTCCTATGGTTTTGGTACTCCTTGTCAGGTGTTAAAACAAAGAGAACCATTGTGTTTCTTGGAACTGATCTAAAAGTCTATGTTTGAGATTAAGATCTAAGGAAATGCATTTCCGTTTAACACCCAGTAGTTTCTGATTGTGAATAGGCTCCCAATCTGTGCACCGGCGCCATGTATGACTACAGACTCAGCCTCTTCTGCTGGTTCCTTTAATTAGTAGGAATTAAGTGGAGGCTGCTGCATATTTTGAGAATAAATAACACTGTTTAAACTTAGGCAGCCTTAACCATTAACTTAACCACTGGATTCTCGCTGCTACATGTCTCCTGAATAAATCAGCATAATCTTAACTAGGACTTAAAAATGCTTCATCCTCTCTCGGTAACTTAGAACTTGAAGCCCATGGGAGCCTTTGGAGGCTTAATGACTTTAATTATGGCAAGAAATATCTTCTGGTGGGTTGAAGTGCAGCTGGTGGGAGAGCCCTTTCTCAGAGAAGCCGGATGAGAGCTGGCAGAAAGGGGGTGGGGGGTGTTGGCCGCAGGGCCTGTGAGTTCTGAACTGTGTTTGTGGCTTCAGAGCTTTGATCACTTGCCAGGGAAACCTGGAAGGTCAGGCCAGGCTGCAGCCAAGCCCTGGAATGAGGAGCCAAGCAATGGAGCGGGTAGCACTATGTCACCACCCTCACCTCCTACTCTTGAGAAGTAACCCTGTCTGGCCACCCAGTCCTCCAGCCTTTCTTTATTTTTGGTCCTCTGTGTTGATCTCCTTTTGGATTAGGGGCTCCAGGGTCTGAAATAAGCTACCAAGATGTCCTCTAAATATGACTTGGTAAAAATCAGATATGCTGTATGTACTTAAGAAGAAATCAGGGCTGTTTTTTGTTTTTGTTTTTAACTCTGTGTGTGTTCAGTACAAATTATCCCCAGAGCACAGGTGACCTCTCCTGGTGGCTTGTGTCAGGTTTCTCCATTTCTTCTAACATTACCACCAACCCTGTCTCTTGGCACCAGGTTTTTCTCACTGGTTCCCTGTGTGCCCTGGTGTGTGACCTCATTTCCTATGGAATAAAAAGATTCTGTCGGAAAACAGGGCCCTTGGTGAGTTGGCTTTGTGAGCCCCTTTGCCTCGTGTGACTCATGCTTCGGGGCACAGGGGCTGTCCAGAGTATGCAAGAGCCTGGTGCCTGGGTGGTCACTGCCTAGAGGAAAGTGAAGAAGGAAAAAGTGAGGAGTGAAGGTTTAAAATCCATTTAGTGATCTCCAGAGAGAGGGGTGTACAAGGGCCCAATGAGTGACTGTTTGGACTAGGAAGACCCACCAAGAGAAAGCTGTGGGTGCTAGATACGGTCAGCCCCTAGGTCCACTAGTTGGTCTTCATTGGCATGAACAGTGCACCACCACCACCACTTTCCCCTTCGTGACCTCCGTGCAGCAGAAACAGGACCCTGTACAACAATGCCAGAAGCTGTTACTGTCACTCTACAAGTCTGTAGGCTACAGAAGTCTCCCATGTTGGTATTTAGATATCTGAATACTCTTAAGTCAGGCTGTCTTTAAGCTTGAGAGCTGTGAAGCTGTGGAATCTGCAGCCAGTACTCCAAGAGAGCCATCCAGTTCCTTTCTCAGCAAGCCCAGTGCCCTGTTCTCTTTTGTAAGTGGCAGGTTAGATTCCATCAGCCCTCTGGGCCAGAGGAAGGCCAAGGGCACAAATCCAGAGGTAGTCATCTGTCTAGCTTTTCCTCATTGGAGTTCTAAGGAAAGTTCACTTTCCTCCAGAGAGAGAAGAGACAGAGCCCGAATTATAAGTGCACAGGATGTTTTTTTGAGAGCTTTGAAATCCAGAGGTGAGTGTGTACAAAGCCCAGGGCCTAAGAGCTACAGGAAAGCCACTTTTGACTTCACTGCTAGCCAGAGACAAGATGTTTGCACTAGAAGTCAACTACCTCCTCAGCAATACAACAGAAGTTGGTATGGTGAATAGGCAGGCAGGTCCTGAAATTTAAAGTGTGAAGACTGAAGACTGCAGCCTTCCAAGAAGACATAGCTAAACAGACTTTCCCAATTGAAGAGTTGGAGGAACCACAGGTGACCAGGAGTGGGCTACAGTCAGTGCTGGCAGCAGCAAGGCCCAGGAATGGTGTTACCACTGAGTGAAACTGATGCTGTATGAGCACAACACAGTTGGCCAGTTTCTTGGTGCTCAGAATCAACTGTGAAGAAGTCTGACACCCAGACTGCCCTCTAGTGAGAAAAACTTTTGAAGATTGGAACTGCAATGTGGAACTGGGAGCAAAGCTTAGGGAATCCATGAAAGGCAAGTTAAATAAGGTAAAGCTAATCCTTAGGGATGCTGCATGCTACATCCTGCAATGGGAAGGACAACCAAAGAACCAATAGGAGAACTGTCTGGTAAGGCTAGGAATGAGAGAGTGTTGATTTTGGTAGCTTGGGCAAGGGAGGTCAGTTCTTACCCTAAGAGCAACACAGATCCCTGACTGAGAAAGGTCTTGTTCTGTGCTTTGAGTAAGGCTGACTGGGTAGGGAGAGCCCCAGGGAGAAAATAGTTGTGACTCACAAGGTGATAGGGTGGCAGCAGTGGGGATGGAAAAATAGTAGGTAGATTTGGAAGTTGGAATCAGTATAGCTTGGTAATCAGTCAATGTAGGGGTGACACAACAGGCTACAATTTCCATGTGCCACCTTGAGGAGGGAGCCCAAGTTGTAGGAAAGTAAGAATTGATTTTATTTGTTTGGATTTTTCAAGACAATGTCTCGCCATGTGTCCAAGCTGGTCTTAAACTCTATATACCTCTGCCTGGCCTCAAACTTGCAGTGATCCACCTGTCCCAGCCTCCTGAATGCTGGAATGACTCAGGATATGCACTACCACAAGCAACTTAAAAGACAGGATTGAATGACTCATAACCCCATGGTACCCACATTGTCCTGCTCAAGAGATGTCCCACAGGTGTCTGGGATAATGTGCTCTGCCTTGATCCGGAAATAGCTGCAAAAGTTTGAGGAATCCAGTCTGAAGGAGAAAGCTGGAGCCAAGTCATGGGAAGCAATTCTTGGGCCTCCAGTAACATGAATTCTCCACTGTCAAAGTTTCTGCCCCCTTGGGTTAAGCTATATGTAAACATATCTGAGAACCTCATCAGTATGTTCACATGAATGAAGGGGAGAGTCCCCAGCACCCTCACCTTGCTTCAGAAAGAGTGGTTCACTCAGAAATTATCAGGTATTATGGTACATGCTTCCAAAAGGTCGTTGTTTTTGTCTTCTTTGGAATTCCAATCGCACAGTTAGTTGGCTGTCTTAAATTGTTCATAGATGAAACTATATAATTGAATGTTTTCATACCAGTGATCTTTTATGTTAAGTTGTAGATGTGTGCATTATTTAGTAATTGGCTACCAGAGCAAAATGTCATCCTTTCACCTGTGAGAAGAAGATGTGAGAGAGGGGTTGATAATCCTTTCACCTGAGGGTGCTATGCACCCTGGAGCATTGATCCAAAGCCTACTACACAGCAGAGAAGCATTGCTGAGGAAGGCTTTCTAATGATGGGTAGTCAGGAACAACCCAAACATGAATATGCTTTTCACATTTGTCACAGATAGCTCTAGAACATGCAGTGCTTCCAGAGGATACTAGCCAGGAAACCATGTCATTTTTATACATGCACTTTGGGAAAAGCCACTCTAGAGACAGAATAAGCAACCTTGTGTTCTTCATCTCTTACCATATGCCCCAGAACTAAACACCAACCCTTCCTGCTGATGCCCCAGAGGTACAGTGTGTTCCACCATCATCACATGCTGAAGATGTGCTCTATAAAGACAAAGACCTCTCATTCACTATGTCTACTGTGTTCCCAAGACCTAACACACATAGTAACTGGCTAATAACTACTGTTGAACATCTAAACTAATAAATGCTAATGCAAATGGAATTAGATCATTTCTCACAACTGTGTTAATTAGTTGAATATGTACTGTGCCCAGGGCCATGTGTTTTGGTAAGTATGGAGTATACAAATGTGGCCTATAACATCTACCTTTTGACCCCTAGGAGTCTCTACTAGACATAGGACATAACCTAGTACCAGAGTGAGATGTTTGCATGTAGGACTGCTCAGAGCTATTTTAAAGACAGGTACTATGGATAATGCAGCTAGCCCCCACCCCCACCCCGCCTGCCTGTGATGTTCATTCATCCTACTTTGTCATTAATACAAACTTGAATGGAATCTGAGGAGCACATTCTGTAAAGATTCTTACTCTTCATGTTCTTAGGCACTATTTCTCTCTCCTAAAGAAATTGGAAATGAAATTCAAGATCTATTTAATGTAAGAAACAAAAATACTACAGATATCAAAAGTACATTAAGGATCCAGGCCTGGTGGTAAAGGTCTATAATCTCAGATGCTTAGAGAGTCAAGGCAGAGAACTACAAAGTCAAAACCTGCCTGGACAACTTAGTGATACTCTGTGTCAAAATAAAAACATGAGAAAATGAACTGGAAATAGATTGTCTGCCTATCATGTGTGGGGCCCTAATACTGACCTCCGAAAGGAGTCAAGATTATGTAGGGACATAACACCAGGAGTGTTGTGGCACACACCTTTAATCCCAGCATGCAGAAGCAGAAAGATCCCTATGAGTTTGAGGCCAGTCTGGTCTACTTAATGAGTTCCAGGCCAAACAAGACTACATAGTAAGACCTTGTCTGTAAATTAGCAAACAAATTTACAAGAAGCCAGGCATTTGGTACATACCTGTAATCTCAGCACTTGGGTTGCTGAGGTGGCAAGATCATGAGTTCAAGACCAGCTTAGGTTACAGAATAAGGCTACATAACAAGACCCTCTTTAAATAATAATGATGATGACGATGCTAATGGGGCTGAAGAGATAGCACTGGCTGCTCTTCCATGGGAACCTGGGTTCAATTCTCAGCACAAACATAGAAACTCACAACTGTAATTCCAGTTCCAGAGGATCCAACACCCTCAGACATGATTGCAGGTAAAATGCTAATGTACATAAAATTTTAAATTAAATAATTTTTAAAGGTATGTTTCAGAGGGTAGTGCTTGCCTAGCCTTTTGCAGTGCCTTAGGTTTGATCCCAGGACTGTCAAAGGCAGAAAGGGTTTTTAAGAACTTGTTGGTAGTTTATATTAATCTTTTTAAAAGAATAAAATTATATTCAGTAGAGCCACCAATCTCTAAATGTCAGAACTTCCCATAAGAAGCTATAGACACACCTTCCAATTAGCTATTGACAGTCCAAGTCCTTGGTTACTCCCTCATCAATAATCCAGAGCAGAGCTGGAGAGATGGCTCAGAGGTTAAGAACACTAGCTGCTCTTGCAGAGGACCTGGGTTCAATTCCCAGCAACCACATGGTGGCTGCTGAGATCTGGTGCCCTCTTCTGACCTGCAGGCATACATACAGACAGAACACTATATACATAATAAATAAAATAAGTAAATCTTTTTTTAAAGTCCTAAATAGTAAAAAAAAAAAAAAAAAAAAAAGAATCCAGAGCAAAGATTTTTCCGTCATTTTATTAATTATTTCCTACTGAGATTATAATTTTCCTACAATAAAGCTTAGACACTAGGGAAATTACATCTAAGTGCTTAACACATGAATAAGTAAACAACAACAACAACAAAAAAAAACAAACTTAATGTATCTCAGAGGCTCCAAAGAACAGGTATTGATTGGTAGGTCTGAGCCCCAAACCAAGCCTGGATATAACCACACACATGAGACACACACACACACACACACACACACACACACACACACACACACACACACACACACACGTATTGATTGGTAGGTCTGAGCCCCAAACCAAGCCTGGATATAACCACACACATGAGACACACACACACACACACACACACACACACACACACACACACGTATTGATTGGTAGGTCTGAGCCCCAAACCAAGCCTGGATATAACCACACACATGAGACACACACACACACACACACACACACACACACACAACACCCCTACCCTACCCCTACCTAACTCCCTATAAGGCCACACACACACACACACACACACACACACACACACACACACACACACACACACACACACACACACACACACACCTACCCCTACCCCTACCTAACTCCCTATAAGGCCATTGTAACAGAACCATTCTCATCAGAAGGCTGTCTACATTGTGAGTTTATATAGACTTGGCCTTATGGAAGAACCACCCCCTTGGTCAGAGAGCACTTTCTCTATTTGCCATAACATGAGTATGGTCTGAGACAGGTTTCTTTCAGTTTACTGAACATTGATTGAATCTTGGTAGGAATGTAATTGATTAGTAGGGTCATGTCTTCTGAGGTTGCAAATTTTGTGCTATGTTAAATAGTAGTATACAGATTTTGCCCTTTTGTTATTTGTATCACCTATAAACATCATCTTGCCACCATGCTCTGGTTACCTCCCCTTTGGTTCTACCTGTGCTGGCCTAAGTAAGGATAAAGGCAACATAAAGATACCTCTGCTAGGAAGGATTAGCAAGGCAAGACCTTTAAAGGGCTGCTACTCAGTTTTGCCAGGATGGCACACATCTTTTGAGAAAGCCACAGCCTTTTCTTGCTCTTTCATTCATGTGAACCTAGTTTGCCAGTGGCCCTCGCCTGCCATACCCACCAAGCTGCCTTTCCATCCTTTCAAGCAGCATTAAGGGTATAAGGTCATAAAAATAAAGTTTACTGTAGTCACAATACTGGTAGTCTTCTAGCTAGGATTTAGATTTGTTTAAAATACAATAATCTGGCAGGAGGTTGACTAGATAAAATAGGAAAATTTGTTCAAAGAACATGGCTCCTCGAGTTTTTAAAAATTACATTGGGGCAGGAGGAAAAGTGTAATCAAGCAATATTTTATGTTTTTAAAATATAGTGAAAGTTCCCATTTTGTAAATGAAGATTACTGGTGGCCTTTTCTTGAGAATTAAACAAACTCAGGATAAATGCATGCTAGCATACTTCACCACTGAGTAATATCCCCAGCCATCAGTCTTTTCTAAAGCCACCCACCTCTCAATGGGCAAGATTGCAGTGGATTCTCCTTCCAACCAGTCCTGCTATGTGCTGGAAATACAAATTATTTCAGTAGCAGCTTATACATATAATCTTAAAAACAAACCACCAACAACAAAAAAAAGTCTCATGTGATCCAAACTACCCTCAAACTCTGTGTTGCTGGAATGACCTTGAATTTTATGATTCTCCTGCCTCTACTTCTCAAATACTGGAGTTAGAGATCCCACACCAAGTTTATTTTTTGTTTTGTTTTGTTTTTTCTTATAAAGGAAAGAATTTAATTGGGGCTTGCTTACAGTCTCAGAGACTTCAGTTCATTGTATCATGGGAAAGCATGACAGCATGTAGTCAGACGTGATGCTAGAGATAGAGCCCACACCAAGTTTTATACCATGCTAAGGATCCCTTTATAAAGTGCTAGGGCTTCATGCATGGTTGTCAAGCATTCTACCAATCGTGCCACCTCTATCTCTAGCCTCAATAAATGAAAGTTTTAATGTAATTCACTGAAAATTGAGCATATTCCCAGCCACAGATTTAGAGTCCATGCGTTAGTGATTTGTATGAAGTTGGCTTGTAGATGAGATCTAAACACTTTGTTCTCTACCTGCCTTCCTCAACAAAGAAACAGGTATTTCTGCTTGTTTGTTTGTTTGGTTTGGTTTGCTTTTCTGAGACAGGGTTTCTCTGTGTACCCCTGGCCATCCTGGAACTCACTCTAGACCAGGCTGACTTCAAACTCAGAGATTCCCCTACTTCTGCCTCCCAAGTGCTGGGATTAGAGGTGTGTACCACCATGACTGACAAAACTGTGTATGTTTTAAAGCACCTTTTAGCTCCATGGTAGAGTACGTACCTGTCATGGATGAGGCCCAGAGTTCACTCTACAGCTCTATGATGTCTGTCTTGGATGGGTCATGCCTCTGAAACAAATGAATGTTCATGTTCTTGTAAAACAAGAAATACTGGGAAGCCAAGGAGGCCCTCTGGCTGTGTGGTTTCCCTGAGGCACATTCCAGGAAAGCATTCCCTACCCAAGCACTGCAGCTATGGCTAGCCTCTCCAGGTGCTCCAGCATCAAAGCTGGAGGGACAAGCACTCCAGTCAGGACATATCTGAACTCACACTTCCTACAGGTACTGTTTGATATGCTGGATACCTGGATGAAAGCAGAATAGAAGAATGAGAGACCCTCTTTATTTCTTCCTCTGGGAATGGAATTTGTAAAGAAGCCTAGGGTACCACTGGGGCAGAAATACAAGCGCCTACTCAGGAGTCTAGGAACTGTCCTCAGGTAGAGGTCTGCTGCCCTAAGGAGCTTAATGGAAGAGAATAGTCATGCTACCTCACCTTGGCCTAGGACAAGGTCATGGCTGTTCTAAGGCTGGGACTGAAAGATTCAGTGACTTAAGATGCAGTGGTAGAGCACTTGCTTACCATGAATAAAGCCCAGGTTTGACCCCAATACTACCTGGCAGAAAAAGGAAAAGGCTGAAGCTTGGCAGGACCAACCCTCTGGTCACTTGTGATCATTGAGGGATAAAACATCAAGGTAATCCTCAGCTGACTCTCCGATTGTTCACTCTCAATTTGTTTTTAAGGAAGCTACCTGTAGGACAAGGACAAATCCTACAGCACTGTACCCAGGATTCCTGGATTTCTTAAGCTTCCAAGGAACATGCTTTATCCCCAATGTCACTGATTTTTGACTCTGAAGTTCAGGAGATAACCAACAAGGTGACACTGCCCTCTAGTGGTCCAGTAAAGTCGTTCTTGTTGATGCCCTTTGGGTTTGTGCACTTTGTCAGTACAGATTATTCTTGTGGAAGGAATTTGGATTTATTCTTTGTTTGTTTATTGGATTTATTCGCTGTGTAGGCCCACAATGACATAACCTCTGAGCACTAAATGATATTTCCCCATCTTTGAGCATGCTGGCTTTGGAATTTGTTTCGTTTTCCTCCATATATATGAGCAGCTGTCTCTCTTACAGTAGTTCAAATCCTAAAAGCAAGGGTCTGTCTCGTTTATTCTTCTGCAGACTCAACTCTGTTGTTCAGTTAGCTGAAGATAAAATTAGAAAGAAGTTTCACTGAGGTGGAAAGGAATCTTTTCTCCCATCTTTTCCTCTACCCCATCAACCACAACAAATCTCTCGTTTCTCATTTGTTTCTAAGCCTTCTTGTCTTGTCCCTCTGACCTCTAGTTTTCCAACTGGTAGGATCATCTGAGTCCCGAGAGCTTATGGAACTCAGCTTTCTGAACCTGCCTCCAGCCCCACTGAACCCGTCTCTGTGGTCAGAGCCAGGAAATCTGCTTTACAAACTTCCCAAGTGGTTTTTGATGTGCAGCCAGGCTTGGCAGCCAACTGTTCTAAATCCTCACTTATTATTTCTTATAACCAGCCCCACACACAGTGTCTCCAAAAGGTCTTCAGCTTGTGTCATGTATTAAAAGTGACCATTTCGAGATTCATTCAGAAATAGTCAGCATGCCGTTCTATCTGGGTGATACTGGAAGGAAGAAAGGACAACAAGAGACAAATGGGTTGCCAAGGGCAGTGTGTTCATAGCAGAAAATACCAAAACCAGTACCTCTGTACCAGTTGGACAAGCTGCCCATCCATAGACTTGTTTTTTAATGTTCCAGCTAAATAGGGGAGACAGGCTTCTACAGTAGGCAGCTACTCATTTCCACCATTCTAAGTAACCAGGCTCTTGGAATGATAGGACAAAGTAGGTGGCAGTGTTTCCTGTTTTTCAGATGCGAATGTCATGGTGTGGGAAAGTAAAAAAACTTGCTCAGGGACACAGATACTGCTTGCTGTCTGGTTCTACATTTGAAGCCATGCCTGATTTATAAGGCCAGTGTTGGCAGGGTCAGAAGACAGAGTTCCCAACCTGCTCTTTTTCATTCACCAGGCCAAGAGAGCAGTTCAGCGGGGAGCCACTGCAGTTATCTTTGATGTATCTGAAAACCCAGAAGCCATTGACCAGGTAAATCTCCACCAAAACCAGTCCTACTGTCTGCCTGAGGGGCATTTGCTTTGGTTATCTTGAGTGAACACTGTTGTGATACCCTGTCTCAGATTCTTTGTACCTGTTTGCTGAGGTAGTATGCCTGTGTTTGAGCATCATACCCTGAGGGAGCCATATAGAAAGTGGTTATGAGTTGGGGTTAGGGATGAGAGACATTTTCAAGTAGTTTTCTGGGCTTTCAGGCAGCTCAACCCATCCTTCAAGTATAGCTCCCTATCCTCACTTTTCTGGGAATCTCAAGGATTGAGATGCTTGAAAACTTCAAGAAGTTCCAAATGGGGATTTAGAGTTTTTTTTTGTTTGTTTGTTTGTTTGTTTGTTTTTCTTGTATGTGCATGCATGAGAGAGCTCATGCCTCTCTCTCTCTCTCTCTCGCTCTCTCTCTCTCTCTCTCTGTGTGTGTGTGTGTGTGTGTGTGTGTGTGTGTGTGTGTGTGTGTGTGTGTGTGTGTGTGTGTGTGTGTGTTGAAAGCTAGGCACTGCATGTGCCAGAGAAGTGCTCTACCATTGAGCAACATTCAAAACTCTTTCTTGCTTCTTAAAGTAAGTAAGCATGTCTTTTAATTGGTGCCCTCTCTTCTTTGTCAGTTAAACCAAGGCTCAGAAGACCCTCTTAAGAGGCCAGTGGTATATGTGAAGGGTGCAGACGCCATCAAGCTGATGAACATTGTCAACAAGCAGAAAGTAGCACGAGCAAGGATCCAGCATCTCCCTCCTCGAGTGAGTGGCAACTTGTCTGCTTTCCTACCAGTGCCTTCATTTCCTTTGAGCCTTGGCTTTCGGCCCTCTTGTCCCCACATCTAGAATGCTGGCATAGTGTAGGTTCCTATGGGTTGAGCTCAACTACGCTACAGAAGAACAGAGAACTTTTCACCTAAATTTCTTTATTTGTAAAAATTTGTAAAAAGCTTATGGAAATTGACATTATATGCTATGAAGTCTTTGGTTTCTCCCACCTGGCATTGCCCGTTTTCAGCCCATCCTTCTAAGAGACAGATGAAGAGATGACACATTTAACACTTGGTTTCCTTTCTCTCAATCCTTCCATCTGACCTAAAGATGAGAAAATGCCCATACTTCCTTCTTTCTCCTCCTCCTCCTCCTCCTCCTCCTCCTCCTCCTCCTCCTCCTCCTCCTCCTCCTCCTCCTCCTCCTCTTCTTCTTCTTCTTCTTCTTCTTCTTCTTCTTCTTTTTCTTCTGAAACAGGGTTTCTCTGTGTAGCCCTGGCTGCCCTGGAACTCACTCTGTAGACCAGGCTGGCCTCAAACTCACGAAGATCCACCTGCTTCTGCCTCCTGAGTTCAGGGACTAAAAGCATGCTCCACCAACACCCAGTTATACTTCCTCCTTTCAATTAGGTAGATTACTCACTTAAAACTCTCTGACTCACAAATAAGAACATTTAAGAATTACTCAGGCCTGGGACTGACATTTGTTGGTGACCAGAAGCAGTCAGGCATCTCTTCACTGTGCTGAAGCAATATCACTGCCTGCTCATATTTGACTGACATCTCCTCAGCGTTGGAATCTGGGGCTGGTGCCCATGTGTGGTTTTTTTCCTCCTCACAATTACTGAACTGTTCCCATGTACAATGATTCTTTCACCTGCACCGAGTATCTGGGTAGCACAGCATCTCACTAGGGCCCTGTTCGTGAATGTCCTAAGTGCTGCAGCTTCAGGTGGTGGAAGGCAGTGTTCTGTGCAGAAAAGATAAGCGCTGCCAAGTGCAGTTCAGTTGGTAGAGGACCTGCCTAGCATCCACAAAGCCCAGGGTTCATTCCCCAGCACTACGTAAAGCCACTGTAATGGTACAACTGTGATCCCAGCACTTAGAAGGTAGTGGTAGTAGGGTTAGAAATTCAGTGTCATCTTCAGCTATATAGCAAGGTCAGGAGCAGTTTAGGATAAATGCTGCCTCACACCCCGTACCCCACCCTAAGAAAAAAAAAAGAAACAAGGGGCATTTGCAGAACAGACTTGCCAGCTTCATTTTCAATGAAAAGGGAACTCTTTGGTAAACGTGACTCATTATAGTGGAAGCTGATATTTGTGGAACACCATCCACTTTTCTAAGTTGTTGTAAACCATTAATTATATGCTTAATAATCACTGTTCCCTCAAAACACAATACTCACTCCTTTGTCTATAACTGTGATTATTTATGTTTATTCAGAGGGGCCTTTCTCACTGGGTATACCAAACTTTGCACTGTTTTAATAGGAGCCCAAACTTTAAAACTGGCTCTCTCAGCTACTAGGAGGCCTGAGGCCACTGCAGCTCCCCCACCCTCTTCCTGAACACACTAAGGCACCATCACTGTGTTCATGTGAGCAGAACCCAAAGAGCATCCTACCCACTTGAGGGATCCTGTGCTCACTCATCCACCCCATCTCCTGACCAGGACTGACAGCCCACATGCTCATGTCACTTGTGTTCTATTCTAGCAACCCACTGAGTACTTTGACATGGGGATTTTCCTGGCTTTCTTCGTCGTCGTATCCCTGGTCTGCCTCATTCTCCTTGTCAAAATCAAGCTGAAGCAGCGTCGTAGTCAGGTAACCCCTGAGAACAACCTGTGAACCCCATTGCCCTGTTGCTGATGAAAGTTAGGGGTCTAGCCAGCCTGCTGTCTGTGGCACCCATCTTTTCTCAATGGCATGGAGAATACCAAACTTCAGGTGCTGAGCCCTCATGTTGAGAAGAGCAGGCCTGCGTTGGGGGTATTCCAAGCTAGTATTTTGAGGGAAATGTTCAAATAAATATTGTTTTGGAGCATGAGACCTTTGCTCCTCAGGTAGATCTAGGGTTGATAGAAATACAGACTATTTATGGAGAGATGGATCAGAGGTTAAGAGCACTGACTGCTCTTCCAGAGGTCCTGAGTTCAATTCCCAGCAACCACATGGTGGCTCACAACCATCTATAATGAGATCTGATGCCCTCTTCTGGCATGCAGGCAGAACACTGTATACAAAATAAATAAAGAAAGAAGGAAATACAGACTATGAAGTTCCCAGGTCTTATGATGAAATTTACCTCTGCTAGGCCCTTCTATTGACTCTTGATAAACAGGTAGCCATTGTGGTACTCTAGCCAACCCATCACTGCAGCTTACAAGAAAGAAAGACCTGCAGGCAGAGGGTGGTGAGAGGAGGTTAAGTAGGGATCTAGACTTTGAGATGTGTGACAATATGACACCTTGGGAGAGCAGATACCTTGGAGAGTGACAGTCAAAGAAAAATGGTTTCGGTTGTCAGGATGGCTGAGGGACCATCACCAGCAAGAACAGGGATTATGGGCTAGTATTTATGCACTCACACTATGTCAGATGCTAAGCACTCACAAGAACTCTCATTTCCCTCCCTTCCTTCAACAAGGGGGGCCTTCTAAAAACCAAGTTCCACAGAATTGGGAGGAACCAGAGAGAGGGAATTACATTTTACTTTGAAGGCAAGACTTTGGAGTAGGGTTACTTGGGAAAAACCTGGACCAATGCCATGGGCACTCTGAAGGATCTAGAATATACAGTACCAGAATGAGTTTTGAGCAGTTTCTCAAGAATCTGTTTGACAGACTATGTTGTCTGACCCAGTATCATGAGTGCCATGGCTTGGGGTGTGACTACCACTGTTAATGTATACCAACACTGACCACGCTCTACCATGCAGAATTCCATGAACAGGCTGGCTGTGCAGGCTCTGGAGAAGATGGAAACCAGAAAGTTCAACTCCAAGAGCAAAGGGCGCCGGGAAGGAAGCTGCGGGGCCCTGGATACACTTAGCAGTGGCTCCACATCTGACTGTGCCATCTGTCTGGAGAAGTACATTGATGGAGAGGTAGTGGCAGAGACAGGGCTTTTCTTGGATGGGGAGGGGATGTACAGGCTCCCAGAATGCTGGGGACCACCATGACCAGAGTTCCCCACAATCACAATGTCCAGGCTTTTAAAGGTATTTCTCCTAGGGGCTGGGAAGACACAATACTCTGTAGATGGTCTGGCTAAGTGGGTGACTTTAGAAGTTGATCAAAAGTATGTGGGTGTCAGGCATGATTGTATATGCCAGTCATTCTAGCACTTGAGAGGCTAATCAGGAGAATTGTGAGTTTAAGGTTCTGGCTCCAAAAACAAAACAAAGTACATAGATGTAAGAACAAGTTGTTTGCTTTGCTTTGAAGAAGTCGTTATGTGGTGTGTTTACTTGGAAAATGTCAATTTGATGCCTTTGTTTTCTCTTGTAGCTCTTTATTAAAAGTTACAAGATTGGGGGGTGGAGGAAGGGGGAGCTGTGGTTGATATGTAAAATGAATAAAACATTCAAATTTAAAAAAAATGTTACAAAAAAGGAGCAGCATAGACTATTCACCTAGAACCACCTGTCATTAGCATTTTGCTATTTTTGTGCCTGTCTCCAGTTAGATAGATACACACAAAGTGGGGAGCAAACTGCTTGAGAGTCCAGGCTTTGGACAGTCCCTGGATGAGAGCACACACTGATGTATAGATTGCTGGGCCGAAGTGTTTGCACACAAGCCTTTGGAATGATACTCTTGCATGGACTGTGGGTACAGGCTCCTGGATTCCAACCTAGCCCAGGCAGGTTCTTGGTTTGTGAACTTGGCAAGTGACTTCATCCTGTGTCAGCAATTGTGATGCCAATCAGCATACTAGATGCTCACAAAGGCTACTTAGGTGAGAAGATACAGATATTCTAAAGCATCACATTGGTTATTAGTGTGAATATTACTCTGTCAGACTGGTGAGAAAATAAAAGCAAAACAATAACAGCAGTCAAAAGGATGCTTGGAAAGCCCATCACATTCTGTCACAGACTACTTTCCTTAGAAGCCAGGTGGCCCCAGGAAGTGTTCCTTTCTACTTGACCTCCTTCAGGGGTGCCTAGAAAGCAACCATCTGTAGATGGTCCAGCGGTTCTCAGCCTTCGTAATGCTGTGACCCTTTAATATAGTTCCTCATGTGTGGTGACCCCTAACCATGAAATTATTTTCATTGCTACTTCATAACTGTAATTTTGTTACTGTTATGCATCATATTAGAAATATCGGTGTTTTCAGATGGGTTGGGGAATCTTAACCCATAGGCTGAGAACCACTGCTGTACACCAGCATAGATTACCTAGGTGTTTATAACTCTCCCTGCAAACCCTATGCTCCCTAGCCTGAAGCTTTGGACTTAGCTTTTCCAGGGCTCCAGCTCCTAGAAAAGGACCTGCTTCCTTGTGTTCCTTGTCCTTTAGCCCTGAGGACTATGATTGGGCCAAGCGGATTGAGCAGTTTCCTTTTCCCCATTGGCCCTACTTCAAGGAATGAAACTGGCCTTTATTTGGAGTTTGGGGTGAGAGTAGGAAATGTTTTAACTTTCCATTCCTACAACAAATGTCTGCAGTAATAAACATATAAAGAGCAAAAGTTTGTTTGAGCACATAGTTTTGGACATTTTAGCCCATGATCATTAGACTGCAATCCTTTTAGGCTTCTAGGGAGGCAGCGTAGCATGACAAGAACATGTGATGGAGAGGACTGGGGAGATGCCTCAGCAGTTAGGCATCACTTGGAGAGGATCTGAGTTCATTTCCTAAAACCTATATTGTGTTGTTCACAACTACCTGCAACTCCAGCTCCAGGGGACCAGCACCCTCTTCTACCCTTCTCAGGCAGCTACACTCACATGCGTACCTCAGTACAGGCATGTAAGCATGCATACATATAATTAAAAGTAAAAATTAAGGTAGTCTCTTATAAAATGCAGCTTTGCTGTTTTATAAGTCTGTGTTTCTGAATTATTCACAAAAATGTACCTTCTCCTTTTCTTATCCCTTACCCTTTGTTTCTCCATATATCTGACCCTATGCCAGCTTAACTCAAGTGGCATGGCTTCCTTCTCTCCTCCATTCTTCTCTGAGCAACTGTTGAGATACACTGCTTTTCTACCCTGAAAGTTTTCTCTTTATCTCTAATAAAATTTATCATCAAGCTTAAAAATAAATAAACCAGGTGGTGGTGGTGCACGCTTTTAATCCCAGTGCTTGGGAGGCAGAGGCAGGCGGATCTGTGACTTCCAGGACTTCCGGGACTACACAGAGAAACCCTGTCTCACAAAAACAAAACAATAACAAAAGAAACTAGAACAAATAAATAAATTTTCAAAGTTGCTTACCAGGAAGACACAAAAAAAGAGGAAGAGAGTAAACCAGATCCCAGTAGGCCTTGCTTCCTGGTACTGCCAAGCTAGAAACACTTAAAATCCATATTACAACAGGAAAGCATCAAAACAGTGCACAGGGCTATTCAGAATCCTGTAGGATACATTGAGGAGGCACATGTGTGAGGGTGGGAGCAGAGTGCCTTCTTTCCCTTCAGTCCATCCTTCATGCTATGTTTCCCTGTCTCCCTTTGCAGGAGCTTCGGGTCATCCCCTGTACCCATCGGTTCCACAGGAAATGTGTAGATCCATGGCTGCTGCAGCACCACACCTGCCCCCACTGTCGGCACAATATCATAGGTAATTATTACAAGCCTTGGAGGACATTGTCCCTCCCGAGTATGATAAGTGTTTGATGCATGCTATAGGCTTATGAGCACACTGAACCAACACAGTGTGGTCTTCTGGACCTGCGGGTGTGAAGGCCTTGGGTTTTGAAACTTGTCTGTACAATTCTTTAAGCAGAGCCTGCCATTAAGGATCACTTTTAGGGGCAGATGATGTGGCTCAGAAGTCACTGTTGCCTAGATTGTGCAAATTTTATTGCCCAGTATTCCCCCTCCTCTGAAGAAAATCATCTTGTGTTCAAGTTTAGGTTTCCAATTAATTAGGATCCTAGCTCGGTGTGGTGGTGTACACATGGTATACCCAGCACTTGGGAAGTACAGGCAAGAGTTCAATGTCATCTTCAGCTACATAGCAAGTTGGAGGCCAGGGCAAGGTACATGTCTGAGGAAAGTAAAAAACAACAAATCCCAGCATCCTGACCTGTCCTCCCTAGGCCTAAAGCCCTCTGTCTCTTTTAACAGAGACAGGGACTACCCAGGCCTAGAATACAGGGTTGTTTCTAAGGACACCAGGAATGATGAATATGCAATAGCAGTGTTTGTTGCTGCACCCATGTCATCATTACAGAGCAGGGTGGGAGACATTCCCATCTTTGTGTTTGTTTTGCTCTCAATAGACTCTGTGTGGGGAGATGGGAAAAAGACAGATCAGCCTCTGCCAGCTCAGCTGAACTTAGAGACAGTTTACAATGTGGCAGGGTCAAGCATAGACTCCCGGGCACATAGCTTCACATGATGCTTCAGTCTCTGCCCCATTACCTTATTTCCTCCATCTCTTCCAGAACAAAAGGGAAACCCGGGTGCTGTTTGTGTGGAGACCAGCAATCTTACACGTGGTCGGCAGCCAAGAGTGACCCTGCCAGTACATTACCCAGGCCGTGTGCATAGGACCAATGCCATCCCAGCCTACCCTACCAGGACAAGTATGGACTCCCATGGCAATCCTGTCACACTGCTGACCATGGACCGGCACGGGGAGCAGAACCTCTATTCTCCACAGACCCCCACCTACATCCGTGGCTACCCACCCCTGCACCTGGACCATACTCTGGCCCCTCATCGCTGCAGCCTGGAACACCGGGCCTACTCACCAGCCCATCCCTTCCGCAGGCCCAAGTTCAGTGGCCGAAGCTTCTCCAAGGCAGCTTGCTTCTCCCAGTATGAGACCATGTACCAACACTACTACTTCCAGGGTCTCAGCTACCCAGAGCAGGAGGGCCAGCCAATACCCAGCCTCACACCCAGGGGCCCATCCCGTGCCTTCCCACCAAGTGGTGGCAGTAGCCTGCTCTTCCCTACTGTGGTGCACATGGCCCCTCCCACCCACGTAGAGAGCGGCAGCACCTCCAGCTTCAGCTGCTACCATGGGCACCGCTCTGTGTGCAGTGGCTATCTGGCAGACTGTCCAGGCAGTGATAGTAGCAGCAACAGCTCTGGCCAGTGCCGCTGCTCTTCCAGTGACTCCGTGGTGGACTGCACAGAAGTCAGCAACCAAGGTGTGTATGGAAGCTGTTCCACCTTCCGCAGCTCCCTCAGCAGCGACTACGACCCCTTCATCTACCGCAGCCGGGGACCCGCTGTACACCTTGAAGGCTCCCCACCACCAGAGGAGCTCCCAGCAGCACACAGTCAAGGTGCTGGGCGGGGTGAGCCATGGCTAGGCCCTGCCTCTCCCTCAGGGGACCAGCTGTCCACCTGCAGCCTGGAGATGAACTACAGCAGCAACTCCTCGCTGGAACCCAGAGGGCCCAACAGCTCTACCTCAGAAGTGGGGCTCGAGGTTTCTCCTGGGGCCGCCCTGGACCTCAGGAGGACCTGGAAAGGGGGCCCAGAGGGACCATCATGTGGTTGCTGCTTCGATCCCCAGCCCTCTTCCCTGGGCCATGGGACTGGAGCAGCTGCTGGTGGCAGCACCTTATTCCTGGGTCCCCGGCTCCGTGAGGACTGCAACCCTACAAGTGGGGAGCCACAACCAGGGAGCTCCCAGGGCCTGTATGGCCTTCACTCAGACCATTTTCCCAGGACAGATGGGGTGAAATATGAGGGCCTGCCCTGCTGCTTCTATGAAGAGAAGCAGGTGGCCCACAGTGCTGGCAGGGGCAATGGCTGCTACACTGAAGACTATTCGGTGAGTGTGCAGTACACACTCACTGAGGAACCCCCACCCAGCTGCTATGCAGGGGCCCGGGACCTGAGCCAGCGCATCCCCATTATTCCAGAGGATGTAGATTGTGACTTGGGCTTGCCTCAAGACTGCCAAGGGATGCACAGCCACAGTTCCTGGGGTGGGATGCTGGGCTTGGACGTCTCCCGACTCCACTGGAGTCTGGGGACAACCCGGGAAGAGGAACAGGCTCCATGCTGCCAAGCGGAGGTGCCACTGCAGCCTGGCTGCTCTCCAGAGGAGGCAGATGCTTCCAGGGCTAGCCTCTCCATTGCCCCCCAGGACACTCAGGAGTCCCATGCCCTGGCTGCTGAGGCTTCAGGTGAGAGCAGATGATAGTAGGTATTTGTATAGAGGTCTTCTTCTCAGGCCTTTTCTGTTTGGCTGCTTCTGTGACTTGGCTTCTGCACCTGCTGGCTTTCAAACATTGCTTCTCAGCCCCACCCATCCTCAAACCCTCTATCCATGATGTTGGCATCTTTTCGCTTCAGATGCTTTACATCCCAAAAGTAATCTTAATTTTATCAGCTCTTCTGCATCTCCTATCCCTTGGTCCATCCCTGTGCCTCTTAGCAAAGTCCTCCTGACAGACCTTGCTGCACTTGCCTACTCTCTTTGATCCAGCCTTTGTCCCATCCCTGCATCATGTCAGGTTCATTTTCATCTCCAGACCTCTCTAGATCTCAGCTAAGTGGCCTTCCTTTCCCCATCAGTCTCACTCACTCCCTCTGCTACTTCCTAAGTCACCTCAAGCCAGGCACCTTATGGGAAGGTCTGTGTGGCCTGTAAGGGGTCTCTCTGCTCTTTCAGTGCCACCAGGAATTATTCACTTTTCTGCATTATGGTTCCATGACATCTTAGGGCTTCCAGAAGACTCGTATATCCAAACAAGGGAGACCTGTCCCCCAGAGACTTGAGCTCAGGAAAGAAGCCATTGCTGTCCCTCCCCCTTATTACTCCCGTAGTCTACCCACCATTGTGAACTGTCACTTCCAAGAGCCCCATACACAGAATAGGGATGCCCAAGGCCCTTACCTGGTACACACTGCACTAAGCTTGCTGTGCCGGCTCTCTCCACAACCTTGATGACTGTTCTCCCTCTCTCCCAGGACCAGGATCTGGCCCATGCATCGGTACGGGAGCTTGAGCTCAGAAGGAACTCTTGTGTAAAAATCGGAAACTGTATGGAGACTTCAAAGTCTGGCTTCCTTCAAAACTAATAATATATTAGTTTTATATATTAGTTTTGACAAACACAAAAGTGGTAATAAAGACAGCCCTCCTCAACCCAAAATGTGAGCCACCTGTGGCATCCCCCATTAACAAACCAACAGACAAAATCTTGAGTCCTTTGCCTCTTTTAATAATGTGTTACTCTATTTTGTAATGTGTACTTGGGATTCTGAGGTGTGTGGGATTGAGTTCTCTGCTTTTTTTTTCTAAGATGTTATATGTAAATGTAAAAAGTTATTTAAATATATATTTTAAAGAACCCTAACCACCAACTTTTGTTGAAAAAGAAAAGAAAAATCACTGCTGCATTAAATGAACCACATCATGTGTCGATACTGTTGTCTCCTTAGAGGGACCTCAGGCCTTTGAAAAGCTCAGGGTTACACCTGCCTTATTGAAAATGAACCAGAAACTTGAAATAAAAAGTTAGTTGATAAGGGTACAAACTCCAAGGAACAATGCAAAGCTGCCTCTCCTCTTTTCCATTTTTTGAGGCAAATCTGGACTTCAGGGCTTCTGGAAAGCCACGCCTCTCCTGCCCACACCTGTAAGCAGCCATGGAAACTGCTAGAACAGGAGGGAAAGGGGAGGTGTCAAACCATTGTTGCCTAGGCCCCAGGTTGTTGGGGACAGTTGTGCCCATTCTCTTCTGTTCCTTTGGGTCATCATCGTCCTTGTCCCAGCATAAGATGGGACTGTCACTAGGCTCTCTCCTGCATTCTGACCATTGTGGCAGAGAAGAGACACCCTCATCCTTACTGTCCAACTGTCCAGCTCTCGAGTCTTCTGTAAAATTGTTTTGGGCTTCGTGCCACCAATTGCAAAGTGTGCAGGGCAGAGACCCAGGAGGAATGTTGCTTTGTGGCCTTGGTGTCCTCTCACCCAGCAGCAGTGCACCACCCCTTAAAGAAAGGCATAATGGGGCACACATGTGTCCATGGTCTGGGGGCAGGCATGCCCCTTAACTGTTGCCGCCTTAGGTTGCCTTTTTAAGGGGCGCATGCTTGATCCACAGGGGTGTGCACTAAGCTCCATTTGAACCTATTTCCCATCCCTAGAAAAACTGCTTCGGGGCTCCTCAGGCCTCTGCCTAGTGGCTGCAGTAGCTCACCTCACCAGCAGAGGTCTGCTAGCCTATCTGCCTGATGCACTATATGTACTTATTCTCCACGGGACAGACTGTCAGATAGCTCAGACCCAAAGGGGAGGCATGTGTATATTTTTTTCCAGCCTCTTCTTTTTTAAGGGGAAGGCAGAGTTTTTTTAAAAGCAAACCATTTTTGGTTGTTTTTGTTGTTATTGTTGTTTTTAAGATGTTTTGTTTGTTTTTAAAAGGGAGAGATAATCTATTTAAAACTACTTCAGGGATTGTAATCCTTTTTGTCCAATATAGTTCTTGTTCTTAAAAATGTTTTCTTTTCCTTAGAGGAAACTAATTGTGTCGGCCCTGTGTCAGTAACTCTTCTGGTCACTTTTATTCATTGATTTAGCAGATACCTTTTGCCATCTGAAAGTGTTTGGCCTAGTAGGTCTGAAAGCTCAGTTACAGAATGGGAACCTTGGTACCTGGGGGAAAGGGGACCACCCTAGGTTACCAGAGACAGAAGTGACCCCTCTCCCAGTCAGGCTCCCAGGAAGTTGCCCCAGGGGCCAGACTGTACATTTTGAGAATGTCTGAATGCTTTGTTCTTTAAAACCCCATCCTAAGAAGAGGACGTTGATCATTTCTAGCCAGGATCTGGCAGAAGTCCCCATATCAGATGATCCAGCCATTTAACCCTTTAGGAAGAGGCCATGGTAAAATTTGTTCTTCCGCCCAACTCTGGGGTTCTGTCCCTCGAGGGCTCCTCCAGGCTGTGCCCAGTGCAACTATTAGTAAGGGTGTGAGAAGGGTCTAAACTGTTGACATGTGATCATCGGGGGTTGCCTTTATTTCTGGGGCCAGGAGTTGCAGCTGCTAAGAACAACAGCCTGCCTTACTGTGCAGTGGGAATGAGGGCACAGTTTTTAATACAAACTGCAAAGCTCAGCTTTCCACTGTTAGGTTGTTTGTTTTTTCTGGTTTTGCTTTTTTGTTTTTAGTGTCTGCATGTGCATCTCTCTCCCTTGGCTGAAACAAACCCCAGAAAGACTTGTCTTTGTCCTGGCTAGAACACCACTTCTCAGTCATCTTAAATAGTACACAAATGAGTAGAGAATCTGAATGTCACTGGAAGAAGTCAAATGAACAAGCCCAGCCACCTCTGAAAGAGTGGGGTGAGGAGGGGGCTGGGGAGAGAAGACAAACACTTGTCATTGTTATAGTTTGGGAATAGTAGGAACAAAAGGAAAATTTAGAAACAGTCATCATCTTTGTTGCCTCATCAGACCAGAACAAAATAACCTGTCAGCTATCTTTTGTCACCATTTAAATAAAAAGAAACAGTGTCTGTGAAGTTCCAAGACTCTAATATTGGTGACAGGTATTCTCTTTTGGGGAGTGGGAAGGGGACTAGAACGTCAGTAGTATAATCACATGGTCATGGACAAGGAACTCTGCACTTTCCCCTGGAAACCTCTATACCATCTAAGTGTGTGATAGCAAGTATGAGCTTGATATCAGCCCTGGGTGTAAAATAGCCATGAAAACATAGAATTCTAGAATCAGATGAAAATGGAAGTTTGGACATTCAGCTCCTTTAGCTGACAGTCCCCCTTCTCCTTCAGGCCCAGGCCATATTACTAGGTTCCATCTTCAGTCCTGTGGTTCAGGCCTCTGTCTTCTGGTCTCAAAGTTCACACAGGACTAATGCTTTTAAAATGTGGTCTATAAAAGAATTAGTTGAAAGTATCATCTTTTAAACTGACCTACCTTTTTCTTATCCTTACATAAACTTTTTGTATTGTTGGTCTAACAAGACACTTTTTTTTTTCTCCCATAGCACTTAAGATTTTTGTAAAGACTTTGCTGTAAAGGCTTTGTGATAAAATGGTCTAAGGGCTCTTTTCAACATTACCATTTGAAAAACTTTTTAAAGCTAGAAAACAACTTATGTATATTCTGTATATGTATAGCAACACATTTCATTTATGGAAATATGTTCTCAGAATATTTATTTACTAATATATTTATCTTAAGCCATGTCTTATGTTGAGAGTGTGACATTGTTGAAATAATCATTGAAAATGACTAACAAGGCCCTGTAAATACATGATAATTGCACACAGATTTTACATATTTGCAGACCAAAAATGATTTAAAGCAAGTTGTAGTCTTCTATGGTTTTGTAACAAATTGTACAAATGACTGTAAAAAAAAAAAATACAATTTTATCAAGTATGTGTTACATGTGGTCATTGCTATGATTGGCTAAAGTCTAGAGCCTGCTGCCTTTTGCAGGCCATTGCTCTGAGAACCATCTTATTCAGAGACTTTCTGGAAACTTCTGCTTCTATTAACAGAGTCCTAGTTGTGGGGTGTTTGCAGTCATCACAGTATTCTAGGGCCTGGGTTTTTATCCTTGCATAGCAGTGTTTGACAGGAACCTAAAGCAAGATTGTCACAACTTCCAGGCCAGCCTGTGCAATTTAATGAAACCCTGTGTCAAAAAAGTAAAAAGTGTGCTGGGTATGCATCTTGATGGCAGAGCACCTGCCAACAATCAAGGCTCTAGGTTTAAGCCCCCATAGCTGCCTTGCCCTGCCCCATATCCCCACTCTCCCACCCCTATCCCCAGAAACCCCAACCAGGCATGGTGGCTTACAACTGTAATTCTTGTGCTTCAGAGGCAAAGGCAGGTGGATCTCTTGAGTTCAAGGCCAACCTGGTCTACATAGTGAGTTCCATGACAGCCAAGTCTATGTAGAGAGATCCTGTCTCCAAATAATAATAATAAAGCCTGGGAATGTTGTCTCTTTTCCCTGGGAGGTTAGTTACGAGTACATAAAGCACTCTGAGGCTAGATGAAGAGCACAGTTTGTTTTTCAGACATGCTGCAGAGGACACTCCAATCTTATGAGTTCCCGTTATTTTTTCTTAGCTTGAGCCATTTCTCAGGGACAGCAGCTATACTCCCTGCCCAGTTCAGGTTCCTCTATGCACTCCTGGTGGCAGCTGATTCTGCAAAGCTTCCCAGAGCCTTTTTTAATGGCTCTGCCTAGCTCCAGTCTCTACTTCTTGGAGGTTTCAGAAGAATCTCACAACATGGGCTCTGCCACAGCATGGTACAGAGCCTGGTACCCCTGGATGGGGATGCCATGGATGGTTGGCATGTCCTCCAACTGCTGTCCCTCTTAGGTTTCAGGAAACAATGTCCAGCGCTTCCAGGCTGTCATCCCACTCTCCCTGGACAACACTTGGGTAGCGGCTGCATGTTTGGCATGTCTGTCCTCAAGATCTTGGCTGACTGTTACTTTTTTTTCCTTTGAACTTTCTTTACTCAATGCCAAGAAGAAAGCAGAGACGTCAGAATTCAAACTTGGGAGCTCAGAATAATTTATCAGGGATTTGTGTCTCAGTCTTCACTACAGCAACAACCAACATGTGCCTAGCACAGTCTAGTTACTGCATTCCTTTGCATATAGCACTGTGTGTGTTCCCTAGGACCCTGTGAAGTCACAGAAGCAGATTTAAAGGCAGGGAAATTAGAACTGGTTTGCCTAACGCCACAAAACTTAAGAAGCTCCTGACCACAGCTGACATCTATGGCATCTAAGCAAGCTCCTAATTTATTTATTCTTTGCCAAACTTCAAAAGGCCTTTGCATGTATTAATTCATTTCATCTTTAGGAACCCTGTGAGAGAAGGGCCAGTATCAGTTTATATGATAAAATCAAGGCACAAAGATTTGTCAGAGTTGAGATTTGAACATACTCTGAGGTCTGCTGGCCACCATGAAAAACTGGACTCACCAGGTCTCAGGCCTCTTGCTGCCAAGTTCTCTGAGTGGAATTTCACAGGCTATAGGTGTCTCATGTGTGTATACATCAATACATACTATCCACCTTTCTCATCTATTTTCCCGATTGTCAACTTCCTTCTGAGTATGAAGTTGTCCTGCAGAACTAAGCACAGGATGAACCTCAAACCCCCAACTGTGGATCTGTTAATGGAGGATGTTCCAGCCCTCTATTCCGGGAACCTTTCCACCCCAATCCTGACATCAGCTTTAGGATTTTCATCACCTGGATATATGAATCTGTATAGTAAAATCTCTGGCTTTAGCTTTTGCTTCCCCCACCCATCTCATCACTGCTGGTCACTGGTTACTTCTCTGTGCCACCCGCAGGTCCTCTGCTCTGGGGTGCCTAGCAGCTGGCCTACTGACCACTTGCTCTTGGCCTTTCTTGTTTTGTGTCACTCTACCTGTAACAAGTCTTTTTTCTTTTTTTGTCCTGCCAGTCAACTCCCAAATAATGACATGAAGATTTTAAAATTATGAAAGCTTGACCTATAGCTTATAGTTGTTCCTAACTAGCTCTTATAACTTAATCCATTTATATTAATCTAAGTTCTATCATGTGGCACTATCCTTCCATCATGCACCACCCGTTTCCTCTGTCTCGTGTCTCCGCCTTTCTCCTTCCCAGAGTCCTCTCTGTTCCAGGAAGTCCTGCCTAACCTAACCTCTTCCTGCCTAGCTATTGGCTATTCAGCTCTTTAATAAACCAATCAGAAGGTGCCTGAGCAAAGACACATCTTCACAATGTAAACAAATATTCTGCAGCATTTTCCCTTTTGTCTAAATAAAAAGGAAAGGGTTTAACTCTAACCCAGCAAAACTATATGTAATAAGAGCAATCATCAGGTAACAATTATATCTACAAAGTCTAGCCTATCTGGCAGTGATGGCACACGCCTTTAATCCCAGCACTCGGAAGCAGAGACAGGCGGATCTCTGAGTTCGAGACCAGCCTGGTCTACAAGAGCAAGTTCCAGGACAGCTTCCAAAGCCACAGAGAAACACTGCCTCGGAAAATAAAAAAAAAAAATGTTAGAGAAAATATTTTATTGCCTAACCTATCTTGATAAGTCAAAAGTTTTCTACTTAGTTTGCTTTCTATCCTAACTTGTATTGCCAACCCAAAGCTATCTTTTTAGATAAACAACTTAAGCTTTTATGTCTCTCAACCTTATATATTTTATATTTTTTGTGAATTTCTTTTTTGAATTTGGTGACAAGGAAAACTGTAACTATATCTGGTCTTTAATCCCATCAAAGACCCCAGAAGGATATAATATTACCTGATTAAACAGGAAGTGCAGAGCAAGCAACTTCCAAAACTATAAAAATGACAGAGACATCTGGCTGCTGGAACAGTTGCCCAAGGTTCCTTTGCAATGTTGGGGCATCCTTATTTGTCCTATAGGCCTAGAATATCTGATAGAATTTTGTGAAGCAGGAATTTTGAAGGACTGTCCTGCCTTGTCTTGGCAAAGTTTGGCAGTCACTTTCTTTTTGAGTCCTGTTTGTCCAGCTTAGACAGCATACTGTCGGCAGTCGAGGCAAGGGCAGTTTCTTTGTCCAGTGTCTAACTTTGCCAAAGATGAAGGCAAAGGTTCTTCCATGCCCATCATCCTTTTCTGAAGAAGATTGGTGCTGCCAGGAGCAGATGTGTCTCACTGTCATGAAAAGCCTTCTGTTATTAAAACATTTGAATGCCATATTCTGTAGGTCTTTGAAATGTTTGAAGACCATCTATTTAAAATATATCTGACCTTGCAAACATACCTAACATGACTATAAGATTGATTGTTATGGATGACTACTAGCCTGTATTTCTTAATTATCCTAAATAATTTTTAATAATAGCTTTCAAGGACTAGAAATTTGTATTACATTATTAAATGAGCTGTGTAGGTACAATACCTTAAACAGGAATAGAAACATATATACAGTATAACAAAAATAACCTTAAATTTGTATTGATATATAAAAATCCATACCAATGTAGAATATTTGAGACTAATGGGTTTTTTTAGTTTGAAATTAGATTTAATGATAAACCCTTTTTTAAAAAAAAATATTTATTTATTATGTATACAACATTCTGCTTCCATGTGTATCTGCACACCAGAAGAGGGCACCAGATCTCATAACGGATGGTTGTGAGCCACCATGTGGTTGCTGGGAATTGAACTCAGGACCTCTGGAAGAGCAGTCGGTGCTCTTAACCTCTGAGCCATCTCTCCCTTTTTCCCTTCAAAAAGGGATACTTGAATCTAATCTCCTTGGTCTAGCTTTTTTCCTGACCATTACCAATAACAACTTGTAACCATCAACCACCCTAAATGATAACAAACATCCATAACCCACCAAATGACCAAAAAACCCCAACTCTTGGGAATGTGGGCACTGTGTTCTCTAGACTGCTTCCTGCAATCTAAGGGAAATGGCATCTTTAGGGGACCCTGAGAAAGTTGGGATAATGGTCAAGTCCTGGGAGAGCTAGCTGTATTATTTGTTATTTAGTCTCAGTGTAATGGGAAAGTGTAGAGCTTATCTGAAATCCTGGCTGGAGTAGTCTGTGAGGCTGGACCATCTATCTCATCTAGCAGCTTTGAAGTTGTCTGGATGCAGACTTTTGAGGAAACTGCAACAGAGGCACTTTAAAAGGCTGGATCACCTGAGCTACTTCTCTTTATTGGTATCTGGTCCTTTTTTCTGAAAACACAAACTTTTATAGGTAGCATGTGCCTTTCAATATTACACTATCTCTGGGCTTCAGCTCCTTTGAGGGTTTTGCTTCTTGGAAGGCACACTATGCATTTCCCTTTCAGTTGCCATCTGAGCACAACTTTGACCCAACAAGAGATGGCACCTGGTTCTGGGGCCTCGCTCTTCTGCTTTGCACCCATTCTGACTGCTTTGATGTCGGTGAGACCATTTAGCAGTCATGAAGCTTGATATTCAGTGAGATGGATTGTCAAAGTCCATGGGTAGGGATGCTGGAATTTTGACTCACATTGATTGTGTGCTAGAAATATAAAGAGGAAGTGATTATTTTTTTGTTGTTGAAGAGTAGTTCCCACGCAGAAACTAGAAAGTATGTTAGAGACTAGCTTTAACAGTTCACATGCTTTTCCTTTACTTCAGGTCTTAGAAATCTTGCTGGGGTTTGTGCCTCCTGCTCATCTAGACCTTTTTCATACCAAGTAAGGGAAAGATGTGAATTTTAAAAGGTCACGATGATATTTTGGTTCTTAAAGAACAGCATGCTGGGGCAGGAAGCTGGAGTCAGGAAGAGCTCAGTAAGAACGTTAGACGGTTTGCCTACTGGAAAGATGAATCTATAGCAAAGGATGGGAGAAGCTTTTTCGTTTGTTTGTTTTTGGTTTTTCACAACTTGCAAGATTTCTGTGTAAGCTGTGGGCTTAACTAATGCACATTCAAACACAAATGACAGCAGGTAAGTCCTACTGGACCATGAATACACCTAATCTGATAGCAAGAGCCTGGTAAAGCCACACAATAGGGAAATACATTCTGGGGTCCATAAAGACCAAAACATACTCCCTGGGACTGACTAAGAACAAGGGAACAATTGGGATAGATTTAATCACACAAAGAGAACTGGATTTTTAAGAAATGTCACCTATTCAGGGAGTAGAGAGCTCAGCAGTAGAAAGCTGGCTCTTCTTTTGAGAGGACCAGGTTTCCCACACCCACATGGAAGCTCACAGCCACCTGCAACTCCAGGTCCAGGGGACCTGATGCCTGTTTCTGGCCTCCTTGGGCTCCTGAAAATATGTGGTGCACATATTAGGCTCACATATATACACATAATAAATCTTTTTAAAATAAAATTACCTTGTTGTATTTTGATTGCCTTAAATTTTATTTTAGCTACCTTAGTAGGGGGAAAAGATGTGTATGCTTCATCTCTCTCTCTCTCTCTCTGCGGGGGAGGGGGTGGTATGTGTTGTTTGCTTTCATATTTTTAGTCTAGTCACCTGTCTCTTCTCTGGGGCAAATCACTGTTAAGATTCTGGCTGGCATGCAGGCAGTTTAGAGCCATTCACTCTCCAGTATTTGTGATGTCACTAGTTTGTGATGGGGGTGTAGGCAAGTATTACATCATCAGATTTTATGATTGAATGACACTAGAAGAAGACCAGAAACTTCTGAAGTCTTCATTCTCCCTGAAAGCATGTTTCACATAACCAGGCATACAGACCATATTATGTGGGTACAGATGTTGAGATCCATCTATCTGTGCGTAAAAGTGCCCTTTTCCATGCACATAAAAGATAGTTGGTGCTTTGAATTATCAAAATAGCTGCCAAGGTTAGGGACCAGAAATGAAAGAACACACACCTGCGGCCCTGAGCACCTCTCCCTATGTCTCTGCCTCTCGCCCAAGGAGATGACACGGTTTCTGGAATGTGGTTTTATTTTACATCCCATGGCAAATGCAATAATTAGAGCTGTTAGCACTGTAAAGGCCTGGAAATGAGAACAAAGACCGCCTCTTCCTGGGAACTCTTGGGCAATGCCTCTCTCCTTCTCAGGTGCTGGTCCTGTTTGTGGTTTTGATTTTTTTCATACACAAAATGCCAAAGGAGGCTCCTTCCCGAGTGGGAGGAGAGTGAAATGATGGAAAAACGAAGTATGAATCTGGCAGGGACTCCTGGAATGGCCATGTGTTGCCTGTTTGAAATTTCAACTATTGTCCCTGGAGAAAATCAAAGCTGGCAGGCCGACCGCAACACAGGCTGCCCTGTGGTAGAGCCACCCCCAAGCCCATGGCATCTGGACCCACAGACACTTGGGAAGACAATGAGGCCTATTCAGCAGCAAACTCTGGCTTCACCTCCCAAGAGGTGGGTCAGTCTTAGCATTGGAAAAGGTTTGTCTTTGGGAAGGGTTTGCAAATATCTAAAACCAGACAAACAAACATTCTTCTAAACCAGTGAATCCTGGAGAGATGACTCCACACTTGCAAGTCTCCAGACAGTTGCCATCTGCATTCAGCTCTGCTTGGTGGAGACTAGGCAGGGACAAGAAGCTATTGTGAGGATCCTTCTGTTTTCCTTCTCTTCCCCAGCTCCCCTTCAGTGCCCCCAAGTCTCCTTATGTAATGCCACCTAGATAGTGATCTGGAACTCATGATCCTCCTGCCTCAGCCCTCTGAGTACTGGGATTATAGACATTTGCCACCATGCCCAGCATCCTTCCCCATCACAAGTTTAGTTTTCTCACTTCCTCCTTTCTTCCAGACATTTGTCCACCATATTTACTATATTAGCTTTGTCATTCAATGATGGAGGGACGTAACTTGGCTTCTGAGAAGTATGAGCCTTCTGGCACACAGCCATTCCACATGGATGTCTCTTGAAACAAACTCCCTCCCTCCCTCCTCCCCTCTCCCTCCACCCCACATTTGAACATTGGACCTCAAACTTTCTAGAGAAGTGCTCTTATCCCTGACCTCTATCCCCAGACCCACACTTTATTTTTTTTAACAGTGTTTTTTTAACTTTATTTTATGTTCATTGATGTGAAAGGTCAGATCCCCTGGAACTGTCGTTATGGACACTTGTGAGCTGCCACCCAGGTCCTCTGGAAAAGCAGCCAGTGCTCTTAACTGCTAGGCCATCTCCCCAGCCCCCTTTTAGTAGTATTTATTTTAAATATTTATTATTTGTGTGTATGTGCATTTGTGTGCAAGTAGCCATGCAGGCTAGAGGAAGACTCCAGATGCCTTACTGTGAGCCATCATGTGAGCCAGGAACCACACTCAGGTTCACTAGAACAGCAGGTACTCTGATGTGTGTGGCCACCAAGCCAGCCCTGCACTCTTCAGGTTTGATTCAGCTCCTTCTCTTCGTTCAGCATGGCTCACTTTCAGTTGACTGAACCCTAAGGGTACACCTCATTCTTCTTAATCCAACACTTAGTAACTTCACTATTTCTCCTGCATCAATAAAATTAGTATTTATTGAATATTTAATGAAGGTCAGCTGTTATTCAAGCTCATATCATGAAATGCTACCCACGGTGACATGGGTATGGGTGCTGCTACCACCCCTAGTTTACAAATGAAGAAACTGAGGCACAACTTGCTCAAAAACAATGCCTCAGCCAGGCGTTGGTGGCGCACACCTTTAATCCCAGCACTCGGGAGGCAGAGGCAGGTGGATCTCTGTGAGTTCGAGACCAGCCGGGTCTACAAGAGCTAGTTCCAGGACAGCCTCCAAAACCTGGTCTTAACAAAACAAAACAAAAAACAAAAAACAAAAAAAAAAAAAACCAATGCCTCAGACCCTATGGCTAGAAGACCTAGCCAAAGTCTACATGGCCCTTGCTCTGTGCCACTCACAATTGTCACTGTGACTCTGCCTTTTCTCTGACTGGTCCATCTACCCACTGTCCCTGGGCATAGGTCTAGCCCTATCTTGTCACAAGATTTCTCTAGGCTCAGAAATTGTTCTAACCTAAGTTGGTATCCCAGATCTATCACTCAGCAGGCAAGTGAATGCATACCTCGGAACTGTAATTTTCTCCTCCATGAGACAGGGATAGTAATAACATCTCCAAAAGGATTACCATGGGAACAAAGTGAAGCAATGCAGAGGGAGTTCCTTGCATGGCTGCCCACAAAATGAGTGCCAAATATGTAATATTCTTGCACTAGGATTCCAAAGGAAGAAGTGTGGCACTTTTTGTCTTCAGGTGATACATATTGAATTGAGGGCTATATCTATAGATAGTAGCTTACAAGAGGGCTCAACAATAGCTCAGAGGTTAAGAGCACTTCCTGCTCTTCCAGGGGACCTGACTTTGGTTCCCAGCAGCTCACAAACACCTATAACTCTGTGGAATCCAGTGCTTTTCCTCTGGCCTCATGGGCACCACACACAGAGCATACAGTCACACAAACACATGTATGCATAAATGAAAATATAAATAATTTTTTTGGAGACAAGGTCTTACCATGTAGCCCTGCTGTCCTGGAACTCACTATATAGACGAAGTGGTCTCAAATTCACAGAAATCCTCCTTCCTCTGCCTCCCAAGTGCTTGGATTAAAGTCATGCAATACTACACCCACTTTCAGATAAATCCTTTTAACAAGAAAGTAGATAATGAGGGTCAGCAAGATGGTTCAGTGGATAAAGATGCTTGCTGTCTGCCTGACAGTGCAACCCTGCTGACCTGAGTTCAATTGCCAGAACCACCTAAATGTGGACGGGGAGAACCAACTCCACAGACTTGTCCTTTGATCTCTACATGAGTGTCATTGCACACACAACACACTCATATCCTATACATATTCATACAAACATACACATACACATGACAACAATAATAATAAAGTAAATTTTAAAGTAGATACTGGGCTATTGAGATGGCTCAGCAGGTAAGAATGCTTGCCACTCTGCCTGGTGACCTGAGCTTCACCTCCAGGTCACACATAGTAGAAAGAGAAAACCGACATCTGCAAGTTGTCCTCTGACCTCCACACATATGCTAACACACATACATAACATTCACAATAAATGTTTTTAAATGTTTAAAAAGAATGTAGATAATGCTTTATTAATATTACATTGTAACCTATTTGCTTATCAACCCCCCTCTAGTCCCTGATACCCATAGTCTTAAGTGGCATGATCCAACATTTGGTATGATCTTCATCTCAGGTTTTCATATGAATCAATATGGCTTATAAAGGCAAACAATGGGCCTCTTTAAAGTTAAAAAATATTTCTGTCTAATGCAGTTTGTGTATCAAATCCCTCTTCTTGTCTCCTCTCTCTCTCTCTCTCTCTCTCTCTCTCTCTCTCTCTCTCTCTCTCTCTTCCTCCCTCTCCCTCTCCCTCTCCCTCTCTTTCCCTCCCTCCGTCCCTCTCCTTCTCTCTCCTCCACCCCCACCCTGTGGCCTCCTACATGCTAGGTAAGTGCTTGGCCACTGAGCTATGTCCCAGCTCCATAGCATCTCCTTTCTTGATTCATTCTCACTGAGTAGTCATTAGATTTTGATTCACCTGGTTGTGGAATTTTCTGGAATACTTCGTTTCTGAAAAATTCTTTGTCAGATGGCAGGGGAAGGGGCAACTGTGGATACAGTAAGGAAAGCAGTTAGGTTCTTCAGAGATTCTTGCCTCAAAGGTGGTTTAGAATAGTTAAGTCAGTCTCCAAATACTATTTGCCCCAGGTTCCTGAAGCTGTAGTGAAGGTTTTGGTCTTTAGTATCATCATTTGGTCTGGGCAATGAGATCAATTTCATGGCAATATCACCCTGATCACTACTGGTTTGACCTAATAGAATCTAAGTAGAGTTAGGCCTGGTTAGTGCTTAGATAGGAGAGTTGGGAGTTGAGGGAGGAGGATGTCCACATTGCCTTGTTCCTGTGCTCAATGGGCCTTTTCAGTGGTATTCTGCTGAGTTCAGTCTAAATAGCCCTTGCTTCCCACATGTTTGGAGCTGAGTTCCTTGACATATGCAAGCTCATGCTTCTATTTGGGACACATCTGTCCTTCTCTGATGCTCAGCCAAGCGTTCTCCCTAGTATTTTTAGCTCCTGTAATCTTTCTTTCTTCTCTTTAGTTTTTCTCAGCTCCTGTTTTCTTTCTGGAAGACCAGCTAATCAAGAAGAAAGTGAGCCTGCTTTTATGAATTCTTGTCTTCTCCTTTATGGTTCCACCCTTCAAGCTACAGTGGCATTTCCCCCTGCCTTCTCGGTTGTTTTTATCCTGGCACACAAGCAGCAGACTCCCACACCCATATGGGGACACATCTGAGGTTCATGGTGCAAAAGGACAGAAAAACTGGGGAGAGAGAATGTGGAGAGTCCTGAACTGTGATGCCATGGCTTAGAGCATGTTTGCTGAATAGTCACCAGTCACAGGCCTTGGGCCTGAGATGGTAACGGACATTCTGGTTACCCCGAGGCCACTTGCCGTTTGATTTTAAATTCAGGATGCCTCCATTTGCTTATTTCCACCTGAATGTACCCACAGGTCATGCTTTGTACCAGGATCAGTCTTTCTCTTACTCCATCAGAAGAGTGAACTCCCGACTTTCTTGAATTTCGTATCACTAGATTCCCCAACTAGGAACCTGGGGAAGCAAGATCAGTAAACATCACAGTGCTGAGCCAGGCCTAAGCCCAGAGAACAATGACCTGAGGTTTGTTTGAAATGTTGAGAATGGGTACCTGTAGCTCAGTGGTGGAGGGCCATGTACTTGATCCAGACAGACAGACACACAATTATTTTATTCATCATGGAGTTTTGATGAGACAGGACTTTGTTTGCCAGACTGGCCTTACACTGCCTTACTTGCTCTATTCCCAAGTGCTGGGATTACAGGTGTGTGTGCATCACACCCAGTTTAGTCGGTGCTGGGTATAGAACCCACATGCAACACAAGCACCCCGCTAATTGACCTATATCCCCCTCCCTCTCTGTGTATGTGTTTAAAATTGCATTATTCACTTTGTGTGTCTTTCTATGTGTGTGTGCTCATGCGTTCAAAGGCTTGAGTGTGGAGGTCAGAAGACAATTAATTTTTGGTTGTCAGTTCTCTCTTTCTGCCATGTGAGTCCCAGTGATCAAATTCAAGTCACCAGCCTTGGTGGCATGTGCCATTCTCTGCTGAGGCATCTCATTGGTCCTCAGGGTTCTCCTTCATAACACTTGGGGGGGAGGGGTTCTGTGGAATATGATCACATGATCATAAGTACTGCAAAGCCCTTGGGAGTCTCTTTTAAAGGCAACATCTCACTATGTAGGCCTTGATGGCATAGAACTTCCTATGGTAGGCCAGGCTGGCTTCACACTCACAGAGAACTGCCTGCCTTTGCCTCTAGAGTTCTGAGCTTTAAGGTGTACACTACTGTGCCTGACAAGTAGAATCTCTAGATGTTTGGGACCACACACCCTTGTGTTGTGCCTATCTTCAACATGACAGCCTTCTGAGCAAAATCTTTCCAGTTGGTATTTTAAACACTAGACTGACCCAAACTTAGTAGGTCCCCCAGGAGGAGGCAAAGGACCTGATGAAAAGTGTAAGCAGGCAAACAGTCTCAGACACCAGCATCTTCCTGAAAGCAAGGGGTACTGTGAATGTCCTCATTCTTTCCATGAAATAAGGCTCTGAAACTCCCCAGGCATGCAAAGCATGGAAGTGAGCATTTGAGGCAGCTCCCTGCCGGAGGCCAGCACCACATAACTGAGCAAAAGACCTTGAGCCCTTAAGCGCCATGACCTACACACACTCAGCTGTATTTTTAGCCTCCTGTACGATGTTTCCATCACCTGTGCTGGGCTTTTAGCTTCAGAGAGAAGGTGGGGGTGGGGAAGGCCAGAGGGACGCTTCTTACTCACAGCAGCCCTGAGGCAGGAGCTCACAGGCTGATTACACGTGTGTCACTGTCATGAGTGTGCCACCTGTTTAGTGACAAAGATCCAGAGTGCTTAGAAAAGCCACAACGTTTTTGGGGGGATGGGGAGTTCAAAACAGGGTTTCTCTACATAGCCCTGACTGTCCTGGAACTTGCTCTGTAGTCCAGGCTGGCCTTGAACTCAGAGATCCACCTGCTTCTGCCTTCTGAGTGCTGGGGTTAAAGGCGTGCACCACCACCCCCCGGGCTTTGAAACAGTTTTTTAATGCTCTGCTGTCATCATCTTGAAATTTTTCTATTTTGTTTGAGACAGACTCTCACTCTTTGCCACTGAACACCAGTAACCCCTCTACCTCATACTTAGGGTTTCTCTTTGTAGCCCTGGCTGTCCAGGAACTCAATCTGTAGACCAGGCTGGCCTCCTGAGTGCTGGGATTAAAGTTGGGTGTGCACCACCATGCCCAGATAGGACCCTGTATTTTCATTTCCTACTCAACCATACAAACTGTAGAGCTCTTATTGTACCAAAGCCTAATGAAAAGTCCTGCAAGAGCAACTTTGGATACAGAGGAGGGGCACAGTGGTCACAAAGCCTGAACATCCTGGGTTGGCCAAAATAAACTTGTTTTGAATCTCCTGTGTGCTGGCCCCCTTCCTATTTTTATCCTCTTGAACCTAAAGGAGATACAGAGTTTAGTAAACTTCGGCAAACATAAATTGTAGAGAACTCCATCCTGCTTAACTTCTCTCCATCATCCCGGCTGATTAATGCAGTGTTTGGGGTGGAACCCCAAAGGACTCACTCACCTTAGACAAGTGCCCTCTTTCCAAGTGTACCACTTCTCAGCCCCAAGTGTGACAGATGAGAGCCTGCCTTCTTTCAACAAATATTTAGGGTTAGGGTTGGAGACATGACTCAGTCAATGGAGTGCTGGCCTAACAAGCACAGAGCATCATTTTGTTAGTTTATCTGTAGTACTCTGGAGTGTCTGAAATACACACAGATGCACACATACCCTAAACTTGGGCTGTCCTGTTAGTGGCTATGTCCTCAGCACATTCCATGTTCCTAATTATGCATCTTTGTTTTGAGACAGAGTGTCCTATAGCCCAGGCTGGCCCTGTACTTATGTAGCTGAGGATGACCTTGAACTCTCTTGGTTCTCCTGCCTTTACCTCCCCAAAGCTGAGATGGCAGGCATGTGTGAGCCACCTACCTTGTTTATTTGGTGCTGGAGGTTGAACTCAGGTCTTTGTGCATGCTAGGTGAACACTCACTCTAGCTATATTCCCTTCCCATTACTGATTATTTGTAGAAGGGGAGCAGGCTCACTTCTGCCTAGAGCCTACACCAGTGTTACCTGTTCACTTTCTGTGTCTTTGGTGGTAATTCTGCTCTTGGGGGTGAAAGCCAAGAGTGTAGAGACCTCAGGTCTTTCTGTTTTTTCTTTCTTCTTCTTTTTTACTTTTATTTTTTCCATGACAGGGTTTCTCCATGTAGCTTTGTAGAACAGTCTGGTCTCTAACTCACAGAGATCCACCTGCCTCTGCCTCCCAGTGCTGGAATTAAAGGCATGCGCCACCACCAATGGGCAGGTCTTGAAGGAGGAATGAAAAGGCTGGTGTTGTGTGCTTTTCCTGAGGAGACATGAACAAACACCCTGCTCTACATTTTGCACCAACTGCAACAGAGACTCCATCCAACCAGTGAATGAATTTATTGGGCTTTACTATAGGAGCTTGGGGGACTTGAAAGCAGGCATCTACCAAAAAAGTCCTGTCCTACATAGAGTATCAACTCTGAGAAGTGGCCCTGTGGAAAGCTGCTTTCAGCTGACCTTCCACCCACACTGTATGCTCTAGCTGCATCTCCCGAGATCTCAAGCACCTGGGGCAGGAGAGCGGTTGGAATCTCAGGTTAGGATCTTGTGA